>NC_044402.1:13381136-13681136 GCF_006542625.1 Nomascus leucogenys
CACACCACCTCCTCTAGCTGATGGAGAAAGGCACCATGGGGACCTGCCTCAGGAACGGTGAGGTAACAGTCACAAAAATCATGCAGTGCCAAAATCATTCCTAATGGTCCCCGGAACCATGCTTCGATCTCTAGGACCTGGACACAGAGAAGCACAAAAGCAAAGAACTTTCTGGGGTTTTCTGCATTTTGGCTGGGACCTCCCTTGCCAAGGTAAACGGGTGCAATAATAGTATGCAATATGGTGGTCATATCATTTGAAAAAGAGTCTCTTAGAGATATGCACTGACTGACATATTTATGAATAAAATATGATATATGATATTTGCTTCAAAATAATAATATGAGAATGGGGTGAGTAGATGGGGCATTCATGAAAGAAGACTGGCCACAAGTTGACAATTGTCAAAACTGGGTGATTGATAGACTGCGGGGAGGGGTATTACATTATTACCTCTAATTTTATACTTGTTTGAAATTATCCATAATAAAATGTGTTTTTTTAACAAAAAGGAAGAAAAGGCTAAAATGATTAAGCACACACACAACTAAGTGAAGAGCATTCTTTCAAATTAGGAAAGTCTGATGTGCAGTCGTCCAAACCTACAGGGTTCACTGTCCCCCACCCTCAGAGTCCACTGGGTATGGAGACAGATCATTTCCAAAACTTTACCCTCAGTCCTGAGTTGTTCGGATGTGTAAAAGAAAGGAAAATCATTATCTCAGAGTCTAAAAATGCTCACACTCAGAGGACGTTTCATAAAACTCTTCTGGGTGAATGAGGCACAGTAGGGGCCGTAGCCCATCACGAGGAGGGGGTCAGACACTGGCTGGAGCCTGATGCCTCAGGTGCCTGTCTCAGCTCACTCTAACTCGGGCTGGACCTGGCCAAAGCTATTCTCCTCCCGGGGCCTCCATTTTTTTTAGAAATGACAGCAACAGGCCAGGCATGGTGGCTCACGCCTGTAATCCCAGCACTTTGGGAGGCCAAGGTGGGTGGATCACTTGAGGCCAGGAGTTCGAGACCAGCCTGGCTAACATGGTGAAACCCCGTTTCTACTAAAAAAATATACATGTGTGTGTCTGTGTGTGTGTGTGTGTGTGTGTGTGTGTGTGTAAACTAGCTGGGCATGGTGGCGGGCACCTGTAATCCCAGCCACTCTGGAGGCTGAGGCAGGAATTGCTTGACCCAGGAGGTGGAGGTTGCAGTGAGCCGAGATCGCACCACTGCACTCTAGCCTGGGCGACAGAGCAAGACTCCATCTCGAAAGGAAGGAAAGAAGGAAGGAAGGAAGGAAGAAGAAGGAAGGAAGAAGGAAGGAAGGAAGGAAGGAAGAAGGAAGGAAGGAAGGAACAGTGACCCTTTCTGTTCTAGAAGCCTAGCAAGGTGCAAATGTAATGTGACATACAATGTCCTACCCATGTCTTCAAAACCTGGAGGTCAACATCATCTCCACTTGACACATGAGGGACAAGTTCAGCAAGGCTGAGAGGCTTGATGAAGTCCCAGGGGAGCCGAGGGGCCAAACTCAAGCTAGATCGTCCGATTCTGGAAACACAGGCACATTTTGCTAGAAAACATGGACCTGGATTACGTGATGCTGTTCCATCCCAGCTCTGCAACCCATACTCTCTGAGAGAGTCAGGTGTGTGCTCAGGCCCTAACACACCAGCACATACAGGATAATTGATGGGAGAAGTCCCTGCCCATTCTCTGCCTGCCTCTCAGACACCCCAGGGGCTGAGCACACACCCACTACACCCAGCCCAGGGACTGCTCATGCATGCTCCTCTCTCCTGGGTCAGGCTCAGGCCACCAGCTGCAAATGTCTGTGGGCAGCAGCTGGTCAACATCAGAGCCAGCCACGCCATGGACTCCCACACTCTCCTGTTCCCATTTATTCAGTCTGGGGCAGGGAGGTGGTGTGGAAGTTGAGTCTGTCTGGTGAGACTCAAGTGCTCTGAGACCCAGGTCCCAGGGGCTGGGAGAAAACCTAAACACACTGGAACCCCCAACTCTGACCTCAGTCTGGTTCATGCCTCCCTGCATTTCAGCAGGCTGGCTCCTCTCGCAACAACCCCTTCAAAATGCAGGCCAGAGATCCAAGAGCTTTTCCTTGCTGCAGCTGGCTGGAATCACATCATCACCTGTGTTTCCTTCTATCCCACATCCATACTAGATCAGGAGTCCCCCAAGGGGAGGAACCAGAGCCCAGCACAGGGTGGTGGTAAGTGCCTGATGAATGGCACAGACAAGAGAGAGGCCACTGGGAGAGAAGATGTGAGGCTGCGCCCAGGCTCCCAGCCATGGCCCCTGCCTTGGTGCTTGAGAAAGGGCCAGCACTGTCACAGAAGCTTAGCCCCAAGGCCACCCATTGATCAGACCTAATGAGTGTTTGCTATGCTCAAAATGTCTTCATTCCGCCATCACACTGAAGTGGTTTCATTGTCTGGGGTGACATTTAAGGTTGTTTGTCTCATGGCCATGGAGATCAAGGATGTGGACACACAACGGGTGAGGTTAGAGTAGAAGTTTAATAGGTGAAAGAAAAGAAACAGTTCTGTGTTGTAGAGAGGGGTCCCGAATGGGGTGGCAAAATGTAGCAAAATGTAAGGGTTTTTATAAATGAGTTAGTGGAGAGGGGATATCTTATTTATATACAGTGTGAAAAACTGATTAGGACCAGCTATGTCATCTGTATAGAATGGAATTTCTGGCCATCTCTACTCCACTTTTTTATTATGTAGGTGGGTGTTAGTCTGAGTTATTTTATGTTGTTTATCTCTCTCCTGCCATGTATGTGTTAAAAAGGGGAGGAGGAGTTTCCACGATGGACGTGTCTAGTATCTTTTTGTAGTTGTAGGTATCCCCACTGCTCTGTGTATTTAGTTTCTTTATTTTACTGTGTTTATAAAAGGAAAGGGATGTGTTTATTAAGGCCCACTGTTTTTATTGGGACCCACTGTATGTATGTGGAATTTGGTTGTCCAGGAAGCTCCCTTTCTGTGTTGGAGCTGTTTATGTTTACAGTCCAATTTTTTTAGGCTGTTCTTTTTCAGAAGAGAAGTGATTTCTTTGAGTTGCTTGTGGTCAGAAAGGAAGTAATTTCTCAAGCTGCTTTTTATTAGAAGGAAAGTTTTGCCAGGAACTTTTTGTCCTTACTATCTGTCTAAATAATTTCTTTCTATCTCTTGTATCAATACTTGATCGGAGGTTCAGCTGGACAGGGAATTCCAGGCTGGAACACCTATTTTTGAGGCATTCCAGGGAGTCACTACAGCCTCTTAGCATCCAGCACTGCTGCTGAGAAGTCTGGTGCCGCTCTGGTTCTAGATCGTTTGTATGTGACCTCTTTCTACCCACTCAGAAAACTTCTAGACACTTTTCTAAACATTGGGGACACTCTCACAAGAGGCCTTAATGAGGCCTATTTTCATCCAATTTGCTGGGGACTTAATGGGCTTGTCACTTGGAAATCCAGTTCTAAGAAGTGTTCTTGAATTTTTTTTATGACTGCCCCCTCCAGTTTTTCCTGTCTTCTCTTTCTAGAATATTCTTATTATGCTTATGTTGAACCTTCCTATCTCACCCTCGAATTTTCTCATCCTTTCTCTCCTTCTTTTGTTTTAATAAAAACATGTTTAATTTATATACATATTTTTAAATAATGTTTCTCAAATGAGTAAATGAATGAGTGAGTGAATAAATGCAGTTAGTTGACAAGTACATGAACACCATTCACAGAAAGCAGGTATCTCCCAAGAGTCAGTGAAATGCAATAATAATAGTAATAGCAATGCCTTCCACATTTGTTTGGGAAGCAGAACAGAAATTATGATCTCCATCTTCCCAACAAAGAAACTGAAATCCACAGAGGCCAGACTCGAAACTCACACAGTTCATGTGTGGCAGGTTCAGGCATCTCCTGTTCCTAAATCTTTGTCTTTTTGCTCTGTGTTCTGGAAGACTTTCTCAATTTTATCTCAATCCTTTTTTGGGTTCTTCAACTGTGTTTAAATTCTATGGGTTCTCTTTTGCAATTTTTTAAAAGCTATCTCTTACCAGAAGGATGCAATTTTTTAGTATCAACTTATTTTGAGACTTCTCAATCCTAAAGAAGAGTTTAAAGAATACAATGAATACCCTTTGCCTAGGCTCATCAATTAATACTTACCATAGTTACTTTCTCTATATTACACATTTCTTTTGCGAAACCATTTTGAAAGTAAATTGCTGACATTATGTAATTCAACCCTAAATCCTTCAGTATCTTTTCCTCCTTAGGACAAGAATATTCTCCTCTGTACCAATGAGTCAACCAAGGACAAATATGCAACCCCTTCTCCCAAAGGAGACATTTGACAATGTGTGGAGATATTTTTATTCAAGACTTCGGGATGAGTATGCTATTGGCATCTAGCAGGTAGGAGCCAGGGACGCTGCTAAACATCCTAAAATGTACACGACAGCCCCCACCACGAAGAATGACCCAGCCTAAACTGTCAATGGCGCCCAAGTCAAGAAACTGTGCTTGTACCTTATAGTCACACTATTATGACTGTCGAGGAATTTATTCTTGATTCAACATTATCTAACATACAGCACATATTAAGATTTCTCCAATTATTCCAAAAATACGTTTTACAAACACATTATTTTTTCCAGTTCTGGATCTAACCATTACATTTGGTGGTCCTGTCTCCATAGTCTCCTTTCTTCTAGAGTCAATCCAACCTTTTTCTTCTTCTCATTGACATCTTTGAAGTCTCCAGGCCAGTTTCTTGTAGATCGCCCCACATATGGATTCATCTGCTGATGTCCTCATGGTTACATCCATGCTGACACCCTGGCATGAATACTACATAAATAATGCAAATTCTACTTTCATGCTGGGAATCATGACTGCCCCCTACCTTTCACCTCCCTCCCTGTATAGTCAGTTGCCTCCCAGTTGCTTTCCTTCAGATTGTCTTGGACTCACCAAGTCAGACCTTTCCTGGGATGTCTGCCTGTCTGCCTGGGGAGTCTTGACCACCTGGTTTCAAATAAGAAGCAGGAAGAGCTACCTGGGCACTGTGGGCATGTGGGTGGGCCTGGGGCTAACGGCCTCATTGTGGAGTGATCAGGCTGTTTCAGGGGGCAGCTCTGGCAGCAGGGTCTTTAGAGCCCTCCCTCAGGATGATGGGGCTCCCTAGAGAAGAACATTCTGGTCTCCTTGTATGTGGGTCCAGTACTGGCTGCCAGCTCTTCTGCCTTAGGAGTGGGTAGGGAGCTGAGCAGAAGGAGGGAGCTGGAAGGGGTGCACTTGCCGTTAATCACCTCTTCCACAGACCCTCAGTTTCTTTCTCTCCAGGGTAAACCGTCTTTTTCTGCCAAAGTTGGGTGAGGCAGGGTATTCTGGTTGTGCTGCCTAGACGAGGGGAGGGAGACCTCAAAGTTGACCTTCTACCAGCCCTCCTGTTTTTGGCCCCCCTTGCCCCACCCTCAGAGCCCCTGCAGCAGCTGTCTCGGGGTGACTTACTGCCCATACTTCTGCTTTCCAGCTTCCAAAATTCTTGATATTTTATCTTTCTTGTCTTTCTGGATTTTAGCTTTTCAAAAAAAATCCTTTCACTGTTCCTGTAATGGGCCTCTAAGAAGGAATCAAGATGAGGGTGAATTTCAATCCATTACCTTCAGCGGTGAGCCTGTGTTCTTCGATGTTTAAATAACAGCTAGGGCCCCAATCCCATTTACTATAGGAAATTCAGAGGGACCGCTCCATCCAGATGTCTCCAAAGACTGAGAGGAAAAAAAAAATTATCCAAATCTCCTAAACGAGGCAGATGGATGTCTCCTGTCCTTTCAGCGTCATACTGGAGCCCCCGTCTTATGAACCCAGTGAAGGGTTATGAAGCTTTCCTGGGAACGTAGCTGTGATGATCTTTTCCTGATAGGGACTCAGACTGTGTACAGTCAGGCATTAACTTGTTGGAAATTAATGAATTGCCCATTGTTTCTGTCTGGAGGGATAAAAGATAATCCCAAAGGTTATGGTTTTATTGCCCTAGGATGTGAGGATCTTAGCAGTTTCGTATCAAACTCAGGAATCTCACTCCAACATTTTTTCACTAATAAGATATGTCTGCTTCCCGTATCTTTCCTAGAACCAGCTTTGTCATCCTGCTGCTTCCCTCATTAATGAGTTAAATAAGCCTTTGACACATGCTCACTATTTGTATAAGAATTATGTGTTTAACTTTTTAAAAAATATGCTTTGACAATTCTCCAAGTGCTTCTGTTTCTCCACGTTGCCTCTGTTGAATGCTCATTCTCCACTCTGCAACTCACAGGCAGCAAATACTGGCTTCTCCCTTTCTCTACTATGCCCTCCATGCTGTGATGTTGCCTCCTCTGTTTTTCATCCCTCCAAAGCACTCCAACCCACAAAGCCCCTCACGGGCAGACGGGGACTGAAGGTTTGGAGTCGTTACGGCGTATGGGCACCACCTGAATCCAGACATAAACCAGCCACGCTGAGCCACCCCAATCCTTTCCTGCAGGAAGGGCAGCCCCTCTCCTTGAGAGGCTTGCTACCCTCTTTTTCCAGCTCTGTTTCTCCTATAGAGGGCCAACTTCTCCCTCTTGATACCCCTTCACTTCTCAGGCAGAGCATATCAGCTCACAACCTCAAATGTCATCTTCCCAGCTAGGCCGGGGACCAACCTTGGGATAAACAAAACTTGACTCCATGGCTCTGCCAACTGTGTGGGATAAGGTATGTGAGTTGGAACAAGTTCTGCAGCTTACTAACCGGGCAACCTTGGCCTCCCTATGCCTTGGTTTGCTTGTCATGTCATTTCATATCGGTCAACTTAGCATGAGTTAAGTGAGTTAACACACAGTTATACACACAGTTAGGATAGAAGCTGGCACCCAGTGCTCAAGTACTACTGGATGCATAAGCCCCAGTCTCTAGCCTCGAACAGCACAGAGCTCAGGCCGGCATGTTGGACACACTCTGGTTTTAGGTGATCAATATTAAAGGACATTTCCCAACCTCTGAACGGGCAAGGCACTTTTTCCTGTCTTCCTGCTGCACCAGAAGGTGGTAAAGTGATAGATGAGGACTCCAAGAATTGCTGGATGGTACCTGGGGCGTCCACCTGCTCCCTCACTCTGCTTCTGGAACGTCCCACCCCAAAGCTGTGCAGAAAGCACCTCCTCAACCAGAGCCAGGAGGGCCAGGAAGGCACTGACCCCAGAACAAGACACCCCGTTCTAGTCCTGGCATGCCCTTACTAGTGGTATGACCTTGGGCAAGTCACTCGAGCTCTCTGAGCCGTGAGCTGAAAAGAAATGGACATAATCGCCCCTTCCCTGCCTATTCCAGGGTTATTTTAAAAATCTAAAAAGAAAACACTTGCGAAAACCCACAGAAAAACATGAAGTGAGAATTATCCCCATGCTCCTCATTATCCAGCCGTCAGAAGGTTAGCCCATATCGGTGTGGATTGTGTCATCCAAGCAATTCCTGAAGACATTCCAAAGTGGTTCTGGCCCCCTTGTTTTATTTCTGAGCTCCAAACCTCAGCGGAGGATATTCAAAGCGAAGGGTATTATTTCAGGGCAGAGAGATTCCACCCTCAGCAATGAACTGGCAGGGTAGCCCTGTGCATGACACTCCAGTAAAATCTGACACCAATCAATATCTTCTCTTCTGCTGCAGGACGCAAGCTCATCCCTATTTCCAACAACCGCTCAGCCACCTGCAAACCCGCCTGGCTGAACGAGGCTACCGTGACCTTGTCCCTCTGGCCGGGGACCAGAGCTGTTTATCCCAAGCATCTGGCTGTCAAATTCCTCTGCCCGAGGGGATGGACTCCAACCCCATCACTTCAGGACCATCTGCCCACCAGAGGGGTCTTGGTACACCAGCAGGACCATGCCCCCTGAGAACGCTGCCTCACCATTTTCCCAGAGGCTTGGCCTTTGGTTGGGGTGCTCCCAGGGGAAGGCCAGGGTGTCCGGCACCCAGGCAGAACATCCAGCAGGAAAAGCAAGCATCCCTTTCCACTCCAGCCAGGCTTTGTCACAATGACTTGGCTTCCCGGCGCCACAATTTTCTCATCTGAAAAATGGAAATATAATGGTGCCTATCCCACAAAAGGCTGTGCAGACTAACCCATCTTACATGCATGAAGGATCTGTAACCGTGCCTGCCACATGGTAAGCTCTCAACTCTAAGGTATTGCTCTCATCACCTGGAATACGGCAGATGCTTAGTACATGCAGCATGGAGTGGTGTTTGAAGGCGGGCTCTGGGACCAGACAGCCTAGTTCAAATCTTGCCTCTGCTACTTACACCGTGCGACCTTTGGCAACTGCATTACTCTCTCACTCTCTGCCTTGGTCTTCTCAAGTCTTGTAAGAATTCATAGTTAGCATACAGGAAATTCCAAGAACTGTAGCCGACACACACAGTAGGTCAGAAATGAACATGAGTGGCCAATATAGTCACCTGCTTGGGGACCTCGGTGTCCCAGCACACACACCCCAAGTGACTCTCAGGCTCTGGGGAAAAGGCTGGCTGGTTGTCACCAACATGTCACACTGTAAGATAAGCCACCATGGGTCCCCACAGAGGGGGAGGGATTGAGGGAAGGCAGCACAGACCAGCACCCGGGGCTCCTCCTGGTCTTCCTTGTAAATGCAAGGGCTCAGGCAGCAGAGACCTTGAGGTCAGTCCCCGGGGATTGGGGTGTCCACCTAAGCCCTCCTGGGCTGGCCCCAGCAGATATAAAGGCCTGTATGTGACCCAAAAGGCCCATCCAGAAGGCTCTGCTCTAAAACAAGGACCAGGACCACGGCAAGGCTTGGAATGGCCATGTTTTGATAGCCTCAGCTGCCCTGCAGACCCAGTCTCACCAATTCTCCAATCGCCTGGTGAGGTGAATTCAGGTTTAACTCAAACTCTTCTCCAGTGAATGCCAATGTATGCCAGGCAATATAAGCTAATGACGGCACACAGTCCTTGCCCTCCGGGAGCTCTGGAGACAGGGCTGAGGCAGCCGGGCAGTGGGAGCTGGGCAGACTTTAAGGATGGCAGTGCCAGTGGCCTGAATGTGCCAAGGGAGGAGAGCCCGCTTCAGACCAGGGGTAGCCAGGAGGGCTTCAAGGGCGGGGGGGGGGGGCACCATATAAGCTCGGCTGGAAGGATAGGGAGGGAGAAGGCCTGGGCAGTGGAAAGGGCAGGGGCAAGACAGGAGGAAGGGGCTCCCACGGCACCTTTGGGACCACAAGCAAGCAGGCTGCTGGGGTGCAGGGAGGAGGGCAAGTGACAAGCTTCCTTTAGCAAACACTAATGAGGCACCCAGTCCGTGCTGGACCTGCTTGAGATTCTGTTGGCTACACTGGAGCAGGAGCCACCTGCCTTGGTCACCCATGCAGTTTGTCGCCCAGAAGTGACTGATAGAGAGGCTCTGAGATCCTCTGGGTGATCAGAGAGGTGAGGCCTGAAGGAAGAAGAGGAGCCAGCCAGGCACAGATGAGGGATGAGTGCAGCAGGCAGAGGGACAGAGGCTGTGCCTCCCTGCCACCCACCAGGAGGCTCTCAGGGTGAAGGAAAGGCTGTTTTCCTCTGGGCTGTGTTGCAAAGTCACCCCTGGTCCCCACAGTCACCATCCTCCTGTCTCCTCCCTCCACCCTGCACAGCTGCTGCTGACTGTGAATACACCTGTTTTCATCCGGCGTGTTTATGAGTAACTATTTGTACCTTATCTGCCTCTTCCTTTTCATGGCCCTCAAGGACAGCCATCCCATCTCCCTTCCCTCTGTGGCTTTCAGCTGCCTTGCTTCCTCCTGTCTTTCCCACCCTGCTCTGCCCCCAGGAGTCTAGCAGAGAGGATGGGGGTCACCCAAAGAGGTAACCATGATCCCATTCGAACCATTCTTCAAGGTTTGCAACCATCTCATGCCAGCTACTGGCTGGGTGGTGAGCTGAGGCACTCACGGTGTGTCTGGAAAAACAGCTAATTATGATAAGTTAGTTATACAACACACTAATAATGATAATCTAATTATGTCATGAAAGCAGTAGTAGAAAAACAGAATAACTAACTGCCTGAGAGTGGGGGGAATGCTTCTGGAGGGGAGCTGCCATGTACCCTGCGAGCAGAAGAAGGCGCAAGAGTCACCTGCAGAGGATGCCGGGATAGACGAGATGGCCAACCCTGCAAGCATCCAGAGGTGCCACAGTCAGAAGGCATTGTGTGGGTCAGCGTGGCCGGGACGTCCGAGGGCAGAGTGATGGGGGCCAGGCGGCAGGGACCAGGGCGAGGGGCAGTACCGATGCCAGGCTGAGATTGTTTTCTTTTTCTTTTCTTTCTTTCTTTCTTTTTTTTTTTTTTTTAGATGGAGTCTTGCTCTGTCTCCAGGCTGGAGTACAGTGGCGCGATCTCAGCTCATTGCAACTTCCACCTCCTGGGTTCAAGTGATTCTCCTGCCTCAGCCTCCCAAACAGCTGAGACCACAGATGTGTGCCACCATGCCCCACTAATTTTTGTATTTTTAGTAGAGACGAGGTTTCACCATGTTGGCCAGGATGGTCTTGATCTCTTGACCTTGTGATCCGCCGGCCTCAGCCTCCCAAAGTGCTAGGATTACAGGTGTTAGCCTGTAAAAGGAGGGATGTGGAAAGCAAGACCTTTCAGAAGGTCAATCTGGCAGCTACATGCAACGCTTGGCAAACCCCTGGCTGCTGTTCACCTGGACTGTTAACACGGTGTGAAATTGTCAAGCGCCTTAAAGGTCTGAGGCGTGCCAGGCAAGGGGCAGCCATTGGCCATCTGCTGGTAGCCAGTGGACCATGGCACACAGGCTGGCCTGGGACAGCATGGGGGTGAAATCACTTCTGGCTGCAGGTGTCTGGGCACCCCACACAGTATTAGCCCCAACTGTAACCCGATTCCATGTCCAGCCCCAAGCTGACCTGGTTGGTCTTCATGTCCTAAAAGCGTGACCTCTGTGACTTGGTGGGAAAGGCTGGTCCTCGAGGCACAGGCTGGAACCAAGCAGTCGGTCTGAGTCATGCTCTCCATGTCACAGTGTGGCACCCACCCAAGAGGGAAGCAGTCAAATGACTGGAAAGTGTAAGGAATTTTCCCTTCTTCTTGGTCATTAGTTTTTAAAACCCACTGGCATGCTCCAAGCTTCATTAACTAGGGCTTGGCACAAGCAGGGAGGAGGCAAGCTGAGAGAAGTCGGGCAGGCTGAGCGCTTCTTCTTCTCAGGTGCTCCCTGCAGCATGCCACCTGCTGGCACGGCGTCTGCATCCAGCAGGCATCCAGCGCTGGCTGACTGAGTTTGAAGAGCATGCCTGATCCCGCCCGGAGCTGCCACGTCTCTCTGCGTATTCATTCTGCAAAACGTTTTTGAGCAAAATGTGTTGACCCAGCACAAGCCCAGGCACCAGAAAAGCACTATAGACATTCAGAGAGGAGAAGCGCATGGTGACACAGGAGACTTGGGACGCGGCACACTGGTGCCGCCTCGGGGGGATCACTGTGACAGGGTGAGTGGACTTCAGAAAACACATCCCTTGTTTTTAACCAAAATGTCCATCCCCCTGGCAGCTCCTAAGCTAGAAGCCATCTCTTCCATGACTCTCCAAATCCCTTCTATGGATGCCCATCTGTGTCAGCTGCCAAGCAGACGTATTAGCTCAATGGCTTGATATGAATCTCAGGGTTCAGTTCAACCTACACCTGCCCAACTGGTCCATCTACCCAGCTCCCAGCCTACTGGAGAGTGGCAAGAGGTGAACATTGCGGGGACTAACAGGAGAGGAACTGGAGAGAGGGGAAGGGCAGGGTGAGAGAGGGAGCAGCACAGAGGTTAGAGCAACAAGAAAGGGCCAGAAGGCCACAGGTACCAAGGTTCCTCCATTCAGGCATCTTGGAAATGGAGTTCTGAGGCTCTCTCCGGAGACCCCAAAGAGCCGGGGAGGAAAAGGCTGGACAGTAGTACAGAGTCTAGGGACCTGAGAGGCCCCTGAGGTCAGCAAGGATTCAGGCCGGGGTTAGACAGAGAAGCTGGGGTCCGGGGTTTACATTTTAGTGCAACCAAGCAAGAAAGGAAAATTCCAGTACTCATCCCCAAGACACTCAGTGAGGGGACCGCACCTATTCTGACCTCCGTGTGCTCCAGACCACCATCAGCATCATTATTTCAACAAATACTTCTCAAGCACCACCTGGGAGCCAGGAATCACTCAAGGGTCCTCCTCTGGGCACCAGAATAGGGTGTTTCCCAAAGTGCTGTCTTTGCCTCCCCTTCGAGATGCCATATCCAGGCTCTGTTCCTCTGATGTCCTCAGCTCCATTTCCAACCACCAGCTGGACACATGTTCCTCTCTGGAGGATTCATGGAGACCTCAAAATCAACACCATTCAAGCCAAGTGCATCATCGGACCCCACACCAGCACCCACCATCTGCCACACCCAAACACCCCCACTCAAAGTCGAGGCATCGCACCTCTCTGTTCCTGACACTCTGTAATTATCACCCTGCTTTGTTTGTCCCACCAAACAGTACGCTTGTGCACTATTTCTCTCCTGTAACACCACGAGGGCAAGGACTCTGTTTTACATTATTGCTGTCTCCAGCACCTAGCAAAAGTCAAATTTTAATGTGTTGGTGGAACAAATCTAGTCAGGCTCTCCTTGCCCTCAATCTCTTCATGTTTTTTCCTTTCCATTTTAACCTGCAGTTGCTTTATCTTCACAAGGTGACTTAGGTGGCAACCAGAAACTCATGTCACTGAGACCTTATGGTTCAAAGTAGCTCATCAAGCTGCCCCCTCCTTTGAACTTTCCCAAGCCCCTCCCTTCCCGACCTTGCTTCTCTACCCCCAGAACACTTTCCAAGGAGAATACCTGAATCCAAGATTATTCCAAAACAAAAAAAAAAAGTTGTTAGCTAGGACAGGGAACATTTTTGCACTTTCAAATGCTATCTTCAGCAAAAAAAAAAAAAGAAAAAAAAAGTTCTGTTACATAATCGGTCAACATCCTCGAGATGGGAAACGTGTGAGGAATGATGCCAACTGCAGGAAAGCCTTCTGCAATGCTCCACAGCCATGGGCACAGGCGGCATAGTTTAGCCCTGAACATCCTCCTGTTGTCTACCCCGGGTGCTCGCTGAGAGCATGGCAACACCCTCTCCTTTTTAAAGATTCAACTGTTCCCTTTCATTTCAAACGTGCATTTAAAAGGCTTGACTGCTTATTCTAATTACTTCTGCACATGGAGTGTCTTGTCCTCTGAAATGCAAGGATAAACGCTGTGCAGCCGAATTAGGCATTCAAGATTTTGGTTTCACAGAAACCCTGAGAGGAGCCTCCGTGGTAACGTGGCTGTGTGGTGGGTAGAAAGGGAGACAGCAGATCCAGGGACTGAGTTTGTCACTTACTAGCTGGGCCAACCTGGCAAATGACTCCAACCAGATGGAGGATGTGCAGTGCGTCATTAAGCCTCTCTTCTTTGTGCAATTAAGAGGGAATGTAAATTGATACAAATGCTTGGAAAACTGGTTGGCAGTATGATCGGGCAATTCTATTTCTAGGTATTACCCAACAGAAATGGACGCATGTATACAGGCAACATGCACACAGGATGTTTGTAAGAGCATTATTGGTATCAGCCCCAGAGAGGACATAACCCAAATATCTAACTGCAAATGGATAAACAGTACAGTATCCCACTGTATGAAATAATCACAGTGCATATGAACTGTAGCTACAACGAAAACTGGACAAAACTAATAGTGCTGAGTAGAAAAAACACACAGGGCTAAGCACAGTGGCACATGCCTGTAATCCCAGCACTTTGGGAGGCTGAGGAGGGAGGATTCCTTGAGCCTAGGAGTTGGAGGCTGCAGTCAGCTATGATGGTGCACTGCATTTCAGCCTGGGTGACAGAAAGAGACCCTGGGTGACAGAATGAGACCCTGTCCCTAAAATAATAATGATTTTAAAAACTAAAACACAGGCGAGGTGCAGTGGCTCATGCCTGTAATCTCAGCACTCTGGAAGGCCAAGGTGGGCAGATTATGAGGTTAAGAGATCAAGACCATCATGGCCAATATGGTGAACTGATAAATAGCCTCTGCTAAAAATACAAAAATTAGCCAGGCATGGTGGTGCACGCCTATAATCCTAGCTACTTGGGAGGCCGAGGCAGGAGAATCGCTTGAACCTGGGAGGCGGAGGTTGCAGTGAGCCAAGATCGCACCACTGCACTCCAGCCTGGTGACACAGTGAGACTCTGTCTCAAAAAATAAATAAAACACAAAAACGTAAGTGTGTGTGTGTTACTATAACTCTATTTACATAAAGAGTTTTTCTTAAGGCAAAATTAAAATGGTTACACCTAGTTTAGGAAATGCAAGGCAGAGATGACATCTAGGTCAGGATGGTATTACCGGGGGAAGCGGAGGGGTGTGGTTGGCAGAATGCCTGCAGGAAAGCTCCTGGGGGCTCGAGCCTGGCAATGCTCTGCTTCTTGACTTGAGTGATCATAACATGAGTTTTTACTTTATAATTACTTGTTATACTTAACATTTATGTTTTATGTATGTTTCTGCATGTGTGGTAATGCTTGATCTTTTTTTTTCTTTTGAGATGAAGTCTCACAGTCCCCCCGGCGGGAGTGCAATGGTGTGATCTCAGCTCACTGCAACTTCTGCCTCTCAGGTTCACTCGATTCTCCTGCCTCAGCCTCCCGAGTAGCTGGGATTACAGGCGCACACCACCACACCCGGTTAATTCTTTTTTTATTATTTTTATTTCTATTTTTTATTTTTAGTAGAGATAGGGTTTCACTATGTTGGCCAGACTGGTCTCGAACTCCTGACCTCGTGATCCGCCTGCCTTGGCCTCCCAAAGTGCTGGGATTATAGGCGTGAGCCACCATGCCCAGCCTTGATCATTTTTAAAAAGGTCTTAACAAGTCATCCTGGCTGTGTTAAGAGTGGATTAGGGTTGGGGGAGAGGAAAACAGGGAGCTCACAAAGATGCTCTTCAACTAGACTAGATAAGCCTGCTAGGCTAGGCTGGAGAAGACCAGACAAGTCCCCTGGGCTAGGCTGGGATAGAGAACTTCCTTAGACTAGACTGGCCTCCTAGACTAGATTTTAGCCACCTTGACTAGATGATCACCCTAGAATCCATTAGAAATGATGGTGGCTGGGCCTGGAGACCTGATAATGGATAATGGAGATAGACAACAGTAGATTTGGCCGGGCGTGGTGGCTCACACCTGTAATCCCAGTACTTTGGGAGGCCAAGGTGGGTGGATCACTTGAGGTCAGGAGTTCAAGACCAGCCTGGCTAACATGGTGAAATCCCATCTCTACTAAAAAACACAAAAATTAAATGACGTGGTGGTGAGCTCCTGTAATCCCAGCCACTTGGGAGGCTAAGGCAGTGGAATCACTTGAACCTGGGAGGCAGAGGTTGCAGTGAGCACTGCACTCCAGCCTAGGTGACAGAGCGAGACTCCATCTCGAAAAAAAAAAAAAAGAGTAGATGTGGGATCTGTTCCAGCAGTAGATGAGTCAGATAGGTGGTGAAGGAAAGAAGATGGCAGGTGTGGAGAGGGGTGCAGGAAAACATCGAGGGTTCCTCATTGATCATGTTAAGTTGGGGGTGCCTACTGGATTCCCAGAAGGAGATGTCTGGGAGGCCAGCGGATATTTGAGCCTGGAGTTCACCACATTATGATGAGTACAGATAAGTGGAGTGAGCGGTCATCACCCAGTAGCTCTGCCAGCACCCCAGCACCTACAGATGGTGTGTAGTTCAACAAATAATAGATTATTCGATGTAATGCGATTTCCACTTGTGCTCTCAAACAGCCAAACCCACACGCATGACATCTATCACTGCCCAGGGTCGACGTAATTAAAATAAACATGTTTCAAAATGGGTCACCATTTGCTCTTTACATGGATGGAGAAGAAGGATCTATCCCAGTTGCATGCATTTAACTGGCCTATCTGAACAGCCCAGCTTTTTCTTTTCCAATTCCCTACACAGTATTTCCACTTTGTGTCCCCTCTAGGTAGAACTGAAGCAAGCAATTTTAGGAAGAAAAGAATTTTGGAGTAGAAAAGAACCAACTTTAATTTCCCTGTCTGCTCCATACTTTATGAAAGCAGCCTCAAACAGTGAGCCTGCCAGCAGCACTTTCTCAGAAGTTAACTTATTGAAAACAAACATTCACTCAGACCAAGTTTTGTGCTTCAAGGAGTTCTGTCTGCAAGACTTCCGTCTTTTTTGTCCCACCAAAGGCAGTCTAAGACAAACTTCCTTCACTTGTCACAATTTTGAAATGCAATATATTTTAAGTTGCAGACATTGTGGTAAAATACACATATGATTTACCATTGTAACCGTTTTTAAGTATACAGTTCAGAGGCTGTAAGTGCATTCACATTGTTGTCCAACCATCACCCCCGTCCAGCGCCAGAACTCTTTCCATCTTCCCAGACCGAAACTCTGTGCCCATTAAACGATAACTCCCCCATCGCCCCAGTCCCTGGCAACCACCATTCTACTTTCTGACTCTCAGAATTTGACTGCTCTAGATACCTGATATCAGTGGAGTCATACACCATTTGTCCTTTTGTGACTGGCTTAGTTCACTTAACATAATGTCTTCAAGGTTCATCCACATTGTAGCATGTGTCAGAATTTCCTTCCTTTTTAAGGCTGAATAACATTCCATTGCATGTATGTTCCACATTTTGTGTAGCCATTCATCCACTGATAGACACATAGGCTGTTTCTACCTCTTGGCTATTGTGAATAATGGTGCCATGTGCATGGGTGTACAAATACCTCAAGTCCCAAAATGCAACATATATTCTTCCTCATTACGTTTCCTGAGTTAAATTTAATCAAGCTGATCAATTTCTGTTTTTACACCAGGAGATCTGATTGTTTCTTGCAATCAGCCTTTCTGTCTGGGTCTGTACTGACTTTAGAAGTTGTTCTCCCTGAATCTGAACTGTGCCAATTGGCCACAGATGATCCTAATCCTAGTCCTCCAAGGAGGGGTGAAACATCAAGTTGCTCCTCGTAGGTGACACAGCTCGAGTAAGTCTCAAGAAACAGGGAAATCAGGTTCCAATCCTTGGGGGAATAATGTAATAATCCAACTGATACTCATTAAAGCTAGAAATGTGATTAAGTCAAACACAGGGGAAGCTACTCCACTCAGTCCCAACATAAGCCAATGCCCCACCTGTAACTCTGAGAAATCTGCTATACTGAGATCATTTGCATAAGATTCATTTAGCGTTTAAAGCACACCCTCCGTCCTGCATGTGCCATGAGGGGGGTCTGGCTTAGTGTTAGATCCTCAGGGACAGGAAGCTGTCACATGTGTGTGAGAGTGACCAGCACATGGATAACAGGGGCCAGATCCCAGAGAGAACTGAATGGTGTCCTACTGCAGAATCTGGACGTCATTATGTGTCCATAGGGGCCCACTGAAGCTTTGTCCAGGAGAAAGACAAGGTTTATACCACGCCAATGTATCAAGCACGTGCTCTGTTCCAGGCACTGCGCCGTGTGACTCACACGTGTTAATTCCGCTAACCCTTATGACAACTTAGGCATTGACGTCACCATCTCCATTTTACAGTTGGAGAAACTAAGGCACAGAAAGGTCAAATGACTTGCCCAAGGTCACACAGCTAATGACTGATGGATCCGGGGTTCAAATTCAGGAGTTCTGGCTTCAGAGCTTAAGGTCATACCGCAAAGTGGTACCACCTTGCAACAGTCCTCATGGTGGCACGCTCATTCTAGTTTTCCATTTCACAAGGAAAACGTCACATTAATTTAATCAGAATGCCATGTTTACTGTCTGGACTAGAGATGTGGAAGCCAAGTATAGATGCTCTTCAACTTACGATGGGGTCCCATCTTGATCAACACACTGTAAATGGAAACTACTGTAAATCAACAATGCATTGAATCTACCTAACCTACGGAACATCCTAGCTTAGCCTTGCCCATCTTAAGCATGCTCAGAACACCTACACTACCCTATGATTGGACAAAATCCTCTTACACAAAGTCTATTCTATCATAAAATGTTGACTCTCTCATGTGATTCATTGAATAATACTATACTGAAAGTGTGCGGGAAGCTCACTTGGGACTGTGGCCCAGGCAGGCGGGACGGGGGAGCCGAAGCTATGCTCTGCTACAGGTTTACAGCTGCTTCAGGGAACTGAACTCTCAAGGTGCCTCCCCTGGCCATGCTAGATTTATCTTTGGGGAACCTGACCACGACAGTCCCTTTTCTGACAACACAGCCCAAGTAGGGTGCAACTGATTAAATGCCTACATATAAAAGGACATGAAGAGCAAGCAGAGAGGGAACACAAATGACTCTAATAAGAAAAATGCTCAACCTCACTCATAACTGAAACAGAAACTGAGATACCATGATTCACCCTCCAGACTGGCAAACTCAACAGGTCTGATAACACCATGGGGTGGGGAGAACCGGCCCTCTCATCCATGTCTGGTGGGACAAAGGCTGCCAATGGGTACAGACTTGATGGAGGGCCCTCTGGCACCATCTGTCAAAATGACAAATTCACCCACCCTCTGACCGAGCAATTCCACTTCTAAGCCACTCATCACAACAATGTTTTTTGCCCTCTTGTGCTACAACAATAAACTAAATGTATATACGTCATTAGGGAATGAGTTAAATAGATAATAGCCCATCCACACAATAGAATATTATGTAGATGATTAAAGGACGGGAAAAGAAACATTTAATTATTAATGACCTGGGTTAGTCTTCAATACTGAGGAAAGATAGGTACAGATCAAAGAGTACGTCATGCTCCTGATGATAGCTTGAAATATTTAAGTCATCACATAGACCCATAATCTATGCATGCACAAACTGCTAAAGGGTTGCCTTTGAGGAGGGGGTTTGGGCAGCTGCGGGACAGAGATGGGAGACAGACGTTTTATTTTATCATCTCCAGTGCTTTTTGAATTTTGAATCATATGAAAACATTACCTATTCAAAGACTTTAAGTTTTTAAATGCCCTGTACTGAACCGTACAGTTACTCTCCAGGGACATCTTCTTAAAAGCAGAATATTGGGGGATCCCAACTAGAATGACATTCTCGGACAACTGGACTTAACTCCACAGATGGATGATGGCATTTCCTATTTCATTAACTCAGAAACAACCTCAATTCTTTTCCTGAATGTCCTCAAGGGGGCACCCTGCTCTCACCCCAATATAAGTCCCCTTGCAACTCTAACTTGCTCTAATTTAAGCTGGATCAAACCTCAGACATCAGCCACCACCTTTGCTTTTGGCAGATGGAGAAACAAGGGCCAGAGAATAAATGAGTCTTGGGGCCACCTCTGGCTTCCGATGTTATTTCGGGGCCCTGGGCTTTGACTCCTCAGCAGCAAAATGAGGAGGATGCCACACATCTAATAACCATAGTCTGAAAACAGAACCTAATCTAATGGCAATGCAAAACTACAGAAGGGGAATACCCACTATCAAAGCCCATATTTCAACCCTTTGCCTGTAGGGTCCTTCTCAGCACGGCTCCTGCAACCTTATGGCCTCATCTCCCAGCTCATTCCTCCTGTCATTTTAGTCCAAACATTCTAAATTCACCTGTATGGCTATAGCATATTCATAACCTTCCCTGCCTCAGGGCCTTTGCACCTGCCATTCCCCTCATCCATCTCTCTCTCTGCTTAGGTAGCCCCTACTTGTCTAATGTATCTCAAGTTAAACATCCTTCCTTTGGGGTAGCTCTCTCTCACTAGGTCAAACCTCCATTCTATGCCGATTGCCTCCCACACTTGTTTATGGTGCCTCTCATTCCTAGCTCCTTGTCCAAGATCTCTCTTCCCTGGCAAACCCCCTACTTTTCCCTAGTGGTCAGGACTCTTTTTCATTGCCACCTACAACAGTATTGATGGAACAGCAGGGGCTCAAACGGGAGTTCCCTTCCTCCTTTCTGTTTACTACCAACAGCTCCCATTATTACTCCCATCTCCCTCACTAAAACTAAGCCTACACCTACCTTTCTTTCTCTCTTACTCTTTCTCCTTCCTTTCTTTTCCTTTCCTTTCCTTCCTTCCTTCTTTCTTTTTTAGATAAGATCTCACTCTGTCACCCAGGCTGGAGTACAGTGGTGCAGTCTCGGCTCATTGCAACCTCTGCTTCCTCCCTCTGCTTCTCATGCCTCAGCCTCCTGAGTAGCTGGGATTACAGGTGGGTGCCACCACACCTGGGTAATTTTTTTTTTTTCAGTATTTTTAGTAGAGATGGGGTTTCACCATGTCGGCCAGGCTGGTCTCAAACTCCTGGCTTCAAGTGATCCACCCGCCTTGGCCTCCCAAAGTTCTGGGATTACAGGCATGAGCCACAGTGCCCAGCCTGCCTGCACCTTTCAAGTAAGAGAAGAAACACTTAAGAATAGCTCTAATAGGCACGTGTCTTGCTCATTTAGTGGAGGCAGAAGAAAGTTTAGAAATATTTTTTTTCATGTAACAATAGCTGCTAATTTTTGTTGAGTTCTATTCACAAGCCTTGAGGTAGATCTTATTATCCTCATTTTATGGGTGTGAAAATAGCAGTTTTAAAAAACAATCCCAGGGTCCCACAGCTTGTGTTAGCGATGGCATTCTGAGGCCCAGCCTGTCCTGCTAACCACCTTTAGGAGCCTATAATTTATTCTGAGTTTTCAGCATAGGCAGTGTGGGGTGTTGTGTGTGTGTGTGTGTGTGTGTGTGTGTGGGTGTGGGTGAGAGAGAGAGAGAGAGAGAGAGAGATTTCAGCTAAGCCCAGGTGACCACTGGTTGCCCTAATTAGGAATCTGTACCCAAGGGTTATGTCTTAGTTTGGGCTGCAGTAACAAAGTACCATAGACTGAATGGCTTATGAACAACAGAAATTTATTTTCCACAAGTCTGGAGGCTTGGAAGTCCAAGGTCAACATGCCAATATAGTTGGATTCTGGTAAGGACCCTCTTCCAGGTTGCAGACTGCTAACTTCTTACTGTATCCTCACAAGGCAGAAAGAGAGGAAGCTAGCTCCCGGGCCTCTTTTAATAAGGACACTAATCCCATCATGAGGTCTCCCACTTTCATGACGCAATCACCTCCTGCCTCCTAACACCATCAAATGGGGGCTTAGGATTTCAACACATGAATTTTGGGGGAACACAAGCACTCAGTCCATTGCAGGTGGCAAGTGAGCATATCTGGCCAAGCTCCAAAGTCCTGCAGCTATATCTATTTCCCATTAACATCAGGTACTCTGCTAATCTCCATAATAAATTGAGTTTACTGGTAACTTAGTGACTTGGTCATTAACATGCTGGATGTTAGAAATGGACTCTCATGGATGAAATCAATGGCGTTTGAGATGTGTGGATAGACTGAGAGAGTTTGGAGATTATCCCCACCCTCAGATGATTAGGGAGGGGATCCTGTATCCTGGGGTCCTTAGAGATGGTACCCAAGGCCTGATCCCAAATGGTCCTCAGTCAGGCCACCGATTTGGGAGGGTCCTGTTTGCTTGATCTTGACTATAAGTTTAACTGAATCCTGACACTTGAATATTATTGATTCTACCTGGAGTCACTCTTTCCTGCAAATGTGGTCAGAAATACCTGAAAGGACAGAGTGTTAGGTTATCATCTATCTTACTGAGGGTTGTACATCTGTATACAGCAGGATTTGACTGGCAACTTACTTTCTTTATAACCTGGTGGCAAGGTTGCTGAGGGGCAGCTGGCTCTAACCCACCACGCTTAGCAGCGCCCAAAAAAAGAACTTAACTGCACATGACCCAATTGGCATAGGTCAGTTTGCAACAAGAAGTACCCTGCATTGTCTTTCTAGACAGAGAGACTTCAACAGGGCTCAACACATTTATAACCCTGCAGCTATTGAGCACAAGGGCATTCTTCTGGGCTTTGGCAAGTTTGCCCAAAGTAACAAGACTTCCATGGTTAGCCTCAAATGATTCCTTCTGGTAAAATATCTGCCAGGTAGTTGGTGAGTGTCTGCCCCACAGTGCCAGTGAGGCGGCACATCCTCAAACCCACAGGAACGGCCTCTTAGGAAAACAAAGAACCACAAAGCTCCTTTATTTATACTTCAAAAAGGAGACATCTGCTATTGGAATCAAGATTCTCAGCCACAGACAGGATTTGAAAAAGCAAGTCATTGAAACAACTGAACCACACTGCTGGCATGCCCTCCTATTGGAATCCCCCAAAATTCAGAGCTTATATTATAAAGAGCTTATATTTTAAAATGCCTACAGCAACGTGAGGGGTCCTGGAGGTGTTGGGAATCTTGTGTATCTTGACTGTATCAATGTCACTATCCTTGTTGTGATATTACACTATAGTTTCTCAAATACTATGACTGGAGAAAGAAAACAAGATGAAGGGCATATAAAATCTGTCTGTGTTATTTCTGACAACTTCATGCCAATCTACAATCATCTCAAAAACTGTAGTCTAAAATCGGAAATGTCCTAACACTTAAGAAACATCTTCTAGGCTGGGCACGGTGGCTCACGCCTGTAATCCCAGCACTTTGGGAGGCCAAGGCGGGCGGATCACTTGAGCTCAGGAGTTTGAGACCAGCCTGGTGAACATGGCGAAACCCTGTCTCTATTGAAAATACAAAAATTACCCGGGCGTGGTGGTGCGCACCTGTAATCCCAGCTACTCAGAAGGCTGAGGCAGGGGAATTGCTTGAACTCAGGAGGTGGAGTTTGCAGTGAGCTGAGATCGCACCACTGCACTCCAGCCTTGGCAACAGAGCAAGACTCTGTCTCAAAAAAAAAAAGAAAAAAAAAATCTTCCAGTCACTTTTGTCACTTTTATTATTTAAGACATTGAAGACATTGGAAATCTGGGGAGAAATTCAACAGCAATCCTTACACAGGCCTTTTTTTCACCTGGAAGAGGGGGGTTATCCCATTTTCCCCTTTTTGTTTGTGAAGATTTATCTTATGAGATTCCCAGAGCCTGCAGCGTGACTTGGTGCCTCCCTGTGAGCTGGTAACTCCAGATTACAAGCCATGGTCACTGGCTAAACCTTAGGCAAATTGGAATTTCCCTCCTGAGTTTAGGCTTTCTCTCCTGTTAACATTCTGAGTAATCAGTGCTCCAACATTTATGAGAGCCTGGCTCTACCCCTTGGTGGCCATGGGCTCCAAAAAACCTTCATCGAAGGGGACTCCTTAGATCGCTTTGCTTCAAAAGGATTTTCCCATGCACATCAGAAGACTAGGCACAGAGAAAAACCATGAGCATACTGATTTTGTTTCAGATTTCTCAAGTGGAAATCTTGTCTTAGTATGAATCTTAGAAAAAAAAAATTATCCCAGAAAATGAATCAATGGACAGAGTAAGAGTAATTACTGTGCGTCTCCATTTCTGACAGTGGGCAGTGTGGATTCAGCGGAAGGGGCCCCAGGGACTGGGAATCGGGAAATCACCAACCAACTTTGTGACCTAGAACAGGATGGGCAGACTATGGCCCAGAGTTGATAAAGTTTTATTGCAACACATTCACCGGTGGAGTCACCCTGTATCGGCAGAGTGGAGCAGTTGCTATAGAAACTGTATGGCCCACAAAGCCTAAAATATTTACTATCTGGCTCTTTACACAAAGAGTCTGTTGACCTCTGACTTAGAACAACTGTCATGATAAAAATACTACTGTGTCAATGTTTAAGTACCAGGCACCATGCCAAGTGCTTTAGATGCCTTCGCTCATCCAATCCACACAATGAATCTGCAAAGCTCACATCATCACCATCTCATAAACAGGGAAATGAGATTTAAGGAAGTTAAAACCTGCTGAGTTCACACACTTAGTAAATGGAGCACCTTAGGAATTCTCTCACCTCCTGAGAACGTCCTTCTTCTCCCTGGGCCTGGGGCATCATCTGTGGGGATGTCAGGGTTGCAAAAGAAGCTCTAACATCTCAACTGTTCTTTTGAATATGATGAGAACAACCTTTTTCCAATCAAATATCTAGGCATAAGGCACAAGTATTTTCTTTAAAAGTTTTTTGTTTGTTTGTTTGTTTTTGTTTTTTTTAGATGGAGTCTCGCCCTGTCACCCAGGCTGGAGTGCAGTGGCACGATCTCGGCTCACTGCAACCTCTCCTTCCAGGGTTCAAGCAATTCTCTGCCTCAGCCTCCTGAGTAGCTGGGATTACAGGAACCCACCACCAAGCCTGGCTAATTTTTGTATTTTTAGTAGAGATGAGGTTTCATCATCTTGGCCAGGCTGGTCTTGAACTCCTGACCTCGTGATTCACCCACCTTGTCCTCCCAAAGTGCTGGGATTACAGGCATGAGCCACCGCACCAGGCCTTGAAAGTATTTTTATAACCCAAATACTTCCAAATAGGCTTGAGATCAGAGTAAAAGGTTGAAAGCCAAGTAACAATGTTGGGAAGTAACAGTAAGATGGGAATGGATTTTGCAAACATTTTAAGGGAATCTAAAGCAATTGAGCATAAAAGACGTTTGAGCTTCCTGGCAGCCAAAGCAATAAGGGAAACAATGTGAAAATGAGAATCTCACTACCTAATAAAATGCATCATCCCTTCCTCACTGTTATTTTGCCTTGAATCTTCAGTGTCTTTGACTCTGCCTTTGGTCATTAGTAAGGTCTTATATCACGAATTGACACACCAGTCTCCTAATGCTTTTGGCTCCTTGAAAGGTTCAGCACATCCTAGTACAAAGTGAAATAAGCCAATGTGGGACACTGAATGGGATCAAGATTGTATTACATCAATTCCTTTTACCACACTGGCTAAGGCATATCACTAACTCCCCAGGAGGAAGAAATAGGAGATTGATATGAGAACCCACTGAAAAGCCTCTACTTTTAAAATAAGAATATAGGGTCAATTGTAAAGCATTCCTATGTTTTATGACACTTTTTTAGAAGGTTAAAGATAAAGTTATGTTTGGCGGCATAAATGAGCCATACTAGAAGCAGGGGCTATGAAGGAGGTAGCTCAGCTGAACCCTGACTCTTGGGGTCATTCTTACCCCAGCCCCATAGCACAGGGGTAGTGATTATGGACCCTGGCACACACAGAATCTTCGAGAACAAGAGGCCACATCCCCACCCAACCCAGCTCAGTGCTTTTTAACCATGGCCACACATTTGATCACCGGGGGAAATTTAAAAACCACCACAGACCGGGTCCACACCCAGAGATTACAGTTTAATCTGTCTGGGTCACGGCCCCAGCATCAGCATTTTTTAAAGTTGCCCAGGTCACCCTAATGAGCAGCCAAAGTTGAGAAACACAGCCCTAGTTCAAAACACTGATTTGCAGACATCATCATCATTTTCCCTTTTCACAAGTAAAACTACCACTGCAAGCAGCTATTACTGCAATATAAATAACAGCTTGAACATAAGGCCTTTTTAATTTGTTTAAGTAGATGGTTACAACAATGATCTATCCCTCGCTTATGACCTCAGATCTCATCCCAACGTGTTATATTGGAGAGATGCTTCCATCCTTGACCTCAGGTCACTCTCTCCCAAGACTTATGGTAATTAGTGTTTACTGAATGCCTCCTGTGTAAGAGACTGAGGACAGGTGACCTCATGCCTTCTCCACGGCCATCCTGAGAGGTAGGGAAGAGCACTTCCAGTTTACAGACAGAAAAACTGAGGCTCCAAAACAATGCAGAGTCTGAGAGTGACGGGCTTTCATGTTCCTGCACAGCTTCCTATAGCACTGCATCTGCTATCAAATCTGAACTTGTCATGAAAGCAGAGTGGGTCAATTTCCTTAAAAAGGAAAGGAAATGTTTCAATGAGTTCAGTCTGTCCCAGTCACACCAGCATCCTCGCTGTTCACAGGACAGATAAACATGTGCCCTCCTCAGGGCCTCGGCGCTTCCTGCCCCCTTAGCTGGAAATGCTCCTTCCACATCCCCTTTCCCTTACCTTTCCCGAGTGGTCCTGTCCACTCAGAGGCCTCCCCAAACACCTGATTTTAGGTCCCCAAGCCCATCCCAGTCACTATCTCCTGATCACTATTTATTTTCCTCACAATACTTATCACCTGACATTATATATCTGCTCATTTACAAATTTACTTTCTGTCTGCTCCACTAAACCGTAAGCCCTACCAGGGCAGGGCCCTTCTGTTCACTGCTGTCTCCCAGTGCCTGGCATACAGGGGGTGGGTGCCCTATGAACATCCCCCTTTCACCCTCTCAGAACACCAGCCCTCATTCTGCAGCAAATCCTGCTGTAAGTGCTATGCAATTTTTTTTTTTTTTTTTTTTTTTTTTTTTTTTTTTAGATGGAGGCTTGCTCTGTCACCCAGGCTGCAGTGCAGTGGCACCATCTTGGCTCATTGCAACCTCTGCCTCCCGGGTTCAATTGATTCTCCTGCCTCAGCCTCCTGAGTAGCTGGGATAAAAGGTACATGCCACCATGCCTGGCTAATTTTTTGTATTTTTAGTAGAGATATAGTTTCACCATGTTGACCAGGCTGGTCTCGAACTCCTGACCTCAAGTGATCCACCCGCCTTGGCCTCCCAAAGTACTGGGATTACAGGCATGAGCCACTACACCTGGCCTGTAAGTGCTTTGCTTTTGTTAATGCATTTAACCCTAAGACAACCCACCTCAGTGGTGTCATCACCATGCTACAGACAGTGAAACAGAGGCGCAGAAGGGTTCATAAGTAACTTGCCCCAGGTTGCTGCCAGTAAGCAGCAAAGCCAGGATTCAAGCTCCACAGTCCAACTTCAGAGCTTATGCTCTTAACCACTTTGTTGAATGAATGATGAATGAATGGTGGATGCCACTCCACTGGTTGATGAGCAAGGCAGGGGCCAAATCTAGCCCTCACCCAGCTAAAGATCCTGCATCTCAGGGGTTGTCCTGAATTTTACATTAGGGCACAAAGCACCCTAACTGGGCCCACCCTGCACTCTATCTGCCCCTCAGCCAGACCCCTGATACCTTCACACTTCAACAATTTGTACAGTGGCAGAATTTCAGGAGGTTTCAAAGCAGAGACAGAATCTGAAGTCTACCCAAACCTGGTGCGTCTCTCCAGACATCTTACATTTACACAGTAAAATGCAGCATTTTGGAAACAGGTAGTGCTTAGACACTTGGCAAGCTGGCTGGATGAAGCACACTGGCTCCATCCCGCTCTCCCTGTTTGTGGAGGGCCCAACAGAACAAAGCTCCCTTCCTGGAAAGAAAATGGCCCCTCTCCCTCACTCATGTTTAGGCAGTTGCCATGTCCATAAATCTGATCAAAACCCAGTCTCTGAAATCAAACCCTCTCTCCACTTTCACTGTCTCAGCCCTCCTCCCTCAGGCCTGGACATCCTAAATAGCCTCAAACACCTCCCCAGGCCTAGTTCCATTCTCTGCCCTAAGATTGGAGTCATATTCCCAAAGCACACTCCTCAGCATATCAATCCTTGGCTCAGAAACTCTCCCCAACTCCAACTGCCTCGATAAAAAAAATGCAAACTCCCTAGCTATCATCTGATTCAAGATGACCTCCCTTTTAAATGTCCCCCTCACTTAACACTACACATTAACCCACTACTGAGAAACTGTATCAGTCAGCTTTCACTAGGTTATGTTGCCTAACAAACAATCCCCCAAATATCAGTGGCATGTAACACACATTGTTTCTCATTTGCATCACTAGTTGGCAATGAAGGGACGGCTTCTCTTGTCTTCCATTCTAGAATCCAGGCAGAAGGAGAAGTGCCATCTAGAACACACCATCCTCATGGGAAAAGGAAAAGGGCAAGAGCTGGCAGAAACACACAGCTTTAAAGCTTCTGCTCAGACATCACGTAAGTGGTGTCTGCTCACATCCATTGGCCAAAACAAGTCACATGTCCATGTCTGAAGTCAATGGATTGAATACCCTATAATGCAAGTCACATCCCCATCTATACAGGAAGATCTGGAAGTAAGTAAATGCAAACAATAACATAAGCCATCACAAAAAAGTCCTGCCTTGGTTGGGCGTGGTGGCTCACACCTGTAATACCAGCACTTTGGGAAGCCGAAGCAGGTGGATCATTTGAAGTCAGGAGTTCAAGACCAGCCTGGCCAACATGATGAAACCTCACCTGCACTAAAAATACAAAAATTAGCTGGGCGTAGTGGTGCACACCTGTAGTCCCAGCTACTCAGGAGACTGAGGCAGGAGAATCCCTTGAACCTGGGAGGCAGAGAATGCAGTGAGCCAAGATCGCACCACTGCACTCCAGCCTGGGTGACAGTGTGAGACTTTGTCTCAAAAAAAAAAAAAAAAAGAAAAAGAAAAGAGTAAATAAATGAGTGAGCAGCTTGCCTGAGCAGACTTCAACCCCAGAGGCCGCAGAAAAGGAACAAATGGAGAACCCAATCAGTCTGGGAGGCAGAGAGAAGCTGGCTGGAAAAGTCTGGCTTTAAGGATTGGCTAAACTCAAAAGTAACCATGACTGAGTCATGTGGAGGGCTATGGGGAATCTCTGGTACGTCTGCAAACTGCTTCTTCCTTTGTCTGCCAGCTACTCCTGAAAGAGACATTGGGGTACTATAATTTTACAACACAGGTTACATCCAAAAGGCAACTCTTAGGATATGATTACAGAAGAGGAAAAGGAGGTGAATGAACAGATGAGCTGCAGCAAAACCCTATCAAGCAAACAATGGGGAAGTGGGTCTGCTATGTCGTTTCAGGGTTGCATCTGTCACTTGTTGCTAATATTGACATTGTCATATATAAAAACAGGGAAGAAGTGGAAGAGGCAGCTGCAGAGTTCCCAGGCAGACAGCTGTCTCGGACAGGAGGCTGCACAGCCAAAGGTGCAAGCTGCGCAGGGACGTGTGTGATTGAGCAACAGCTTGCAGAGATCCATCTCCAGTGCCTATAGCTCTACACAGGCCAGCGGCCCATTCGCCCTTGTGGGACCCTGTACTGACTCACCCAGATCCAGACTGGAAAATACCCCTGCTTCATGGCCCACTCTTTATGACAGATTTTTACACCCAATTCAAGGGAATGCCTCCAGGAAGATGGGCACCGAGGAGCCTGATCCAAAAAGAGGGAGGAGCAGCCTTTATCCTCTGCCTGCATAGCAGGTGGAGTCCAAGGGCACTAAAAAGCCATGGAAACTCTTCAAATGGGGGATGTGATCAAGAATCAAAGTTGTTATCCTTGCCGTTGTTTAATCATTACCTCCGGGCCCGGGCATGCGGTGGCTCACGCCTATAATCTCAGTACTTGGGAGGCCGAGGCAGGTGGATCACAAGATCAGGAGTTTGAGACCAGCCTGGCCAACATGGCGAAACCCCATCTCTACTAAAAATACAAAATTAGCCGGGCATGGTGGCACATGCCTGTAATCCCAGCTACTCGGGAGGCTGAGGCAGGAGAATCGCTTGAGCCTGGGGGGCGGAGGTTGCAGTGAGCTGGAATCGTGCCATTGCACTCCAGCCTGGGCAACAAGAGCAAAAGTCCATCTCAAAATAAATAAATAAATAAACGGGGGGGAAAAAAAAGAAGAATCTGGGAACATGTCAGAAATGGAGACCCCCCCAGCCCCACCCCAGACCTCCTGCATCTGCATTTTAACTAGGTCCCCAGGTGACCATGTGCACATAAAAGATGGGGAGGCACAGCTCTGAGCTACAATACACACTGCTTTCCTCCAGGATCTCCTCCGTGATCTCTTGGATCCCTTCTGAAACCCCTCTGACTTCATTGTGTGATTCTCAGTATTGGTGATGAGCTTGGGGCTCGGGGGCTGTGGAAGAGGCAGCAACATCCTCCCAGTGTATGTGGTCTACAAATTAGGTACCAGCTTCCCCACCTTTCCTTTCTTCCTCCTACGCATATGGGTCACCCAAAGCCCACAAGTCACTGAGTCACTTTTCACACAGTGCTATATCGGAATCTTTGCTGGCTAAGAAAAAAACAAGCAAGGTTTAAATGATCAAAGGGATTTCAAAGCAATTCTTTCAAGGGCTTGGCCCTCTGAGGCCCAGAGAAGAATCACTCAGAAATTAGAGAATGAAAAGATGCAACCACACAGCTATTCTGTTCTGCTGCCAGCACGGAATCATCTCTAATAAACCCTCCAGCACGTGGCCCCATCTAATTGAAACATCCCAGGGGATGGAATTTCCCCCCCATTTTCCTGGGAAGACTGTTTGAGGCAAAGGTTTCCTTTAAGAAGCACTTTAGGGGAGGCAAGCTGCCCATTGATGGTTCTTCTCCCGGGTCTGACAATTCCCCAGGTGGAGCTCCTGCAGCCAGGTGAGTCGCTGCAACACCATCTCAAGTGCTCTTGTTCACACAGCCCTCTTTGCCGACACTTAGCTAATAAGCCAGAACCACTTAGCTGCTCCGATCTTTGTTTATAAGTCATTCTATCCACTCCATTAATCGCCTTTATCGACACTCCTGCAGGTCTCTGGGGAGTTTCCACCTCTTTCTGGGCACCAGGCTTCTCCAGGCTGAAGGCCTTTCGGGGCAGTAACCCTCATGTCCTGTTCTCAATCACCGCGGGCCAATCGGCATGTCCTGCCTTCCCTGAACATCCTCTCAGAGTGTTGTTCACGTCCCCAGGGTCAGGCAAGGTCAGCAACCTTCATGAGGACAGCTTATTCAGCAACCAGAGGGCATTTCACAGAAGGCGCCAGTGGCCCCTCCCTCCCAGGTGTTCATCTACAAATGAAGCAAGACACAAAGGCCACCAGCCCACCAAAGAAGGCGGGGCCGCTGCCACTTTGCCTGCTGCCTGTGCGGTGTGATGCATCCTCTTTCGGGATAAGCACTAGCCGGCCTCCCTGCATACTCATCTGAGGAGGCGCGGAGAGACAGAAAAGGAAACCAGGATGACTCTAAGAACGGGTTGTCCGCCTGAGAAAGGCCTCAACTCTTCCTTTTGCATGTTACAAGCAGTGCCCTACATTTCATCAGCTCTCCCCTATCATTTTGTTTACATGCCTTCAATGTTGCTTGGAACAAATGCATCTGCTTTGGGGCCTCAGCAAAATCCTGCTGGGATTAAGCCCTACTGATCTGAAAAACGTAATAAACTGGGCGTCCTGACATGTGAGGCCGTGTGTGGAGGGAGCACAGAATTAGGGGGATCCGTGCCCCCTCTCGGTTGTGCTTCTGATGGTGAATATCACACTCTTGCCATCCCTTGGCTCCAGGTGCCCAGAGGTGAAAAGGTAAACAGTTCCTAGGGTGGGGAGAGGAATCTTTCCCACTCTTAAACCCTCACATGAGACAGAGGAAAGCCCAGCCCCCTGCAGGGCTTGGCATGATGCAGCCTCGGGAGCCACCACACCCAAGGACCTGAACCCTGCAAGGCCAGCTGAAAACATCCCTTCCCCTGATTTGGCCAAGTTCTCTCTCACCACCCTATTTCTGCAATCACCAAGTCCACTGCCAGCAACGTCCCACCCTCCCCATCTGTCCAGCAAATACCCTCTTGCGTCAAAGCACAGCTCAAATGCTGCATGCTCTGTGAAGGCTTCTAGCCATGCCAGGCATGCGAGTGTGTCACCCCAGGTCACATGCAGTGATTACGAGTTTACCTTGTCCTCTAACCTGTGGGCTCACTGAGGACAGGGATTTCTCTCCTTTGTCCCAGCCTCATTAGTGCCCCACCCACGGGTACCCAGTAAGTGCCTGCTGGGTGCATACTTTGGAACACAGAATATACAATATAAGCCAGCCACTGTATTTACACTGCATGGCTCTTCTTGAACTAGTATCCTGTAAAGAGGTCTAAATCAAAGGAAGGAAAAGTGCTTTTCATCCTCCCATCTTGGAAAATGGGGATGCCATTTATCTGAGTCTGCAATCAGGGTTGATGACCCCCACCTGCCATCTTGCACCTCCAGCGTCTGCTAAGACCTGCAGATCCTGCCTCTCTCAACCTATTCCTTGACACCCTAAGTAAGACTATCACTTCTGCCTAAGTCTCTTTGCAATAACTTCTCATTATTCTCCCTAACTTCATTTTCTTTTGCTCTGAAAAGCTAATTAAGCATAATGCTAAGGACTTTCACATATTATTTCAATTTCAGTTATTCTCCACGTTGCCAGCAGATCTAACTTCCTAAAACCCAGAACTGCTCAAAAACCGTCCCTGGCTCCCAAAGCCTACAAAAGAGCATGAAGGTCTTTGGGTGTTTAAGACTGGTTGGTTCCAACGTACATTACAGGATGACTCGCCACCCATATCCACCCGCGCCCACCGTTCCCTCAGCCAGCGGGACCCTCTGCCTACTCCGGCAAAGGGCACAGGCCCCGGAGCCAGGCTGCCCAAGTTCAGATCCTCACGCTGCCAATTCCGAGCTGGGAGACCTTGGGCAAGTTATTGAACCTCTCTATGCCTTACTCATATCTTTTGTAAAACGGGGATGATAATAATAACACACCACCACCATCTACCCTCAGGACTGTCACAAAGATCAAGGAAGTGATGTGTGCAAAGCACTTAGAACGCTGCTACCCAAGTGTCTACTCCACTGTTAGCCTTCAGCAGCCACACTTTCCCATCTTCAGTGCCACCTTTGCTGGGACGCCCTCTTTGATTTTGACATCGGAGACTTAACTCGTCCCTCCTCTACTTACCACCAGGACCGCAGCCCTGTGTACTCTCCCTCGTATTACAGGTTAGCGTTGTGGATTCCTATCCTGTCAACTCAAACGGAAGCTCCCTGGAGGCCGGGTCCGCATCTAGGACAGTTTTTATTTCCCCATGGGACCAGCAGATAGGGTTGCTCCATCAACATGCATCTAGCACCTCGATCTTTGAGCTCTAACACTTAACTCCTTCTGGGTGTCCTGATCTTCCCCAAGGCACCAACAGGCTAGAGCGGCCAGCCAGGGAGAGAGTAGCTGCTTTTGTGGGGGCAGAGCTCCCTGAGGGGTACAATGAGAGACTCCATCCATCCAGTCATCATTCGCTATAAGCAGAGTCTACATCTGACTCCTGTCTCACTTCCAAGCCAAGGACAAAGAGGACATAGTCCCTGCCCTCAATGAGCTCAAAAGCAAGAAGGGAAAGAATGGCAAATACCTACATTCTTATCGCCGCAATCTGCCATGAGCCAAACCCAAAGATGGCTTTCCACCTGAGGTCAGGGAGACTGCCCCCAATAGGCCTCCTAAGTAGGGTGATTTTTTTCATAAATGCATTTATTTTAATAAACAGATATCTTAGGTACAGAGCTGAACAAGCTGCAGTGGGATCTGCCCAGCCATCCCTGAACTTGGCATGTACAATGGAATCCAAAGTCAGATGTTTGTAGTGTGAAATGAGATAAACCAACGGCGGGGTCATACAAGCTGGTATGTTGGCGGGGTGATGTGAATGGTCTTTCTCTTTCTATTCTAGGCAGGCACTGCATCAACCACATTAGCCAATAGCCAAGCACCATGCGTTCACCACATCCTATTCATGATTTTATAGATCAATTCTGAAAAGCCCAAATAACTGATGTCTTCTATTTCACAAAGGTGAGATGTATTCAAAGGGTTAAGCATCTATTACAGTCAGGCAAACAATAGTAATCGTATTTGCACAGCACTTTGCACTTAAACCTTAAAAGCCTGTAGGGCAAACCACATCATCATTACACCCATTTCACAGACAGGAATTAAGGTTCAGATAGGCAGAATAACTTGGACAAAATCAGGTTGTGTCAGGGCCAGAATGCAAGCTCTCCAAATTCCAGCTCTCATTCATCAGGTCCCACATCACTAACAGAAAGAACCGTATCTGGAACAATCACAGTGAGTACCTCTGTACCCCATGTGATCTGGGTCATCTCTTGGTGTCAGCCATGCGAAGGGTCAACAGCTTCTTATCCTCAAAGAATTAATAACAAGCAAATATAAGCTCTGATATTCATTTTTAACTTTAACTCAAAATGAAGCAAGTGCTGCACTTATAAAATTCAGCCTCCAGCCTTTATCAGAGGGCAGCTCCGAAAATTTATACTGTGAAGTTATACTTCAACTTAAGTTCTCTTTAAGAGGTCATACTTGTATACTGCTCACTCTCATGCCAGGCACTCCTGTAAGCACCTTACGGAGATTAACACAAATCAGTGCTCAGAACCCTGAGATAATGGTGCTATCTGATTTCCAGGAGCACATACGCGTGTACAAGCACTCACGTGCACACACACTTTTATTGAGTGGCAGGCAGATACATCAGTGAATGAAACACACCCTGCCCCTTTCCTTGGGTTAAGACAAGATCACTAGTTCAAGGTCACGGAAATATAGCAAGGGCAGCGGCAGGATTGGAAACCAGATGGTTAGCCTCCAGGATCCATGTTCTTTGAGCTCTAACATTTAACTCCTTCTGGGTATCCTGATCTTCCCCAAGGCACTGACAGGCTAGAGGGGTCAGCCAGGGAAAGAGGTGTCACTTTTGTGGGAGCACAGCTTCCCAATGGGTACGATGAGGGACTCTGTCCATCCAGTCACCATTTGCTGTAAGCTGAGTCTATGCCTAACTCTGGTCTCACCTCTAGAGCCAAGGACAAAGAGGACAGAGTCCCTGCCCTCAAAGGCAAGAAGGGAAAGAATGGCAAATACCTACATTCTTATCATCGCAATCTGCCATGAGCTAATACTGAGCCAAGCACAGCCTGTTAATTGGGGAGACCGCCCCAACTGTGGATTACTGAGAACCAGTTTGCCAACTTCCCCCTGGGCCAGCGCAGGTAGCTGGCATCTCCCAGGCATCACTGCCACCCCCTCCCCATGCTTTAAAAAAAAAAATCCAAGTAATCTGATCCAGCCCTAGCCCTAGTTGAGCACTGACTCCTAGATAAATCCCCAAAGCCTAATTACTTACTATTGTGCCTGGTAATCTTCGGAGGTGTTTGTTTTCTCTTTCCCCTCGGACAGCCAATGAGCAACATACAGTGGTTGCTAGCAAGCGTTCCTCCAGGTACGGGAGGTGATGCTGCGATTTCTCAGGGAGCAGTTTCAGGTGCACGCTGCTGTCTGCCTAAATGCCCTTCCACAGCCTCCACCTACCCTTTGAGGCCAGGCTCAGATACGGTCTGCTCCAGGGAGGGCACCCTTGCCCTGAACCACCACACTCTTTCCTCTGTGGCACCCTCCCTAGGGAGATCCCCCACCGTGGTATTTGCGGCAGGTGGCTTGGTCTGGTTTTTGAGCCCTGGCCTGTCTTCCTCATGCTCACTGATAGCAGGGACTGGGTCCCTTCCAGCTTCAGAGCCTAGTACAGTACAGGGTGTGTGGACATTTAAGAAGTATACATTGAATTTAATTTATTGGGCAATTACTAGGAGACTCAGGGCTGGAGCCACGCACTGTGCTGAATTAGCAAAGGAAGTTGTAGGTCCAGAAACCAGGCAGCCATGCATTCCCACCTCCGATGGGAAGACCCCCTGGGCAGGGAGTGCTTTTGTTTCTCAGCCACACAGTGACCTCTGTTCCTTTCCCAAGGAGGACATCCACTGCTTTTTCAGAAGGAGCAGTAAATTATTCCGGCACATTTATTTTTATTCCTTTTTAGTAAAATGCCATGTTCCAAAGGCCCCTTCAATAATGGACAATGTTAAATTTAAAAAATCCATTTTCAAGTATTCAACTTTTCTGTTACATCCAACGGCTGGATCTCTTTCACCCAAGGCAACAAATGGCAATGCTTTACAATTTCCATTTTTAACTCAGGAAGGAACGTTCCTCAGGGTTCAAGAGGAAGCCGAGTGGGCGCTCTCTGGATTGTGGTAGGCCACGCTGCATCAAGAGCGGAGAATCTGCAAGTCGGGGGTAGCAGATGGCCCAGCAAAGAGGAGAGATGGCGAGCAGATAGCCCCGATCATTTGGATGAGGCCAAAAAAACTTCTGATTGCAAACAAATTGGTATTAGAAACCTACCAAGAAGCACAGCCCACATAGGTGTTTGCTGCTCCCGTGGACAGGGCATTCTCTGTTTCTCAGATGGGCACACAGACAGTGACAGGCTGGAACCTGCTACAGAAGTTCCCATCTCCAGTTTGTCTTTTTCTACCCCACTTATTAATAATTATGAGTAAGGAATATAGCAATCACAATTCAGACCACCTGAATTAAGTCTTGCTCCACAGAGGATTTTGGGGGCAGTGAAACTATTCTGTACGATACCATAATGGTAGAAAGGGGACATTACACATCTATCAAAACCCATGGCATGAGGGCTGGGCACAGTGGCTCACGCCTGTAATCCTAGCATTTTGGGAGGCCAAAGCAGGTGGATCACCTGAGGTCAGGAGTTTGAGACCAGCCTGACTAACATGGTGAAACCTCATCTCTACTTAAAAAAAAAAAAAAAAAAAATTAGCTGCATGCCTGTAATCCCAGCTACTTGGGAGGCTGAGGGAGGAGAATTGCTTGAACCCAGGAGGCAGAGGTTGCAGTGAGCTGAGATCCTGCCATTGCACTCCAACCTGGGCAACAAGAGTGAAACTTTGTCTCAAAAACAAAAACAAAAACAAGAAAACATGGCATGTACCACACAAGGAGGAAGCCCTAATGTAAAAGGTGGACATTAGTTAATAACAATGTATCAATATTGACTTATCATTGTAACAAATATACCCACTAATACAAAGTATCAATAATAGGGGAACCTGTGAGGATGGAGGGGTAACAGAAGAACTCTGTATTTTCTGCTCAGTTTTTCTGTAAACCTACAACTGCTCAAAAAATAAAGCTATGAATTAAAAACACATAAACCACTGACTCTGCTTTTTGTTGGCTGCGTGACTTGGACTAGTTTGGGTTTCTTTTACTTCATTGGCAAACTGAGGACAGCACCTGCCTTCAGAGTTGTTACGAGAAGCAAGTAACACCTGAAAAGTGCTTAGAATAGCACCCAACACAGGGTACCCTGGACTTTGCCTTGATGATGATGATGATGATGATGATGATGATGATGATGGCAGCTACCACGGGCTCCGTATGGTTCCAATACTTCCATACACCATGTGGTGTCACACAGCAGCACTGTGAGACAGGTAAGAAGAGCTGCTATCCTCATTTTACAAAAGAGAAATCCCGATGCTTCGCAAGATTATGTAACTTGTCCAGGGTCGCATGGCCAGTAAGGGGCGACCTGGGACTCAAACCCTCACGTCTGCCTTCACCATGTCCAACTATCATCTCCAAGACAGACAGACAGACAGACAGGAAGGAGCCTTTTCTGGCTGCTGAAAAATCTTCCTTTTGTTAAGAAAGAGAGAGAGGGAGGGAGAACAGCCACTAAATGCCAGCAGGCAGGATCTGGGCACAACTGATACTAGAACGCAGACCTTCAGCTCCCAATCCACTGATCCACTATATAACATCCTACTCCACCCCTGAAACAGGCATGAGTGGGCACAGTGATGCCGGGTGCCGTCTTCCTCAGCCTTTGTTTGTAATCAGATTGGTGGCTGTGCCAGCCTATGGCTGTCCAGTATGGTTGGTGACAGTTTCCCCAAGAAGCTCCCTGGCCCCCCGGAGGCTGCCCTTCTCAGGAAAGGCCCTCTCCAGGCTGGACATCCTGCCCCTGCTGTCTGGGAAACGAACAGAACTGTGATTTCCCTGCCCACAATAGTAAATCCAATTCTTGTTTTTCTAACTCAAAATTTGCTTTTACATAACGACTTTAAAATTTGGACGTGTGACTTGTCTCCCAAGCCCACTGAGGCATCATTCCAACAGACGTTTGTTCAGAATCCAGACACTTCTTGCCGCCAGTGCCACTGCACCTCCTCACCCACTTGTCCTGATGTCCTTTTCGCAGCCCTAGGCCCCTCGTCCTTCTCTTGATTTCTCGTGCTTTCTCCACCTCTGCTCCCCTCACAGGGGAGTCTACAGAGGCCCACCCCTGAGGGCACCTGCTTGGTGATCTCATCTCCTCCTAGCCCAGCCACGGTGCCAGCTCCCGTGCCCAGGGTCCCATCCCCACCAGACTCTACCACCATCTCCTCTCCCACAACCGCCCTTACACCGGCATGGTACAGAATAAAAAGTAAGGGTGGATCAGAAGCAAGCTGATCACAGAAGATTCTCCATCTAATGCCTGCATCCATCTCCTCTGCTCCCCTGAAATGCTACGAAGCACCTTTCTCTTCAGACCCTCCTTAGCACCCTGCATCAGCCCACTTCTCCCAGCCTTTCTTCTGTGGACACACAGCTCAGGCATCTCAGAAGATGTATTTGGAAGAAGGAAAACCACACACAATAAACCAAATTCTAAAGGAGGATTTAAATCCCTCCCACAACAACAAGGGGAAATCAAGCCCCGCTCCGTCCTTTTTTAACATGGGGCATAGGACATTGGAAACCCAAACCAACAGGGGTCACATAGTGGAGAATGAAAAAAAACATTCAATCTCAGAAGGGGGCTGGGCGCAGTGGCTCACGCCTGTAATCCCAGCACTTTGGGAGGCAGAGGCAGGTGGATCGCTTGAGGCCAGGAGTTCGAGACCAGCCTGGCCAACATGGCGAAACCCCCGTCTCTACTAAAAATACAAAAATTAGCCAGGTGTGGTGGTGGGCGCCTGTAATCCCAGCTACTTGGGAGGCTAAGGCAGGAAAATCGCTTGAACCTGGGAGGCAGAGGTTGCGGTGAGCCGAGATCGCACCAGTGCACTCTAGCCTGGGTGAGGGGGTGAGACTCTGTCCAAAAAAATTTTTAAAAACCCAGAAGTTGGGGATAAAGGCAGTGTTAGAGGGGGGAAATCATGCCCATCCCAGTTATCCAGGCAAATGTAAAATAACACCTGTCAAGACACAAGAAAGTTCTTCTATTTAGAAGCAACAAGGTAGGCCATCCTCTAGCATCCTAAATCCTTCAAAGATGAATAAAACCAAACAAATTTGTTTCCAGAAGAGAAAAGAATAAATGTGTGGCAAGATGTTTACTTGTTAACTTGCCCTCAGAAAATTAAACTGACAAATCATTTTTCAGTACTTACCACACACAGGCATTATATCATCTTTGGGGTGAGCATATTAAAAAGTGATAATAAAGAGAGAAGCTAGTGTCTGAGCATGTATTCTGGGCCAAACACTGTTTTAAGTGCTGATGGGTATTTAGAGTCGTTTCATTCCAACAATCCTCTGAGGTGGAGGTACATTTGACCCTTGAATAAATCAGGCATTAGTGGTGCCAATCCCCCTCTCAGTTGAAAATCTATTAATATGTATAACTTTTAGACAGGATCTCACTCTGTTGCTCAGGATCTCAAGTGCTCCCCACAATGCCCAGCTAATTTTTTGATTATTTGAGAGACAGGGTCTCCCTCTGCTGCTCTGGGCTGAAGCAATCCTCCTGTCTTAGCCTCCCAAAGTGCTGGGATCACAGGCATGAGTCACTGTGCCTGGCCTGCACGTAACTTTTGATTCCCCAATAACTTCACTACCAATAGCTTACTGTTGACCGGAAGCCTTACTGATAACATAAACTGCCGATTAACACATATTGGTTTTTTGTTTTTTGTTTTTTTGAGGTGGAGTCTCACTCTGTCACCCAAGCCGGAGTGCAGTGGTGCGATCTCGGCTCACTGCAACCTCAACTTCCTGGGTTCAAGCGATTCACCTGCCTCAGCCTCCTGAGTAGCTGGGATTACAGGTGTGCCCCATGATGCCTAATTTTTTTGTATTTTTAGTAGAGAGGGGGGTTTCAGCATGTTGGCCAGGCTGTTCTCGAACTCCTGACCTCAAGTGATCTGCCTGCCTTAGCCTCTCAAAGTGCTAGGATTACAAGCGTGAGCCACCACACCCGGCCTGTTTAAACACGTATTATATATGTCACATGTATTATACACTGTATCACTGTATTCTTACATAGATTAAGCTGGAGGAAAAATTTTCTTAAGAAAATCATAAGGAAGAGAAAATATATTTATTCAGTAAGTGAAAGCAGATCATCTAATGGTCTTCATCCTCATAATCTTCACACTGAGAGGAGAAAGAGAAGGGGTTGATCTTTCTGTCTCAGAACTGGCAGAAGCAGAAAAAAATCCACATATAAGTGACCCATGCAGGTTCGTTCAAGAGTTAACTGTAATTATCACCTTCATTTTACAGATGGAAAAAGTGAAGCACGTACTATGGTTTTAAAATGCAAACAAGGCTTTCACCTGTTATAGTCTAGGTAGGGGAGGCAGGTAATACAATAATGGATAGAATTAGTGCCTGCAGGCCAGCTGTGGTGGCTCATGCCCGTAATCCCAGCACTTTGGGAGGCCAAGGCAGACAGATCGCTGGAGCTTAGCAGTTTGAAACCAGCCTGGGTAACATGGTGAAACCCCGTCTCTACTAAAAATACAAAAATTAGCCAGACATGGTGGTGTGTGCCTATAGTCCCAGGTATTCAGGAAGCTGAGGTGGGCGGATGGCTTGAGCCTGGGAGGTCGAGGCTGCAGTAAGCTGAGATCATACCACTGCACTCCAGCCTGGGTGACACAGTGAGACCTTGTCTCATTTTTTAAAAATAAATAAATAAAATTAAGAATTAGCACCTGCAAGGAGCTAAAAACAAGATGCCATGACAGCCAGGGACTCAGAGGGCTACTTTGAACTGGGTGACCAGGGAAAGCCTGTGAAGGCGGTGATGACAAGCAGGAGCCCATCCTGGAAGATCTGGACAGAAACAGTACGGTTCCCAGACACTCCAAAAGTCAGTCACAGAATGCAACTGCCACTGCTTCTGGTTTCACAGGTCGGGGCTGGGCCCAGGAATCTGTGTTTTTCAAGTCCCCCTGGTGTCTCCCATTTACAGGCCAAGGTTGAGAAGCACCAGGTTCCATTCTCAGCTGTCTTCAAATACTCCAGATGTGTGGAAACTCATTGGTTCCTTATATAGACTGAATGTTTGAGTCCCCCGCAAATTCACAGTTTGAAGCCTGAACTCACAATATGATGGTATTTGGAGGCCGAATTTGGGAGGTAATCAAGGTTAGACAAGTTCATGAGGGTATGGCCCCCATGATGGGATGAGCACCCTTATAAGAGGAGAAAGAGAGACTCTGTGCTGTCTCTCTCTGCCACTCTGAGCACACGGCAAGAAGGTGGCCATCTGCAAGCCAAGCAGAGAGCCCTCACCAGTCACCTTGACCTTGGATTTGCCAGCCTCCACAACCACGAGAAAGAAATGTCTGTCGTTTGAGCTATACTGTCTATGATATTTTGCTAAAGCAGCCTGAGCTCAGATAGTCCTCTGGGGACTCAGAGTCACTGCCGCTGGTTTCTACATCATACATGTGGCATGGAGAGACCTACTTCCCTTTTTCAGTGCTTGCTCTGTACAGGCCATGAAAATAAACATCTAAGGCCTAGAGGCCCATGTTTTGCCTTCAGATCTCTAGGGAAAAATTAATTATAAATTTTCCATAGACATCATTGAGCGAAAATAAAGCAGATTTTTTAAAAGCTTTCCTACATTTAAAAAAATGGTTTTTAGGAAAATGGCTCCATTAAATAAGTGTTAACATTCAAATTTTTGTTTGAATTGCTTTCATTCAACATTCAAATATTTATTGAATGCCTACCAAGTGTCCAGCAGTGCTCTAGCCCAGACAGCCACCTGGGCATCTCTTCAGGATGCCAATTCTGATTTGGGGGGCCTGAGACTCTGCATCCCTGACATGCTTCCAGGTGATGCTCCCATGCTGAGCACTAGGTCTCCAGCCCAGCGAGCACCACCTCTGACTTCATCCTGAAATTGCCTGGGAGCTCTTAAAAAGTATTGACTCCGGGGCCCTACCCCAAACCAGTGAAATCAGACACCCTGGGAGTGGGGCCTGAGCATTTCAAAATATTCCTATAAAGCTCTTGAGGTGATCTTAATACGCGGCCAGGATTAAGAACAGCTCTTCCGGCCACAAAAGAGGTAGCCCTCAAGGGTAGACACCCAGCAGTGAAGTGAGTTATGTTAGTGACATATATCATAAAAACATAAAAACAACATAGGGAGGAAGGCACGGTGGCCCACGCCTGTAATCCTGGCACTTTGGGAGGCCGAGGCAGAAGGACTGCTTGAGCCTAGGAGTTTGAGACCACCCTGGGCCGCATGGCAAAACCCTGCCTCTACAAAACAAATAGAAAAAAATAGCTTGTGGTCCCAGCTACTCGGGAGGCTGAGGCAGGAGAATCACTTGAGCCAGGGTGGTAGAGGCTGCCATGAGACATAATCACACCACTGCATTCCAGCCTGGGTGACAGAGTGACAACAAAACAAATACAAACAAACAGAAAACACAGAGTAATAAAGGGGGAAGGGAAGGGAGGGGTGGTGGCCGGTACTTAGGCTGAAACTCAGATAATGAGATCAAAATGCTAACACCAAGATTTGGGGATACAACCCAGGCAGAGCCCATTTTCCATGCAGAATCTTCAGGAAAGACTAGAGCAGGGTCCCATTCATGTTTTTGGAAAATAAAGTTCTTCCTCTCACAGGTAAAGATGAGCATGAGAAGGCACAGGCAATAAAGACACACACCGGAGGTTCTTAAGGAGACGTGGACTCACGTTTGTTGGACACCCACTCCAAGTGGTGCCTTAGCACAGGAGGGAGCTCTTAAAGCTCCATCTTCTGACATCCCTGAAAGCCTCATCCAGCAGAGCCGGACAAGGCGCCCTCCAACTCGGGGGCGAGCTTAAAGCAGAAGCCTGAAGAGGAGGCAAGATACCCTGCAATTCTTTATGAGGAAACCCCACCAGCTGTGCAGAAGGGAGGCAGCCATCAGATGGCAGCATCTGTCACACCCCTGAAACTCTCACTTGAAGCTCTAATCCAGACTTCCTTATCACAACAAGCCCCAGGATGGGAGCCCAGGGTGAAGAGGTGTAAGAATTGAGTGTTTGCTCTCCAGGTGCCCAACCTCACCGACTCCCAGGTAGAGTTCTGGTGGTGGGTGTGGCAGCTTCAGTCCCCTCCTTCCGGAGGCGGAACCTATGACCGAGGTCTAAGCCAGTCCTGGGCCCAGCACTCCCTTGGCCAGATCAATCTGCAAGGGTGGTCATGCAGCCCAAGCCAACCCAACCCAACAGAACTTCCTGGCTTCTGCAGAAGCTGCTCAGCCTCAGCATATTTGAGTCTGGGAGGACATAAGGTTGGGCGGGTGGTAACCACCTTCCTGTGCTAGAAGATAAGTGAGCCCAGAGATGGAGAAACACAGCCATGGACACCTTGTAACCTTTGATCTCACACTGCTAGTTACTGAGCCACTAAATTTCTATTTCTGCTAAACCCAGTTCTGTCATGGCAACTCTAAATGGCCTTGCCTCATCTAGTCCCCCAGGCTACACAGAAGGACACGGGGCCAGCGCATCCTCCTCTGTGTACCTGCAATGCCTCCTGCAGGGCTGCTCACTGGGGAGCCTCTGGAGTCCCTCAATGTCACCTAGCTTTCCCTGTGTTGAGATCTTGTCCTCTCCACTCTAGTATAAGCTACTCAATGACAGGGGCTTGCATCTTATACTCCCCACTACATGTCCACAATAGAGCTGGACACACACGAGCAGGTGCTTGCTACACAGACTCGTGAAATGAAAAGGGGGCAGAGATTCTCATAGGCCAGGGAGGAAGATGCTGGAAGGGAAGGCCGGCCACAGCCCCCACCTGGCCTGAGAGGAGAGCCAGGGGCTGTGCAGTACAAGGGAGAGGCCTGGCACCTGGATCCAGGTGACCCCAGTATGTTCCAGCTGCCCAAGAGATCTTAGGAAGCCACTAAACTTCTGAACTTCGTGTATCTTGTCTTGGCAAAAACGTGGTAAGGATCAAAATGCACTTTCCTTCCATCATTCGACCCATATCTATGGAGTCCTTTCTGTGGGCCAGGCTGTATTCTGGAAACAGTCAATACAAAGCATAATGCAAAAGTTAACTATTTTTAAAGATATTATCAAGTTCCTTCCACTTCCCTTTCCACAAAAGGGACAAGGTAAGGCCTTCCTGTTGAATAGAACAGACGCTTTATATGTTAATTGAATGATTTTTAATCAGACAGCTGAAGACAGACACAGAGCTCACAGTGGGGCAAAGGAGAACTCTATCATATGAAAGGGATCCCTGTCTAAACCAACATCCTCAGGCTATGTACGACAGAAGTCACGGAGGAGGGCATGGCCAGCCCAAGATGAGGGCACCAGAAAGCTTGAAACCACCCAAACATTCCTGAACCCTGATTCTTTATCCAGAGTAGCAAAGTGTTCCCATGGGGATGGTGCAAATTCCAGCATTTCTGGTCCCTGGAGTGGGTGCGAACGGCCCCCAGCATTAACCATCCTTGGCCTCACGCATGTTTTTCAGTGTGGAGCCAATGACCCTTGCCATATGTCAGTTGGCCTACACGTCCACCAGCCTGGCTGATGAGAGGAGACACCGTGGGGGAGGGAATGACAGGACGAGCAGCCCTGCCTGCTGGGCCACCAGGACAGGAGGAATCACCCAGGTGACAAGCGAATCCCAGCACTTCTCTGCAAGCCTGAGCTTGTCCACCACCACGTCCCTCCCGGTGGACTTCTCAGAAGGCATCTGAAGGCAGGGAAGCTGATGGCATAAAAAACAGTATGAAAACTTTGACAGAGGTTGCCCCTTCCTAAGCACAGGGAACCAACCAAAGGTTTTCGTTTCACAGGCCGAGGTTCTCAAACCAGCTTCACCACTTACGAGTTCTGTGACTTTGAGCAACTTGTGCCTTCTCCCTAGATCTTTCCTGACCTGTAAAATGGGGATGAGACTTGCCTCACAGAGTATGACAATTAAACACATGGGGACTGCCATCCAACCCTGCTCCTTTGCCCTGGAGCTCCGTCTCCTTTTATACCCAGTCCCCAACACAGCCTTCCCAGTTTCTCCCAACAACCCTACAACAGGCAACCATTCTGCCCATTTACAGGTGAGAAAACAGAGATCCAAAAAGATGATGTGATCTGCCCAGCAACTCAGTGGCAAAGCCATCTATATTAAAACCTCACAGTTCCCTAAGGGCTTGTGAATGTATCATCCCCCTAGATCCTCCTCACAAAGACCTTAAGGGCTGGAGCCAGAGCTCAAGCATAGAAGTGCCCAGCCTGCGGTCTGGGCAGTGGCTGTGAGTTCTGCTCTCCGCCAATATGCTGTCTTCTCCTGAGAATCTTCTTCACTCATTTAAGCAAAGCCTGTCTGTGGCAGGAGAACAGACAAGATGTCACCTCTGGGTCTCTACTGCCTCGGACCCCCCCAAAAAATCTGAAGAAGAACATCAAAACAGGGCAAGCAGAATCAGTCTCCAAGGCTGAATGACACCCTGTGGACTCCCATTTGAGAGAAATAGCTGCAACACCCCACAGCGTCCCACCCCTGCAGCTGCCCGGGCATGCTAAGACCCTGGCAGGCCATCTCAAAGCACCATTGCCACAGCAGCTGGATCTGCCACTGCGAGAGCTCCAGTAGTGGATACAGTGAGCAAAAGGGAAAGAAAACAAAGACATCTCGAGCCACAAACAAAATCAAGAGAGCAGGGAAAATACTTAGCCTTCAGGAACATTGTGAGAACAAAAAGTAACATTTTTAAACTCTTGAATGTGACCTTTTCAGTTGCTGGATAAAGAAAGCACTTGAGTTGCTTAGCAGCACCATTGACGAATGTCTTTGTTACCTTTCAACACCTCATGGCCACCCTTTCCCACTCAGGTCCATAAACTGCCTTTCTCAGCTCTGGCTGTAACCACCCACATAAGCACCATCTCCGAGTCAGGCCAAACGTCTTAGTAGACTGGGTGGAGAAGAATCGATTTCTTACCAGGATCTGTGCAGTTCTTGGCTGTCTGTGTCCCATTCACTGGGGCCATCAACTTTCTATTTCTCCACGTGTCTGGCAGGACACGTTTGCTAGCAGAAGCTGTTTTGTGCCCTGGATTGGAAAATAAGTCACAGATACCATTAGGTCAGTGTGATGGCTGCGTTTCCAAAATGACCTTACATTTGTGTATCTATGTCAGCAACAGCCCTGTTTGCCTATTCGGAGCCATCTTTAGGGGCTGATAGGATGATTGGAAGTATAATATCACCTGCTTACATACAATGGCCTGTTTCCTGGATCTAGTTCACTGTTTCTAGTCCCAGAAGGGTCAGCATGTGACCTGACCTTGGCCAAGACTGAGGTGGTCTCAGCACCTCATAGGTGCAACAAACGGTTTAGATAGGTGACCTTTTAAGTGTTCTTCCAGTAAAAGACACTCTCAGAGGGTCCCTGCCCTGGAGGAACTACGAATGAATAGCAAGTCAGCAGGAAGGTGGGCTTGGCTGATACGGTCTCGCCCAGTGCTCCTCACACTTGAATGTGCACACAGATCACCTGGGGATCTTGTTAGAATTCAGATTCTGATTCAGCAGGTCTGGGGCGGGACCTGGGATTCTGCACTAACAAGCTCCCAGGTGGTGCTGATTCTGCTGGTCCAGGGGCCATACAGGGCAAGAGAGAATTTGTGGATGCCCGCAACCAAACACACTTAAACTCCTAAAGACAATTCCTGATCCAGCAAATAAAAATGATTCTCACTTTAAGACCTTCAGAGTATTCATTTACCTCTCCTGATGCACACTGCTTCAGCTGGGTAATAATACCTCTTCTATAATGCTGACAACTAAGAGCCTCTAGGTATGTTGTTATTTCTGGTGTGTAATTGAGGGGGAAAAAAACCAAACACTGACTTGCCCAATTGCAAAGCACCAGGTACTAAGATATTCAAAATAACCTTCCTGGGTCTCATTGGAAAGAGCCACTTTTTAACCCTGCATCCTCAAATCACAAAGTTTAGGTTTTGAAAGGCAGTTATTTTGAAAACTTTAATCAAGTTCCACTTGATTTTTACCTATCAGTGTACACCTCTCTAAATGGTCTCTGGATGTTGATGGCCTAACTGCTCAAGAAGGTACCACCCGCTTCACCTCCATGTCTTGGTGTTTAAATCACCAGCATTTCTTTTGTCTTTTTACGTTTAAAAAAAAAATGAAACTAAAAGGTTCACAGCATCCAACTCAAAATGAGACGATTAGGGAAGTGAATGTCTCCTGAATTAGGGAAGTGAATGTCTCCTGAAGGTTACACATGGGGTCACATCCCCCTAAACAGATTTCTTTGGTTAGTTCCTTCTCTCTTCCCGCTCCACCTGAAATTTGCATAGCCTAAGCTACTCCCAAATCCCTCTTCTTGGAGGAGGGGGCATGGGTCGAGGCTCCACACACCCGCCTTCTCCCTCCGTGGGAGTTAAGGGGAGTTGAGAGACGCGATGCTGAAACATGGCAGCAACCCCCCGCGGCAGACTGCCCCAACGCCTTTAGGGTTTGGGAAGAACACCTCAGGGCACCCAGGGGACCCCTTTGAACCAGGGCAGGGGCGAGACGCAGTGGCAGTTCCTGCGGCTCTGCAGAATAGGAAAGCGGGCCACTCAGTTTCTCCCACCCCAGACCAAGAGAATCCTGCCTGCACCCCGCAGCTGCGCTGCCCATTCCGGGCGCACTCCCGGGACGGAAGCGGTTCTTGCTTTCGTCTTAGTAACACAAACCTGCAGCCGCTTCCTGAGCCCCCCAGGGACCGCGCGTAGCTCAGGGGAACCCGCGCCACAGCCCAGAGCGTCCATCAGCCCTTCTGGGCGCGCTCTACCTGCCCGGCGGGGAGGGGACTGGATGAACCCTTGGGACCAACCTGACGAGGAAGGAGGGGGAAACATCTCGGAGCCGCCCCGAGACTCCCCAGCCAAAGCCCCCAACTCCCCAGGAAGAGGGTACCCGTACCAGCACCCACCCAAGCTGCCGAAGAGGCCGGACGCACAGCACACCAGGGCCAGCACCGCGCACACGAAGCCGACTTGCTGCGGCAGCATCTCTCGCCTCCTGCGAACTTTGAGCGGCCGGAGGGTCCTGCGGAGCGCCATCCCGGAGCGCCTGGGTGCCGTCCCTGGGAGAGGATAGGGAGCTTCCGCGGCCAGAGTGCAATCAGTGACCGAGCGGCGCTGGGGCTGAAGTAGGCGGTGCGCGGCTCAGAGGCGAGGAGCTCCGGGCCAAAGCCTCATGGCCCGAGGGCGAGGTCAGCGGGGGAGCCCCTTGGGAAGGTGGGGACGCGCGACGCGGCCGGAGCTCAGAGTCCCGCGCGCGGCGTGCGCGCTCCGCGCACCATGGCTCCGTGGCGAGGAGGCGACGCCGGCACGGTGGCGCTGGCGGCCCGGGCTCGCAGGGCTGGCGCAGTCCGGGCGCTAGAGCCGCTACCTGCCCGCTCCGCTTCGGCCGGCTCGCCCGGCCACAGGTCTGGCAGCAGCGCCGTGGGAGCACTCAGTGCGCCCCCGCGCCCCGCGCCGCCCTGCCCACTCGCAGCATCCTCCCCCTCCAAGTTTGGCGGTGGCCGCCCCGGCTTCCAGCCGGCGATGCTCCCCTGCTTCCCGGCGAGTCGAGCCCGGGCGGCCGAGTGCGCGCAGCGGGAAGGCAGGCTGGACGCGCGGGACCTGAGACCCTCGCGGCGAGCAGGCTCGACGTCGGCCCTCCCAGGGGCGAGCTCTCGCCGGAACTTTCTCTCTGGCTTCTCGGCTGCGGGCGCCTGCGTCTGCGAGGCCGTGGCGCCTCCCGCCCGCTGCTCTCGCCTCCCTACTCCTCCCCTCCTGCCCGCCTCTCACCCCCCGCCCTTCCCAGCACGTGTACTCCTCCCGTAGGGCGCACTCCCCCGTGCACTCTTCTCTTCCCCCGTGAGGGCTAACTACTGACCAGTATAATCCCCTTCCTTCTCCCTTTTTCTCTCCTTTCTTCCATATGGAGCTGCAACGAGCCCTTCCTTTACCCTCTGAGGCTGCTGCAGAGAGAAACAGGTTATGGCACCGCTGGGGACTCTTAAAACAAGGGTTTCTGCAGAGTGGTCGCTCCTGTCCGGGCTCTCCGACCCCCGAGGCGACCCGAGGCCCCGCCACACACCCCGTCCCCACCCCGCCACCCGCCAAGGGCGGAAGATGCAGGAGAAAATTAACTGGTCGTGCAGAACTAACAAACAGGCTTGCACCAAGCCAACAGGAGCCTGGACCCGCTGGGACCAGCTCCTTCACGGCTCTCGGGGCTGTTGGGGATCTGCGAGTCCGCGACACCGACCTGCAAAAAAGCTGGAGATGGGGCAGAGAGGGGAACCAGAGAGATCTGCGGGCCCCACCACCGACGGTTGAGCTTTCCATGTTCCTAAGCCTACCGCTTCCCAGGGCTTTCTGGTTTGGTTTTGTAGCTCTCCTTTCTGGTCGGCTCTCTGGTGTAAACCGCTTTAAAAATGGGGCAGGAGGGAAAATTTCAGGACAGCAGCGGAGGGGTGATACAGGTGCAGGCAGGTGGAGGGGACCCCAGCCCAGGGGGTCTGTGACTACCCCTAGGACCGACTTCCTTCCCGGCCAATTCATCGCCACCTGTTTAGTGCCGCTAGGGGTTAAAGTCCTTCTTGGAACAAGGCCAACTCTTTAATTAAATAAATACATACGCACCGTGTGCAGGCCCTGTGCCAACCGGAGAACAAAACAATAACAAATGTATGAGACCCAGTCTCTGCTTTCAAGGAACTCCATATCAAAAGGGAGCAAGGCCCTTAGACAAATGCCCCATTAAGGAGGGTCCTAAAAGTCACTATTGTGCAGAATGTACGTTGTTTCCTCACGGCTCACTACGCTACTCTGTGGTCCTCAGCAGCATGAGAATTGCCTAAGAGCTTATGCGACGCACAGACTTTTAAGATTCCACCCCAGACCTACTGAGTCAGAATGTACATTTTTAACGAGATCCCTTGGAAATTTGTGTGCACCTTCACGTGTGAGAAGTGCTCCCTTTTCAAGCCTGCTCCAGTGCCTCTAGCCAGTCACCACCCACACGGTTCCCTCTGGACTGAGTAAGCAGGGATGATTTTGCTTGTGTTAGCCTGGAATAGTGACACAGGTTAGAGATGCCAGAGGGCCAGGAAGGGAGAAGGCTCACTGATTATTTTCAGCAGCTCTGTTTCAATACCAACAAAGATAGTGAAGGCATGAACACAAAACTAATTGCAGTGGAAACCCCTAGAGGAAATGAAATGGAAAAGGCCAGGGTTCTGTTTTTGTCTGCAGAGAGACCTTAACACTGAGGCTCACTCTCCGTACTGGTGACCTCAACCAAGCATGCCTGCCTGTGACAGAAGAGACACTTTTCATACGTTTGCAGAATTTTCTTCTCATTGACTAGACTGTACAAGGATGCACTCAGCAGTAGCAAATAGAAGACTACAAAACATTGTTAACCATGACACTTAGAGAGCTAGCCAAGGGCCCTTGGCATCAAATTTAAGCCAAAGGAAGAAGTTAAAGTGATTATATGCTGTTGTCCTGTCCATAAAACCGTGTTAGGGTCACATTGGTTAAAGCAATGCCGATGAACAAAATGGCATCTTGTCACTAGCATTTAATATTTTCTTAAAACTTTTGTCCATGGAGCTCACCTAGGGCTGGTGAAAATACATGTTTTTGAATCCAAAACAGGTCAAAGGAGTCATTAGGTGTCTGTCTTTAGACATTTAGTCAGCTCTTTAGTAGGACGTTTTCTTTGACATTTTTCACCTGCCTTCAGTTAATAGAACCGTTGGAATAATTTCTCATGCACAAATGGATTCCTTTTATTTGACAGTTTAAAAAGCAATTCATTTGAAATTGTACTTTTCACTTTATTTAAATAGTGCCCATTACCAAATAGCCTCAGCTCCAGCTCTAATGACTCATTCTGCAGAAGAGAGAATTGGGTTTTCTGTACCTTTTGGATTCAAAGCATTCAGAAGCATTTTCTAAATCAGCAAAGGCCATGGGACAAAGGGAAAATGCGTTGCTGGGTTTATCCTGGTCCTGGCTTCAATGCCTTTGGATTTAGAATATCTCCTCTGCAATTGTGTCTTCTGATATGGCACTGCAGGGAATTGTCTACATGGCCAGAGTTTAGGCCATTTTGTTCGGAAGTCTCAGTCCAGGGGAGGTGGGTACCATGATATTTTTCCTTAACAATCCTTTCCTGTGACATGATGAGCCTCACCATTTAATTTGTATCTTACTTCATTTTAAAAAGTTTTCTTTGCTAGAATGACCTTCTCCATGACTTCTAGTTTCCACTTTGCCATGAAGATGACTGTCCATCAACCCTGGATAGGCAACGGTTCTCAAACTTCAACATGCTTCAGAATCCCCTGGAGTTTGTTAAAACTCAGGTTGCTGGACCGCCCCCTCCCCAACCCCACAGAGTTTCTGCTTCAGTAAATTCAGATTCAGAGTAGGGCCTGAGAATGTGCATTTACAACAAGTTCCCAAGTGAAGCTGATGGCTCCTGGTCCAGGGGCCGCACTTTGAGGAGCACTGGGCCAAGGGATGCTATGATGACAGTCACAGCACTAAAACTGCAGAAATTTGTTTCCAGCTTGGGCTTTTGGTCTACCAAGAGGTGTGTTTCTTGAGGAGGGGTCAGTCAGGTACCTAGAAGCAGCCACAGTCTCAACATGGCTGTTTGCAGTGCCCGAAGGACCTCTGGCACCTCCTGTGCTGACCGTTAGATGCTCTGGCCGGAACATGACTGCTCTCACCTCTACTCACCACTCATGGCCCCAGGCTGGTCACATGGCCCCACCAATCCATGAGGAGGTCCAGAAGTACCATTCTTCCACTGCAGGCTAAGATCTGAACTCTACAATGGGCGGCCTTCATGATGACCACATCAGTGCAAACCTTGTCCCTCTTCCTTGCTTTCTAAGACCTTCCTTGCCTGCCCCTTCCTCTTCTCTAGTAGAGTTGATTCTGCTATGTCCTAAAGCCCCTGAACTACATCCATTCTGGCATTTCTTTTTTTTTTTTTTTTTTTTTTTTTTTTGGAGACAGAGTCTTGCTCTGTCGCCCAGGCTGGAGTGCAGTGGTGCGATCTCAGCTCACTGCAATCTCCGCCTCCCGAGCTCAAGCAATTCTCATGCCTCAGCCTCCTGAGTAGCTGGGACTACAGGCATGTGCCACCCTGCCTGCTAATTGTTTGCATTTTAGTAGAGACAGGGTTTCACCATCTCGCCCAGACTGATCTCAAACTCCCGAGCTCAGGCAATACACCTGCCTCGGCCTCCCAAAGTGCTGGGATTACAGGCATGAGCCACCGCACCCAGCCTCATTCTAGCATTTATATCTCATCGTTTTGTGATGTGAGCGAGATTATCTGTCTCCTTTTAGTGGGTGAAGTCCTCTGGAGTTGCCATCTTATCCACAGCTCTGAACCCAGCACCCTGTTTCATGTATAAAGTATTTACTGAATGAGCAAACAAATAGATAAAGAATAGTTGCCCCTGTTAGATGGTATATCTGCTCTTACCACCACTTCAGCCCCACCCCAGGCACTGACCCCATCTTCCCTGCCAAGGTTACCAGTGGCCTGTGAATACATCTCCCAGAATTTGACCCTCTTACACATGTTGACTCTTACTAGCCACCATTCTTTACATTCTTGACAATGTGCGCTTCTGGTTTTTCTCTTCCTTCTCTGACCAGCTCTTCTTGGTCCTTTTGGGGCACAGCTCTCCCTGGTCCTCTGGGGTTCTGTTTCAGTCCCTCTTTTCTTCTCACCGTTTACCCCTCTTCCTGGGAAAGTGCGTTGGTTCTCTCTGCTGCTGACTCACAAGTCTGTATCTCTAGCTGGAAACTTCTTGGTCATTTCAACCTGCATGTTCAAGGGATGACCTTTGTCTCCCCACATCTCCCACATCTTTCCTCGCAGCCCATCATCAACCAGGCCTCGGATCTGTCCACTTCTTACCATCCCTGTTGACAGCTCTGGGTCCATTTCCCACCTGGATCACTGCAGCAGCCTCCTTAACCAGCTTCTCTAACCCCAGTCTTTCTGTCTCATTCCCTTCTTCACCCAGCATCTGGAGAAAGAAAAATCTGATTACAACCCTTCCTTCCATAAAACCATCAGAAGCTTTCTGGATAAACTTCCATCTCTTTCACTTGGCTTTTAAGATCCCGCATGTTCTAAGCAGTACTTCCAACACTGGCTGCACATTTGAATCACCTGGGGAGCTTCTCAACCACCAGAGGTGGAGGTGACTTGAGCATCAGTATTTTCTCCAAGCTGCAGCCGGGGTGGAGAACCCCTGCTCCAGACCCTTCTGGCCCCTCCAGCCCAATCTGTCATCATTCCCCTTCTTCAACTCCAAGCTCCAGCCATTCTAATCCTCTTTGTGGCTCTTTCTTGTTCTTCAAGGGTGACCCTTGTCTCATTTGCCTAGAACATGCTTCCCACCTCCAAAGCCCCCTTACCCTGGATAACTCTTCCTTTGCTTCCAATCTTAGAGGAGAGATCATTTCCTCTGAAAAGCATTCCAGGAGCCCTGAAGCCTGAGTTAGGAGCCCTCTTCTGTATATTTATGGTGCCTTGCATTTCTATCAATAATTCCTCATGCTGTATGGTAATTGCCTACTTCCTTGTATAATATATAGTTTCCACCAGACTCTAAGCTCTGTGAGGACAGGAACTACCATGCTCCCTATGTGACTTAGTAGGTGCTCAGTAAATATTCATGGAAGAAAGAGACAAGCACACCCAGCACACACTCAGCAAATGTGACTTGACTTGTCATGTTTCTCCCATTGGCATCTGCCATATGCAGTGTTTTTACCATTGTTGGATCCCTTGAGCATGTCTCGTAGCCCTAGGGAGTAGGCAGAGCTAGAATTAGCATCCCCATTTTACAGACACTCAGGAAGCCAAGGTCCTTCACAATTAAGCGGCCTGCTCCAATTTGCATGAACAGTCAGAGAGACAGCTGGATTTGAACCCAGTCTTCTGCCCTTTAAACACCCTCCACCTACTACCCCATGCCACAGATGCTCACCCTGACAGGCAAGCTGATTAGCTTGTGGGATAAGTTAGTTCTTGTAGAGACAGAAGGCTGTGTGCCACAGCTGTCTCCTGCCTGGGTCATCTCATGGTCACTGACTCATGGTGGGAACGTCCAGCCAAGGGGGAAAGATGCTTAAACAGACAAGTCCTGGGGTTCCCTGCAGTCATCATGTGTAGCTGCTACATGTGTTGTAAGGCTGCTTCTCAGATTCTTGAGATTTACTGTTTGTGCTCAGGCTTGGGCTCAAACGATCATCTCACCTCCATCTGTTGAGTAGCTGGGATTACAGGCATGAGCAACCATGCCCAGCAGATTCTCGGCATTTAAACATGGAAATAACCAGTCCCTTTGCTCACCACTCATTCAGAAGGCATTTATGGAGCACCTAACTGTATAGCTCTTTACAGTTCTCTATCATACCACAGCATAACCCTATAGGAACATATGAGTTAGAGAAGGCTAACATACCCTATCAAAGAAACCCAGCACTGGAACAACTTGAAGAACAAAGCAATTTCTTTTTTGTATGCAATAGCCTTATAGAGCAGTCCAGGTGTGGAAGGCAGCTCTGCTTCTCATCATCACTTAGGGACCCAGGTTTCTTCCACCTTGTGGCTCTGCCATCCCCTGGGGCATTATCGTCATCCCTGTGGTCAAAGCCGATTCACCACCACACCTGGGCTGCAGCCAACAGGAAGGGGGAGGGGAGCATGGAGGAGGCGTGCTCAATGTCACAAGTAGTAGACCTGGAGATGGCCAGCGTCACTTCTCCTTGTATTCCATTGATGGAAACTTAGTCACATGACCACACCTAAACAAGGAAGTCTGAGAAATGTTTGAGCAGTATGTGCCCAGTGAGAATTCTGTTACTGTGGGAGCCAGAAGGGACGTAAGTGGACAATGATCAGCCTCCACCAGAGTAGTAGAAGTGTCACTAAGTGACTAGTCCAAGCTCTCCCAGGTAATAAGTCACAGATCCAAGCCTTCGCCTCGAGCTGCAAACCAGAGAGCACCCCCTACCCACTGCCCTCTGCTCACTTGGCTCTTGTCAGTCTGAGAGTGGAAATAAGTCAGGTTGGGACAGCCACAGGGGACAATAGGAAGAGCTATTTGGCAAGGGCTCAAAACGGGCCTCCAATTCAGACCCTTCCTAATTTTCTGCTGTTGGATTGGCCTCTCCTTGCTCCGTATAAGCTGTGGCATTACACAAAAGCCAGATTTCCCTTTATGACCAGTGCACTGCACAGCCCAAGGCTAGAACAGCTTGGGTTTTTGTGTTTCTGTGACCATGCTCTCTCTTGCTTTTGCATTTCTTCATTTCTTGCTAATGGCTCAGGCCTCAAAAGCTGTGGCCTCTGCATCTCTGGAAAGGCCTTACATACGTGGGGATAAATGACAATTGAGCCAGGAGAAAAATGACAAGTGCTAGGAGAGTGGAACAGACAGCGTTGGAGGAGATTTTCGTCAAAGGGAGATTCTGCCACAAGGGGAGTTGCTAAATGCAGCTAGGACTGCTGGGACAGACACATCTCCAACTCAGGTGCACGTTTGCCAAATCAATCCCCAAGGGAAACCAGTACACGTGATGAGCACCTTTCAGTCCTGTGTTTTGTCAGGAAGTGTATTTTGCTTTGAGTTTTTGTTTTGTTTTGTTTTGTTTTTTTGAGATGGAGTCTTGCTCTGTCACCCAGGCTGGAGTGCAATGGCACAATCTCGGCTCACTGCAACCTCCACCTCCCGGGTTCAAGCGATTCTCCTGCCTCAGCCTCCTGAGTAGCTGGGATTACAGGCACGCACTACCATGCCCGGCTAATTTTTTTGTGTGTTTTTAGTAGAGACGGGGTTTCACCATGTCGGTCAAGCTGGTCTCAAACTCCTGACCTCGTGATCTGCCTGCCTTGGCCTCCCAAAGTGCTGGGATTACAGGTGTGAGCCACCGTGGCCGGCCTGCTTTGAGTTTTAATGAGGAAAATTTTTACTCTGCCCACTTTGGAGGCTCCCGTACGAACATTCCTGCTAATTCCCACTCAAAAGATGGCCAAGGCTGGGAAGACAGAGATGGGCAAAGCTCTAAGGACTGAGATCATATATTTTGAACATGGGCTACTGCCTGGGTAACCTGAGTAGCTCCCTGTGGCATCTGGGTGGAAATGCTGCCCCATCGTCCAGAATGCAGGGGCAGTAAGCCCAGGCGGCCAGCTCGGGCAGCTGTCTGCAGGAAGCTTGCCAGAGACCAGGCCAGCGCTTGCTACACATACGAGCTCTTGTCCCCAGCTGGAGAACTCGGTGTCCTTTGGTCGTTACCCAGATAACATCAGAAACTGCGAGTCAAGCAATTGGGCCATTGCAAACAGGTTCAGTTTGGGCCATTGCAAACAGGTTTTCCTCTGGGAAAATGTCTTAGTCCCCATCAGACTCGGTACCTAGCCTAGCGCTTTGCTGTAGTAACTCTAGCTGTCCCCAAATCTCATGAGCTTAGCACTTTTGAGGTTTATTTCTCACTCACATGAAGTCCAAAAATGGATGTATTGGCAGGTGGCTCTTCTCCAAGTGCTTATTCAGAGCTCCTGGTCCCTTGCATCTTGTGGCTGTGCCATCTTCCACACGTGGCCTCTGGGGGTGCCAAGCTCATCTGCACTGAAACAACAGAAGGGTGAGGACATGGAGAATCCCACGTGGAAGGCTTTTATGGGTCAAACCTGAACGTGGTGACTTTGTATCCACCCACATTTCACGGGTTAGAACTCAGCCACATGGCCATGGCCTCCAGGAAGGCTGGGACATAGGGTGAAGGAGGAGAGGAAATGGCTTAGTGAGCAGTCATCTTGCTGGGGCCTCAGCAAGAACAATCATAATAGATTCTATTTCTCTATCCCTGCTCTGGGGCAGGCAGCGCTCAAAGAACTTTCTTTCGCTGACCCATTTCATCCTTCCGACACCTCTGCAAGGTAACTACCATTGTGATCGCCAGTTCACAAATGTAAGCGCCCAAGCCTCTGAATCTTTAAGTAACTTGCCCAAACTCAACACACAGCGAGTAGGTGACCAAGCTGGGATTCAAAGCCAGGTGGTCTGGCTCCCAAATGCCTGCTCTTAACCATCCTGCCTCAAGAATGAGCCTTCCTGCCCAAGTCCTCCTTTTATAGATGGGGAAATTGATACCCAGAAAGACAAAACCAGATGGAAACTCAGATCTCTTCTAGGTTCAGCCTCACTCTCCTGCACATATAAGCTGTCAGTAAACACTTGTTAAATGAGTGAACTGGTGGTTCTGCCTTTGCATATGATTGGAAGTGAAATATAAAGCACCTCTTTAATGCTAGATGCCAACTTTTGCGTGGCTCACCATCCTTGCACGGAGGCAAAAAGCTGAATAGGAGGCTGGGATGAACACAGACTCAGCTCATTCAAAAATAAATGAGCAAACTGCAACTCTTGTTGGGAATTTTGAAAAAAGGCCCAGAGGAGATTTACTACTGGGTTGCATAATCAAGTGCCCCCAAAGTAATACTAATACTTTAATGGCTGTTATGCAATGTTGATGGGCCTGTATGACTCAGTGTTCTAAATTAATTTAAGGGATTTCTGATGAACGTTGTTAGTTAGGTTTGGGGGACTCTCCTCCCCACCCCCAACCCTTTTTTAACCAGGTTCTGAAAGCAAATTCGCTAGCAAATTCTTACTATAGGATGAAGATATTTCAGGTAGAAAATGCAGATATTTTAGAAGATTATCAAAGGAGAGAAAGGAGCTCTTTTGTCATCAAAACACACAATTACGTTTTCCCCTCTGCCAAAGGCTAAAACCGTCCTCCTCTGGGTCATGCTTGTGAGCAGTCATAGGGTCATTCGAGCCGAGAGAATTCTAATCCCTCAGGCTGCTGGTAAATAATAATGTATAAACTTATTATTAGTATTCTGTTTCAAAGGCCAGTGATCAAAAGACAGTTAGCAGATGGCCAGAACGGTGAGCTTTAGAACTCAAATTGAACTGCTTTTGAATTCACACTTCACAATGGCCCTCTGTGGATCCGGACTTCCCATCTTGCATTCTTGGCTCTACGAAAACCTTCTAGAACCTTCTCTCAGTCCTCTCACAAATGCCCCCACTGCTTCGGGACATGTCTGTATGTGCAGGCTGAGCTTTATAATGGGAGGCAGGAGGGGTTTCCTGCAACCATTTCTCAGCGTCTCAGCCTTGCTCCGCCAGAAGAGAGCCTGAAGTGGAAACCCTGGTGTCTTTGAACAAGAAAGTGTCTGGCCTTGAGACACATACATTTGGGACATTTGTGCCCTTGAGCAAAACTTAATATGTGGCGCCCCAGTGACCTGTAAGAGAAGAAGCCTTTCTGATACAGCAATAATTTTCTCCTTGCCACAGAGCATTAATATTCAGTAGCTGAGTTTTATAACGCAGAACCGTATGATGATTTTTAGAAGCATTCACACTGGAACCAAGGAAGAAACTGGGGATGCCGTGGCCTGCCCAAGATGGAGCTGCTACTGGTCCCTCTCGTTTTCCCATTGTCTGCCCTCTTTTCCATAGTTTCTGTCCCACATTCCCCTACCTCCTATCAAGATACCAAAATCTCATCTCATATGGTTTCACATCCAAATTTCTATAAAATCAAACTTCATTTCAGAGGTATTAGCTGGTAAGAATTTAAATGCAGTGGCCCACCATTTTGAAGATCATGGAGGCCTTTGAAAATCCAATTAATCCTATAGACCTTTGTCTATATTATCATATACAGTTTGTACACTTCAGGGAAGTGTACAAACCATACACACAAGACCCTGAATATAATTTCTGGAGTAGACCCTTTCCCCAAAGCCATCTTCTAAGGACTTTCAAGACACTCTGGTTTAAGGTGGATCTTTACTATACCTGTGAGACGTCACTCAGGACTATATTTTAGAAATAAACTAAAAGACCAAATAGCCTCAGACACTTAAATAAGCAAAGGCCAATTTCTTCTTGCTTCTCCAAGGAAAGCAAGAGAATTCCAATGCTGATACTGGAAGACTTTAGAGGCCCTGTGGTTAAATACATTTTGGAAATATTGTATGCTATAATCCCCTTTCAGAGGCCTGCAAGGCATATTATTGGCTCTGGGAAGATCCACAATGCAACATCTATTATTTTGTGGAATTCAGCATTTCTGGAACTTATTTTACCCTGGAATACTTTTTGCTCCCATCACCAGTTAATATCCCCATAGAACTGGTGTTTTGAGAAATATTGATATAGCCTAATCCTTGCATTTTGCATATGGGGAAACAGAGGCCCAGAAAAGGAGTTTGACTTTCCCATAGTCCCAGTGAGTTAGTGATAGACCCAGACCTGAAAGCCTGGTCTTCTGGCTCATAGCTCTATCTGGCAAAATTGCCTCAGTAAAAGGGTCTTCTTTGGGGATGGGGGGCAATCTGGAGAACAGAAGACAGAAATAGCTATGTCTGATTCACTTAGGGCGGGGGCATTGTCAGTGGTCCCAGTTTAATACTCAACACCCTCATCAGCTCATCAGAGCCCTGATGTGCTTGTGGATTTTGTCCCATGGCTGATACTCTGAGGGCCTGGGGTGCTCATGATGAAGGCCCAGCAGGACCAGCCCAGCATGGGTTATAGAATGGGAGCTGGAGTCCAGGCCTGGCTCTCAGGGACACTCTTACGTTTCTGGTGATCTTACCTGGCATCAATGGGGAGACCCAATGGGCCATGCCTAGGAGGACACACAGTAGGCACACACCTTTGTGACCAACCCAAACCAAATGAATAGGAGCAGAAAGGGCTCTGATGGGTGTGAGTGCAATACACACTGGGTCCCCAAGATATTGACAGAGAGGTAGAAGCTCTGTCCCCGTTGTATTAGGGATACACTGTGCTCACGAGCTGTCTGTTTAAAATCTTCAAATGATGGACTCCATCCTCCCTCACTCCAAAGCCCAGTCAGCAGCTAAATGGGGATCCTCTCCCCAGCACCTCCCAACAGCCTATCCCCATAGGGCACCTGCTGGTCGCATTTTCTCAAACACTCTCTGAGCCTCTTTTTAACTTCCCAAGGTCATGAGTGTCCATTGGCTCATTGCTAAAGACACAGCAATCATGTGATTGTTTGCTCAGAAGTCAAAGGATGCTAAGGATTGCTAAGAAGTTAAAAGGAAATGGTCTGAGGTTTTCCTATTAAAAAAAAAAAAGCAACAATCTCCTTGCTTTGCTTATAACCATGTGGAAATTGCATGCATTACTCTGTGTGGGGAGACACTGGAAATAAAAATAGTTCCTTTCATAAAAAGAAAATAATGATGCCTTTAGTGGGGGTCTGGAGCTGCTCCCAGGACAGTAAGCTGAGTCCCTGCTTTCCTTAGTAGAGAGACCAGGGCCCACGGAGCTACCTGCATGCAGGCCCAGTTGAGGCCCTTGCAGCCAGTCAGTGGTGTCCATATGGGCTGACAGATGTTGTGTTGAAATTGAGAAGTATGATTCAGTCTCTAGACTCAATGGGAAGGAATACCCATGACCATGGGGTGGGGGGTGGGGGTTCTGGGTGGGGATGCTCAGGAGCACACACTGGGTAAGCATTTGTAGTGCCTGGACAAGCCTTCATTCTGGTCTTGGCTCCATCACAAACCTGTGTGACAATGGGAAAGTCACTTCACTTCTTGGAGTTTGAAGCTCCTCATCTCTAAGTGATCAGGGAGCCCCTCCCAATTCTATAAGTCACTCCAAAGCCCCTCTTGTACTAAATGCCCCCTAAAGAAAGGGCAGAATACTCAGGGAGTGACCTTTTGCCCTCCAGCCCAGCCTGGCTCTGGCAGTCCTTGCTGTGAGTTCCGCCAGCCTCCCGCTTCTCAGCAGCTTCCGAACGGCAGGCCTGCTGACTTGGGCTCCAAACCCCTAAATTGGGAAATGTTCAACTGCAGATTGTTTACATTGTGTATTCAGAGTATGAAGTGGTGTTTGAGAAGTGTTGCCATGGAAACAGTGAAGTGAGGAGGCAGCTAACTATGAGGGGAAATAATCCAATATTAACATTCACAAGCTATGCTCCTTTACTGCTGTAAATGAAATATCACATTATTGGACAGCCCCTCAAGGCAGCCACTGCGCATGTACTGGGCCATAATCTTAAAAATTGGAGGAAACTACCTCTTGGGTCCAGCTGATTAAAGAAACTGTAGCACATTCAGAGGCTCCTTGACGTTGGGTCCGGGACATCTCCCAGCTCTAAGAGTTGCTGCCTCTAAGCCGATGGCTCTCAAACTTTGTTGATGGGTGACCCACTGGAGCAGGACAAAAGACCTCATGGTCCACTGCCTCATCCAGTCCCAATTTTCCATGGAAAAGGTACTGTGTGATAATAGCAAATGCTGCCATAAAGCAAATTTGGGGAAGCCAGAGGTGCATGCACACATCTATCTGCCTTTGCAGCAGGCACGTGGAGGTTCCCATGGGAATCATAGTATCTATGACAGTAGAGTCTAGTCATTGGAAAATTATAGACTCCCCAGATGGTTGATGCAAAATGGGCATCACTACACACGCAGAGTTAACCAAACAACCCCCGACAAACACCATGGAGATGGATGAAGCTGAATTCACTGTAACATACAGCCAAGGAGCAAGAAGAGCAACGACTGAAAAGCACAGCCGACTCGAGACAGCACTAACGGGATGCCAGCAATGCGTAGCCTTCCCCCAAATTGCAGGATTCCCAGCCACCTCTGTTGCCAAGAGTCGGATGGCAGCCAGGCTTCTTAGTAGAACACTGAGTTCGAGTCCTCAGTAAATTCCAATGTTGGCTCCTTTTACCTTAAAAACACCAAATATTAGAAACCCTCAATACTCCTTTATTAAGTGACCTTGATCATGTGTGATGATGACAGGCTTTGAGGTGCTGCACGCTTTGCCTGGGGGAAGGGTTTGTGTGTTCCTGTCCAGAGGGTCTCCGAGGCCCTCTTCTGGGCTGCAGGTCACTGAGGATCGTGAGTAGCAGAATCAGGTAGGTAGTCTTGCCCAAAGCTCCATCCTCACCTCTCCCAGCCACTTGTAGCACTTCACTGAGAACATTCATCGCCCCCTTCTGCCTGTGGGCAGCTGCATAGAGTCACCGGGGGAGTTTTGATCATGATACCTCCCTGGGCCATAGCTCTGAAAATTCTGATCTACAAGATCAGGGATGGAACTCAAGGATCTACATTCTAAGAAATGTCCACAGTGTGTGAGGGGCAGCCAGATGTGGATGCCCCGGGCTTTGGCGGGTGTCAAACAGACCGGGCTGAACTTCTGTCTACCACATCCTCCCCCCTGGAAACTTGGCCTGAGTGGGAGAGCCTCGGTGCCTCAGTTTCCCCATTTGTATGTTGAAGATGAAATGCCTACCTCTCAGGGAGAGGGGAGGGTCCCAGGACAAAATGGCTGGAGAACACTTGGCTCTGCTTGGTTCCTGGCAAGTCCCCAGCAATGTTCCTTTGGAGGTCGTGTGGCCCATAGAAAACCCAAGGGGGCGGGCCTCCAGGGGAGGCATGTTACTGTTGGGCTTTATAACCTACATATACATTACATGTGTTCTTTTGCATATACCAAATGCTCCATATTTTTTTAAGTCTATTCAGGAAAAAAAGAGAATATGATTTGGAGTCAAAGCAACCAATGTTCAAATTCCAGTTCTGCCAGTAGCTGTGCCCACTAACTGTGTGACCGCCCCTCTCTAAGCAGCAGTTCATGGTCTTTAAAATGGAAATAATAATCCTTACCTCTCAGCATTTTTGTGAAGGTTGAAAAACAAATTTATCTTAAAATTTTTTTGAGACGAATCCAGATATAACTGTATGAATAAAGTAAATGAATGGATAAAAACACGAGCGAGTACATGGCGTGCTTGGCACAGTGCCTTGGGCAGGGGAGACATTCCGTGAGTGGGGGCCCTGCCTCCTGGATCCTCCCCGCGAGGCCAGCATGGGGGCTCGTGGCCAGACGAGAACTGGACAGACATCCCAGCTGGACAGAAGAGGGGCTGACAGCTGAGCTTCTGCTGGGTAAACAGAGGAATCACAGCTCCTTCTCAGGTCAGGGGTGGCCAGCACCCCAAGTCCAAGGGGAGAGTCCTATCAGGTGATCTGAGCAGAGTCCAGCTTCAGAGAATTGAAAGGAACAAAATCTGGAGTCACTGGCATTGTCTTGATTCCAGAGCTCAGGAATGCAAATATAGTAACTCCACAGCAGGGGCCAGGGATCAGCTCATGCTTTTCCTCACCAATTTTACAAGATGATCAGGCTTTCTCTTGACCCCCAACCTTGACAGGCTCAAGAATCTCTCAGAGGTGCCTCTATGTACCCAGGCATTCAGTGGGATTTATATGTTCTGTCCGGAGGGGCCAGTCCTGTCTGTCCTCACGTTGTACTCCATATACATTTGGGCAGCCCCTCGTGACAGGCAGAGCCCGTGATACTGCTGGGGACACATAATGCTCTGGATCCTGCTGCCTGGCAGGGGTGGGTCCTGCCCAGCCCATGGTGGCTCCTCAGGGAGTAAGGCAGGCCACCCCTGACTGTAGAGTCCCGTGCAGAGCTGGCGTGGCCTCCCAGCATTTGGATCCTTCAAAGCCATTTCTCCAACTACTTTCCTGGGGCACAAACCCTGTACACAAACCCTGTAGAGCCTGCCTGGGAGAGTTGTCTGGTAGAGCTTCACCTTCTATTACTCTTACCTCTGGCCTTTGCTGCGGGTCAACCCTTTGATACTGTCTCTACCATTTCCTGCCTCCTGGAGAATTCTATCTCAGGGGCTGCATTGCCATTTCCTGCCACCTGATCAAAGTCACCTCAAAGGGGTGGGGCTGGGGTCTTGGTCCTTTTCCTCAAAGGAAACTCCTCTGCTCCTTGCCCAGTTCTTCTCCAGCAACCTCCAAGCTCAGCACACCAATGACTGCAGAAGGGCATGGTAATGCAATTCCACACACCCATGGAGCCTGAACACAAGCCCCTGTTAAGTCAACCATGCTGGTAAGCTTGGAGCTCCCGGCATGCCACCAGGAGACCAGCTGGGCACAAGGCAGCATTTTTTTACTTAACAATCAGGTATTGGTGACTTCCTCTGTTCTAGGCATTATGCCTAGAACACAGCAAGGGAGGATTGCTTGAGCCCAGGAGCTCAAGGCTGCAGAGACAGAGACTTAAAAGACACAGCCTCTGCCCTCTGGATGTTCACAGTCTAAGAAGAGAGACTCGGGTATAAATAATAACATGGAAAGAGAGTTGGGAGTTGGGCCAGGATCCCAACACCCAGGAATGGTGCCGAGTAACAGTCATGGCTCTGATTCTATCGGAGACTGAGCTTCCAGGCAGTTACTGGAGCAAGACAATGGTACAGAGAGAAAAGCACAAATCCAGTTAAGAGAACTAGAGGCCAGAGAAGACAAGAGGAAAGAGCAGGTAGGACCCTCATGATCACTATGGGGACACCGAAACAGGCAAGATGCTCAGGACCCTGTGTGAGACCCAGTACTTAGCCCTGGGTCTTGATGTTGTATTGATGAGGAAGGTTAATCTGCTGTGACAAAGAGACCCCAAAATATACTGGCCTAAAGAACAAAGAATTGGATCGCCAGATAAAATATAGGATACTCAATTACATTTGAATTTCAGATAAATAACAACTTTTAGCTTAAATGTGCCCTATGCAATATTTGAATTCATTCATTTTTTATCTGAAATTCTAATTTAATTGGGAATCCTCCATTTCAATTTGCTAGATCTGGCAACCCTAAAACAAAGGAGTATTTCTCTCTTACTTAAGAGTTTGGTCTAGACTGGTAGACCAGCCCAGCTCCACAAAGTCATTCAGGGACCCAGGTTCATTGTACTGCTTCCCCATCCCTTGAGGCAGAGGTTCTCAAGGTGTGGCTTGCCAACCAGCAGCAGCAGCATCACTTGGGAACTTCTCAGAAATGCAATTCTTGGGCCACACTCCAGAAACACTGGGGTGGGCCCAGGAATCTGGGCCTTCTGGGTGACTCGGATGAGCTCAAGCTTGAGAAACACTGCCCTACTGTGCTATCCTCTTTGGTATGGTTGCAGCTGGGTCCTTCCCACATCCTGTCTTCCACCTAGAGGGGATAGGGAAAGGGAGAAGAGAACATGGAGGAGGCTGACCAGTCTTTTAACAGCCAATCTAGGAATTGGCTCACATTCCACTGAAGGCTAGTCACATGGCCATATCCACCCACAAGGAAGACTGGAAAATGTCATCTCTAGTTAGATAGAGTCTAACTACAACTCTATAAATAATGGAAGGAGAGAATAGATTTTGTTGGACCACTAGCTATTTCTGCTGAACATGTCCTCTGGTCACCCTGGCCATCACAATATGGGGGATTGAAGCAGCCTAGTCAGCAAATGAGGTTCCCTGCAGTAGGGGCATTAGGCCAGGCATAGTGGCTCATGCCTGTAATACCCATGCTTTGGGAAGCTGAAGTGGGAGGATCACTTGGGCCCAGGAGTTTGAGAGCAGCCTGGGCAACATGGTAAGATCTAGTAGCTACTATCTATCTATCTATCTATCTATATATCTATATATCTATATATATGTATATATATATATATATATATATATATATATATATATATATATATATCAGGCATGGTGGCATGTGCCTATAGTCCCAGCTACCCAAGAGGCTAAGATGGGAGGACTGCTTGAGCCCAGAAACTCAAGGCTGCAGTGAACAATGATTGCACCATTGCTCTCTAGCCTGAGTGACAGAGGGAGAACGTGTCTCTATTTAGAATAAGGATAAGAAGAGGAGGAGGAAGTCGGGGCATTGGTGGACCCATCTGCACAGAACAGGAGAGCAAGGGGAAAGGGGCATATGGCCTGAGGGGATGACCAAGGCCTTCTTTATTTAGTGTCCAACTCTTCTTTTCAGCAGCCTGCAGCACTCCCGATACCCCCACTGTAATGTCCCCAGGGCCTCTCTACTGCAACACTTCAGGCTTTCTTGATTTCTTCCTATCAAATCTTACCTTCTCTCTATCACATGATTCCAGATGCAACCTAGATAAAAATAATGGATGCAGGCTCTATGGCATTCATAGAAGCGCAATGTCCTATTCAAAGAGATGATGGTGCCAGGCGTGGTGGCTCAGTCCTGTAATCCCAGCACTTTGGGAGGCCGAGGCGGGCAGATTACTTGAGCCCAGTAGTTCGAGAACAGCCTGGGCAACATGATGAAACCATGTCTCCACAAAAAATTCACGCACACATACACACACAAATTAGCCAGGCACAGTGGCATGTCCCTATGGTCCCAGCTACTTGGGAGGCTGAGGTGGGAGGATCACCTGAGCCCAGGAAGTTGAGGCTGCAGAGAGTCGTGATTGCACCACTGTACCCAGCCTGGGCAACAGAGTGAGACCCTGTCTCAAAAAAAACAGAAAATGAACAAACAAAAAACCCAAAGAGGTGATGGTGACCATTCTACTTTGTTTTTCAGGTCCCAGGTAGACTCTCATGCTAAGTTCTGATGTCCCATGTTTAAAGGAATATTAACAATTTAGAACACATTTAAAGGAGAGTGAAAATGATAGCGAGGGTATCTCAAAACTTTAGGGAATCATTTGGCTTGAAGAGGAAGACCTGGGAGTGAAAGGCCAGGGAATTATCGCCAAACATGCAAAGGCTGCCATAGAGGAGAGCTCCACTGATTCCGTGTAGCCAAAGAGGACAGAACTAAGGGTGTTGGGTGTAAGATACATGAAGGCAGACCTGCGTTCCCCAGTCTAAAGATGAACTAACAATAAGGTTTAACCAGCAGTGGAAGGGAGCAGTTTTCTTAAAAGGAAGTAAGTTCCTCATTGCTGGAAGCATCCAAGCAGAAGTTAGGTCTGGAATAGTATAGAAGAGATGACTCGGACGAGATGAGAGTTGAGTCAGTCCAAACCAGAGGAGTCTTTGGTTCTAATGCATATTTGCTACTGCCTCTAAGCAAGTCATTTGACCCATCTGAGTCTCAGTTTCCTCATCTATACACGTGGGAGTCCCCACCTTGCATTGTTCAATGAGAACATTTCGAGAGTCAAATGACAAAACAGCAAAACCCCTTTTAAGTGTACATAGCACATCTGATGATGATGACAATAATGGTGACAGTGACAACAACAAGCACGTCTATGCTTCTATTATTTAAAGGGAACTTTTAGAGACCCAGAAAAGAGAGGACTGATGTTGGACACTTTGGGCATGAAGGAAGATTGTCAGGGGCAAGGAGGATGATATTTTTCTTTAAACAGGACATTGGGAAGCATCTCAGGTTGCACCACCTCCTCTGCCTACAGTTATGACAAGTCTAGCTGAAGCCATGTTAGCTGGAAGTCTGCAAACCAGGCAGGACATGGCGTCCGCATGCTGCCCCTGCATATAAAACTCACCTGGCATTTGAATATTGATTGAGATTCTGCTGGCCTCTGGCTCGTGCTCAGGAAAACCCCCCTCTCGTTATAGCCCAGCTTGGTTTTGCTGAGATGTCTTTCAATGTTTCCAGCAGCGGTGGGGGTGGGGGGCACATCTGTATGTGTTTCAAGGCGACTTTGTTTCAGAGTGGGCTTTGAATAATGCCACAGTGCAGAACTGAGCCATCGTCAAGGGGATCAGTGCAGGGCTGATGTCTGTGGGCCTATTATCTCAACTGCTACAACGACCCAGGAAGAGCGGGCTCACTGACCGCCATTGTGAGGGTTCACTTGACCAAAAAGCAGAGTGGCGTGGCAGTGGCGGGCCAAGCTGAGCGCTCCACTTCTCAGATTGTATAACTAGGGGGCTGGAGAAAGTTCCATCAACTGGCATCACTCAGCTATGGCAGAGTGAGAATTGGTGGGGCTTCTATCCCTCCTCTGCCTCCTGATAGCTATGCCAACAAAGAAAAAGGGAAAAGCATTACTCATCCTATATTCTACTGCCTGTATTCAGTTGGATTCTTACTTTGCCCTGTTTAAGGTTTTAATTAGTATTATCTGGGGCCCATAGAGTAGGCAGTGATATTTTAGAAACCATGATGTTTAAAATGTTTTGTTAGATTGGCTTCTCCCATTCAGAAGAATAAAGATGTAAGTAGGGGATTGGATAGGGAGCTGTATGCAATCAATATTATTAGGTGCAAACCTTTAACTTCTAAAGGTTGATTAAGCAAGTCAGTTTCTAGATAAAGAAACTAGCTTGCTCATAATCAGATTCTAGGATTCAAACCTGGATTTCCAGTATTCTTTCCAGTACAACATAACAGCTTTCTTTCATTTAGTAAATACTGATTGAGACCCTACTGTGTGCTGGATACTCCTACAGGGACCGGCAATAAGGCAGTGAATCGGACGAAGTCCCTGCTCCATGGAGCTTATATTCTAGTGAGGGAAGACTTGTATTTTCTGATGCACATGAGTGTGCCTCCTAGTACATCTTGTATGGTGCTGGGCACATAATCAGTTGTTAATAAATATTTAATAAGTGAATGAGTGAATGCCCTAACAGTGACCTTGATCTATGACTCCCCAAGGCCATGTTAACAGGGCGTTCCAGCTAATAAAGCACCCAGATGAAGGTGAGGTCGCTTGTGGATGGGTACATTAGCTCCATTCCAAGGAGCAATTTGTAACTTTTCTCACAAAGCATGAATAATTTCCAAATGGCAGGTGCACAGATTATTTCTCCAAGGAGAAGACAATTTTGTCCTCCCACTTTTCATCATGCAAATCTTCCAACCACAGTTGGCAATAAGTAGAAATAGATAAATGAGATCCAAAATTCATATTTAACTGTTTGGAAGGACAGTTGTGGTTGAAAAAAGAAACAGTTGAACAGAACAGGGGGCCGGTGAGGACAGGATCTGAGACGTAGATGAAGCTGAGCTAAAAGTCATAGCAAAGAGGGAAGAGGACAGAATTTTAGAGAGAATGTTTTTTTAAATGTTAATATGAGAGTTTAGTATTCAAGGTATGGGCTCAGTTGTTATTTGCCTCTGTTCAGTCCCCAGTGCCCTACAGAATCAGACCAAATTATCTGGGCAGGCTATTCACAGCCCTTTGTGACCTAGCCCCTGCCTGCCTTTCTAATCTCATGTCAGCAACTCTCCACCTTGCACCACACCCATGCAGCCTACTCCAGCTGTCTCTCCCCAGCCCCTGGCCCTCCAAGAATACATCCCTCTCAACCCTGTGCCTCTGCCCAAGCTGTTTCGTCTGGCTGCAAAAACCGTAGTTCACCCGTCAAGGTCAAGTTCCGATGTCACCCTCTCTGCAAAGCCTTCCCTCAGACCAGTCCGAATTTAGCCCTCTGCATGTGTGGCTCTTGGCTCATGCTGCTCCTATAACGTGTTTGAGTCCCTGCTCTGTCTGGTTCGTCAGCGGGCCTGTCTCTTCTACTAGATTTTAAGTTCTTTGGATTTCTTTTTTTTTTTTCTTTGAGACAAAGTGTGACTCTGTCCTCCAGGCTGGAGCACAGTGGCGCCATCTCAGCTCACTGCAACCTCTGCCTCCCAGGCTCAAGCCATCCTCCACCTCAGCCTCCAGAGTAGCTGGGACTACAGACACATGCCACCACACCTGACTTTTTTGTTGTTTTGTACAGACAGGTTTCACTATGTTGCCCAGGCTGGTCTCGAACTCTTGGGCTCGAGAGATCTGTCCACCTCAGCTTCCCAAAGTGCTGGGGTTACAGGCGTGAGCCACCGCGCCTGGCCTGACTCCCTTGAATCTTAATTACCTACAAATGATCTGCATTACCTAAAACTGTGCTTGGCACCCGTGAACATTACAGCAAGAGGATATAAATACAAATTAAATGTGAAGTTTATAGCCAAGCAGGGTGGCGTGTGCCTGTAGTCCCAGCTACTCAAGAGGCTGAGGTGGGAGGATTGCTTGAGCCTGGGAGGTAGAGGCTGCAGTGAGCCGAGATCACACCACTGCACTCCAGCCTGGGCGACAGAGAAAGGCTCTACCTCAAATAAACAACAAAAAAGTGAAGTTTAGATTGGGGAGAAATGCAGGCTGGGTAGAAAGGACAGGACACTTGGACACTGTGCTCAGTTAATAAAGCAGGATTATGGAAAGCCCTCTTGCATTCGCGTGGCTCCTGGCTCATGCCTCTCCTATAACGTGTTTGAGTCCCTGCCCTGGTTCGTCAGCAGGCCTATCTCTTCTACTAGATTTTAAGTTCTTTGGATTTTTTTTTCTTTTCTTTCCTAACAACGTTCATTAGTTTGAGATATGTAACGGCTTAGAGGCAGGACGATGAACCACGAGTAAAATGGGGCTGAGGTTGGGCAATGCGGCAAATAACAACTCTGGAAAAAACAAACAGCAGAGAGGGAGGTCGGGCCATTTGTTCCTCTCCTCCCTCTCTTCCTGGCTTGGGCACAGTCCTTACGGTACCTGCATCCCACCACAGCTTCGGCTCCTGCCAGGTGGCTCCTCTCCCAAGACATAGCTCTCACCTGGGTTCTACGAGCACCACTCCCTCTCCCTGCCCCTCTGGCCTCAGGATGGTGATGCTTCCTGCTGCCGTGGGTCCCTGGGGACCTCAGCACCTCTTGTTGCTTCCCTTATTGCACTCATATCTTCATTAATAGGCCCTTTACCTTGATGCTTTCCATTGAGGTCCCTGACTAATACCCCTGCTGTATCTGTACCACTCCTAGACTCTGGTTAATACAGAATTCTGGTCAAGAAAATCCTGAGTGTCACCTTGCACTGGGGGTCAGCAAACCACTTATTTTTATAAATAGGTTTTACTGGAACACAGCCATACCTATTCTTTTGCAAACTCTCTATAGCTGCTTTGAGCTACTCCACTGGCAGAGGTGTGCAGCTGTGGCAGAGACGGTATGGCACGCAAAGCCTAAAATACGTACTATCCAGGCATTCACAGAAAAAGCGTGCCCATCCCTGCCGTGCACTCAGTGAGCACAAACAGGTCATTGCTTTAACGTCCATCTACAACATGCCTTCTAGGGATTTCTGCTTCTAAGATCTGGTTCTCACCCCTGTCTTCTTTCCACTCTCATTATTTTCCAATCAATTCTTCACAGGACTTCCAGACAGATCTTGCCAAAACACAAATGTGACCCTTCTCATTCTCCGTCAGGGACTCCACTAGTTGAAGTCCAAATCTCGGAGGACAGTGTCTCTCTCTACTTCCTGCCTCGTTGCCAAAGTGATTGTCACTCCGGCCACACCAGTGATTACAGTGATTTCTTAACAACTTCTCAGGGTGGAGAGGAACCGAAAAACTGAGGAAATATGTCCATTTTCAGATGCATGTGTCCGTGCCAGATGTATTTTCTGAAATTTCAGAAATGTTACAACGTAGAAACAAGCAGACACGCTTCTGAGCCGAGGCAGTACAGTAACATGGCAGAAGAGAATGTGAGGGGTAAGGGCCAGGGCTGGTCCAGGAGAACCCCTGCCATCAAGGCCAGGCCCTACAGGGCCATGGGGATTGGGCAGTGGAGTCCAGGGACAAGAGGAGCTCCCCAGGTGTTCTGACTAAGTGACATGGTCAGATGCAGCCAGTGTGGGAGGGTGGACTGAAGACAGAGGGCAAATAACAGAGAAGCAAATCAGAGGAGTGACACCAGGTGCAGACTCAGACCTGATGCTGGGGCCAGACATCAGGACACAGACCTGGAGGAAATGTAGGAGATGGAATTGATTGGAGTCACTGGCTGATTGGAAGAGGGCTTAGGGCAGCAGAAGATGGAGGAACTGGAATGGCTTCCAGGCTTCTGTCTTGAGAATCCGAAGAACCGGATATGTGTTGTGACTGAGCGGCTCACAGGAAACCTTATGTTTCCCAGATTCTTAAGCCCAGGTTCAATTATTGCCCCTTGAACAGGCTCCAGTGTGACAGATGTGCCTGTTCTTTTTTTTTTTTTTTTTTTTTTTTTTTGAGTTGGTCTCACTCTTGTCCAGCCTGGAGTGCGTGCAGTGGTACACAATCACAGCTCACTGTAACCTTGAACTCCTGGGCTCAAGTGATCCTCCCACTTCAGCCTCCCAAGTAGCTGGGACTAAAGGCATGTGCCACTCCCCCAGCTAATTATCTGTAGAGATAGAGTCTCGGTATGTTGCCCAGGCTGGTCTCCAACTCCTGTCCTTAAGCGATCCTCCCACCACCACCTCCACCTCCTGCAGTGCTGGGATTACAAGTGTAAGCCGTCACACCCAGCAATGTGCCCCTTCTTGATTTAACACATTTCCCCACAGTCTAGAGCTGCACTGGGGAAGGGGTGGCCATGGGTGATTTTCATTGCCCTAGGAGGCTGACCCAGAGCTGCTCTTAGAGCGAAGAGGTTTTCCTTTCTGCTGGAAGTTGACACTGGGGGGTACGAATGGAGGCAGGAGTTGGCAGGAGTGAAGACACCTAGCTCTCCTCATGAAAGACTGCCAGCAGAATAGTCCCCAGTTCTTCCTGGGTTGCTATGTCCTTGCCGCTTTTCCCCTTACCAACTCCACAGAACAGGTGAAAACACAGGGAAGTGGGGGCTCCGGCCACGGCCAAGGGCACCTTTGAGGAATGCTCCTCCCTCCCACCCCCACAGGGGAAGGTCACGTCAGAGAACCACAGCAGGGACCTCACAGCTGCGGGGACAGATGCTCTGGAACCTAAGGGCCACCTTCCTCTCACCCCCTACGTTTCCTCAGCTCCTGGGAAGGAAGAGCGATTTGACAGGAGTAAGGTGTGTGGCCTGGTTCTGGTCAAAGGCAGAAACGCAAGCGTGGTCCCCACCATCCCTGAGAAATCACGGCACGGGGGTGGCAGTGGCTTGGAAAGCAGGTGAGAGTTTAAATTGGTGACAGCAGAGTCCTGAGGTGCTCCAAGTGCTGCAGTCAGGACCCCATATCCCTCACCTGGTCCCCTAAGGCTTCACCTTCGGGGAGCAAGACCTGGGTAGCCACATGGGCAGGCGAACCAAAGGGGGCCGGAGAGACAAGCACGGACAAACTAGGTTTGCTAAGGGAGACCTTGCGGTACAGCACTTTCTCTGGTGCAAAATCAATGAGGGAGGGCATGTCAGGAGGACCAGAGCATCCTATTTGGATGGGAATGTCCAGGCCAGCTCCTGAGAAGGGACTAAGTTGGAGGACACGTTTGGAGTTCAAGTCAAAGAAAGCAATAGTACAGGGAACCTCTCCCAACCCCATTCAAATCTCTCCAAGACGATTTACCGCACTGACAGGAGCCCTTCCTATTTCCATAGGGTTTTGCAATTTAATTTCAAGGCTGTTCATACTCCTTTCCTCATGTGAGAGGTACAGGTGGGAATTATTATCCTTCCTTCCCCTGCTGAGAACCCAGGGACCCCCACCCTTTCCTGAAGTCCCATGGTTATTAAGGGGCAGAGGAGTTTCCAGCCTAGAATGATGGTTATTATCTCCCTGATGAAATGATATGACATGGTCTAACCCAACTGTCTCTCCCCCATACCCATAATCAGGTCTTGAAACAGGTTCCCTGGAAACAATCAAGCTTTTCATTGCATCACAAGAGACCTCAGATGAAAGAGATGCTCTCCTGGGCTGTGATCATGTGCTGTGACTAAATCTGCCATGAAGCTGCTGGCCCAGGGTTATGTTGGTTCCAACCCTACCAAGACATGCATTATATAGAACAATGTCTTCACTCAGCCAAGATGTATCTTTTTAATCACAACAATATTAGAGATGATAATTGCTCCCCCCAAAAAAAGTTGAGTCAATTATTCTGGAATATTTGATTAGCCCTAATAACCAAATGCTACTAAACCCACCCAATTAAGCCTCCAATTACGAGGAAGTTGCAGGATTTTCTGAATGCTACTTAATAAGGCTTTTAGCTTGAAGAGTATTGTGTCATTTTGTTCTAACACCACAAAAACCTGTCTTGGAGGAGATTAAAGTGGGGATTCTTCAAAGGAGATAATTCTGTTGAAGTGCATAGTGAGCTCTTTATGCTGGAGCTCGGCTGAGAACACTGAATTCATTCTACTTGAAACTTTTCAAAGGAAAAATGGGGTTTGAGAGGGAGAGAAAGAGGATGAGGGAAAAGGAAGGACAGAGAGAGGGACAGGAATTGAGAGGGGAGAAGGAGGGACAGAAGCTTCCTCAATTACAAAAAACAATTTAGAAAAGAAAATATGGGCCGGGCACAGTGACTCATGCGTGTAACCCCAGCACGTTGGGAGACCGAGGCAGGTGGATCATTTGAGGTCAGGAGTTTGAGACCAGCCTGGCCAACATGGTGAAACCCCAACTCTACTAAAAAAAAAAAAAAATTAGCTGGGCGTAGTGGCACGCGCCTGTAACCCCAGCTACTTGGGAGGCTGAGGCAGGAGACACACTTGAACCTGGGAGGCAGTGGTTGCAGTGAGCCGAGATTGTGCCACTGCATTCCAGCCTGGGCGAAAAAGCAAGACTCTGTCTCCAAAAGAAAATACATAGGGTAGGTTGGAGGGAAGGGGTCAGTGAGAAGGTAGAAACAGGAGCAAGTATACAATTTTATACCCCCAAATTCTAGTTGTAGGTCTTTTCCAGTTTTTGCTGGTTGACCTTGAGCAAATAAATTTCTTCGTCCTGAGCTCTGCCTGAGAAACCCACTGGTATTAAATTCCAGTAGCATCTCCCTCTCATACTTTCTCCCTCTCTCACTAAAAAACTGGGTTTTGTAGCCTCCGTGATAAAAATCAATGCCTCAGATTCATATGCAATTTCCATTTCAACCTGGTTCACTCACATTCTCTCTCAATTGTTCCCCAAACAACCCTAAGCAATTGGCCAGGCAGGAATGATAGACCCATTTTAAAGATGAGCAGCTTGATATTCGTAGCGCTCAGGTGTCTTCTCCAAAGCCCCAGCAAGTAAACGGCAGAAGCAGGTTTTGTCATCAATGCCCTTCTACCGGAATATGAAATTTTTCTTGGGTTCAGGAGCTATTTCATGCCCAGAAAACCCACGTCCTGTATTGTTTTTCTGTCTTAAATCTCCCCTTTTCTAATTAAATTATGGTGTCCAGTTGATGAGAGTTGACTCCAAAGGTTGGGGTTCTTTGAGGTTGGGAATCAGAGTGACACAATGACTCCTTAGCAGGAGAGGGAGGCACTTGTGAGGTCACCTTAAGTCCATCTGGTTGGCTGAGGACATGTGTTTCTCTGCAGAGTCAAGGCAGGAGAGGACAGGTCTTGCTCTGCCTGGAAGACCTTAGAGCTTGTCTAGGCTGTATTAGTTCCGTAGGGCCGCCATGACAAATGATCACAAACTGGGTGGCTTAAACAACAGAAATTCATTCTCTCACAGTTCTGGAGGCTGGAAGTCCAAGATCAAGGTGTCAGCAGGACTGTGCACCACCTGAAGGCTCTGGGGAAGAATCCTCCTTTGCCTCTTCCAAGCTTCTGGTAGTTGTGGGAAGTCCATGGTGTTCCTTGGTTGCAGGTGCACCACTGCAATCTCTGCTCCCATAATCACAGGTTGCTCTCCTCTCTATGTGCTCTCCTCTGTGTCCAAATGATCTCTTCTTATAAAGACAACAGTCATTAGATTAGGGCCCACACCAATTTGGTATGACTTCATCTTAATTTGATTATATCTGCAAAGACCTTATTTCCAAATAAAGTCCCATGCACAGGTGGCAGGGATCAGACATCGACACACCTTTTTTTTTTTTTTTTTGAGACAGAGTCTCTGTCACCCAGGCCGGAGTGCAGTGGCGTGATCTCGGCTCACTGCAACCCGTACCTGCCCAGGCTCAAGTGATTCTCCCACCTCAGCCTCCCGAGTAGCTGGGACTACAGGCACATGCCACTACATCAAGCTAATTTTTTGTACTTTTAGTAGAGATGAGGTTTCACCAAGTTGGCCAGGCTGGTCTCGAACTCCTGATCTTGAGTGATCTGTCCACCTCACCCACCCAAAGTGCTGGGGTTATAAGTGTGAGCTACTGTGCCCAGCCTTCAATATATCTTTTTAAGGAACACAGTTTTACCTCTGAAAGTGGCTGTCCCCTATTCTGCCGCTTCTCAGAGTCTCATAAATAATCGTCAGAAAGGCTTCCCCTGATGGACACATTTCAAATGCTTTGGCTTTGAAAAACATAATCTCAAGGAACTTCAAAGAAAAATACTTTTCTGCATTTGTGCAAGAAGGGAATTTCAATATCCTCTGGGTAATTCTTCTCAGCACATTTCTTATAAGAAAATTAAAGCTCCTCCAGTACAGACCCTCCAGGTGTGACAATCTACTTAAAGCTAGAGGAGGTTTATAAGGTTCTCTAAATAAAGTGAGTATTTGTTCACGGAGTTTGCGAGGCCACTCATCCTACACTGAAGATGTTCATTATGTGTAGCTATGAAAGATAGTAGCCTTGGTCTAATGCATTTGAATACTTGTCTTAATTCACACTTTCTGAAAAGACATGGCTTTACCAACCTCTGCCCCGTGAGCTGAAGTGTATTTTTACCAGAACTTTCAGGAAGATGGTGCTTTTGTTATAGGTGATATGAATTACTGGCAAACAAATAAAGCAATGTAAAAATTAATAGGAAAGCTGCCTATTCTAATTTTGTCACACAATTTCCTGTGCCGTTATAGAAGCAGTTTTGCTTTTTCCCAGTCTAAACTGGAGATGTATGGTACTGTATTCCCTTGGGCTATCTCTTTCTGCTTTCATTCCCTCTGTTGATTTTTTTGTATTTCTTTCCCCATTTTGAGAAAAAAAAAAAAAAACGTATCACAGTAAATGTTTGATACATATGCTCTACACTCATTCTATTTGAGCTTTGAAAGAAATACTGCACATTCTGGTCCTCTAGTCCCCCTGGAAAACATCATTTCTGCAGCTAGGAAGCAAAGCTTTCCTTACAAAATACACGAGACAGAAGGAACCCGGTCCCAGACCAAAAGACGCCTGGCTCTGTGGTGGCTGCTGCTTGGTCTTCTTCCAGTCAATTCAAAGTACCAAAGTACCAATTGTAAAATGTGAAAAGAAAGGACATTCAACATTAACACACTTCCATCTCCTTTTAAAATCATACCTTCCCCCTCTCTCTTAGATATCTGTGGGTGCCTCTTCAGCATCCAGGTTATTCCTCATTCTCCCAACAGCTCCTAATTTCTGAGGATCCTTGTGATTCAGGGAAAGTTTATTCCAAATGACTCCAGCTCCAGGGATGGAACACGAGGCTTTCGACGGCCCTGGCCATGGCCATCGTGATTGGCTCAGACATAGCCATGTGGCTTGGGCTGGTCCAATCAGAGAGGATCTAAGACTTTAGATGCTAAGAGGAAGAGCCTCTATCCTCATTTGGACAAGAGTAAGGAATGTTACTACTTTCGGAGATGCTGGCAGCCACTTTGTATCCACAAGTGGTGCTAGCCTTTGGATGAAGTCAATACTATCCATGGAGCATAGCATAGAGAGGTGGTCTTTGATAACATTGCTGAGTAGCTGGATCATGTCTCCTGCAAAACCAACACTTCCTTTGGACCATTTAGTTATGTGGCTCAATAAACCCCCATTATTATTATTATTATTGTTATTATTATTATTATTATTATTTGACACAGAGTTGCCCAGGCCGGAGTGCAGTGGCACGATCTCAGCTCACTGAAATCTCCGCCTCCCAGGTTCAAGCGGTTCTTCTGCCTCAGCCTCCCAAGTAGCTGGTGCCTACCACCACACCCAGCTAATTTGTTTTCTATTTTTAGTAGAGATGGGGTTTCATCATGTTGGCCAGGCTGGTCTCGAACTCCTAACCTTAAGTGATCCGCTGACCTCAGCCTCCCAAAGTGCTGGAATTACGGGTGTGAGCCACCATGCCCAGCCAAACCCCCTTTATTATTGAAGTCTGTTTAAGATGAATGTTATAGGACTTACTGAAAGGATCCTTTTCCTCCTTCCCTTATTTCTCTTTGCCACACTTTTCCACATACACCAACATTCTGCTGATGATATGTTTGCAGCACAATGAGTTTGAGGTGCTTGTGGACTATTCAGGTGGTAATAAGTAGAACAGTGCTGCCCATTCTGTGATGGTAAAAACGTTCTATGGCTGCACTGCCTAACCCAGTAGCCACATGCAGCTATCAAGTCCTTAACACGTGGCTTATGTGAATGAAGAACTCAACATTTATTTCATTTTATTTTATTTTATTTTAAGAATTTGAATTTAAGTAGCCACATGAGGCTGGTGGCTGCCATGATGAGAAACACAGATCCAGAAGGAATTTGAAAACATTGAGCTGAGACATAGATTGGGTAAAGACAGAAATGTGAGCATCTCAAAGGTACTCGGAGTGTGTGGAGTGAGAGGAGAGTGGAGGACAGCCCTTGGGGCCTTTCACATTCAAATGTGAGTGGAAGAAAAGGAACCAGCAAAGGAGACTGAGAAGGTGAGGACAAAAAGTAGGAAGAAAAACATGAGCTATGGGTATCTTAAAAGCTAAGAGAGGCACATTTCAAGAAGGAGGGGTGAACTAAGCAGGGGAGAAAATAAGACCTCCTCACCAAAAAGCAGGCCATTGGTGGTCTTGGGAAGAGTCATTGCATCATGGTAGGAGAAGTCAGGTGAGTCTGAGGTGCTTGTGGACTATTCAGGTGGTAATAAGTCTGAATAGTCCACAGACATCAGAACCGAGATGCCTTCAGTCATTGTCATTAATGATCGTAAAGGAGAACTCAGACCATGGGATGTCCAGGAGAGAACAGTCAAGTGGGGACTAGATTCACAGCCCCCGGTCTTACCTTATTCACTTTGATTTGTTTCTAGGGGACATGGTAACATTTTCTCTCTGGCTACCCTTTGGAAGTTTTAGCAAATTAAATATGGCTCCCTAGAAAACATGGTGGTACCACTCTGATTCCAATTTCTATAAGTTGGCTTAAGCCATAAAGCAGCAATTCACTCAAAATCACCAGTTTCTCTTTTCTACCTCTGATATATATTTATTTGGGGCTTCTATTTTTAGCCTGTCTGAAGGAAAAAAAAAAAAAAAGAAGAAGTAATGGGAATTCACAGGATTTATTGCACAAATTACTTCTCTGGCTCCCTCTGACCTCCATCAAGGCTTCTGACAGTGGCATTGTATTTCTTATTTATTAGATTTTTAAGTGCTCTCTTAGGTAGTTTACAAGCTTTCCTTAATGTCTCTGCAACCCAAGTGCCCAACAGCCGCTGAAAATTGATCACAGGTCATATCTGGCCCATATTTAAATTTAAATCACATGAAGCTTTCTTCAACTTCATGCTGGCTTCCACATAGAGGTTGTTGCGAACCTTACATAAAAACCCAAGAAGACTAACTTCAAAGTTATTTATAATATACACACGCGGAGAATTGTTTCACCTTGATACTAATGATCAAAGGGAAAGCCAAAAAATCTAAATAATTTCTGCAAGACATTGCACTTCGCACAACTACTTATGACTTGTAGCTTACTCTTTAACTCCTAAGTTATACTGAAGTCTTTGAAAGAATCCTACTTCAAATGGACTCATTTTCTGAGGCTCTTGCTGTCCAAAATTTCATCAGGACACAAGAACAAATCATTGTGGAATGTCTAAGGCCATCCTACACTGCCCTTTGGTGGGCCTCGGGAGACCCTTTCAGAGTATGGGCCTGGTCCGCTTGTGAACTTACATTCCATGCTCCTTCCCTCCCCTGGGCTGTAGCAGGTGCTAGGTCTTTTCAAGCCTCTTGTCACAGCAAATGCCTTTTCTCTGCTTAAATGCCTTCCCCTACTTATCCATCAGCAAACTCCTATTGATCCTTCAAGACCCCTTTAGTTGTTATCAAGCCTGGAAAGTCCTCTCTGTGTCCCCAAGCAGAGATAGCTGTTCCTTCTTCTGGGCACCTACACCTCTTCTGTAGCCTGAGTACATTGCCTTTTGGTTATTTATGGGTCTTTCTCTCTGCTAGATTCTTTCATGGAAAGGGCCATGTCTCGTTCTTCTATTCCCAAAGCCTAGCACAGGGCTTAATACATAACAGATATTCCGCAAGTGTGGCTGGATGGAGAATGGGTAAGTGAATGTATAAATGTTGTCTATGGAACCCAAAGCCAGGTCTACACAGTCAATGCAAAGCCGATTTTGGAGCAAATACACAGAAATTTGGATGAAAACAAAATAATCTCCAAACAAAGAAAGCATACTGGAAGGAGGTGTAGGAGCCAAGAGACAGGGATTCCAGAATTGGTCCTGACTTTGGGTAAGTCATTTCCCTCTCCAGCTCTTTACTGCAAAATAGGAGATGTGACCCATTCGTCAATAATATCCCTTCTAGCTCTAACTTCGATCCCAAATTACTATGCTGCTCGTGAGTTATTTTTTGTTTGTTTGGTTTTTGTTTCTGGATTTTGGGTTTTGTTTGGGTTTTTGTTTTGAGACAGGGTCTCACTCTGTTGCCCCAGCTAGATGCAGTGGTGCGATCACAGCTCACTGCAGCCTCCACCTCTCAGGCTCAAGTGATCCTCCCACCTCAGCCTCCGAGTAGCTGGGATTACAGGCAGGAACCACCATGCCTGGCCTGGTGAGCTGGTATGCAACATGTCCATAAACATCAGAACTGGAGAGGGAGGAAGAAGTTTTCACAGGTTTGGGTCTAGCTTGTTTCCAACATTAGGAGAAAGATTATGTCTGTACTTCTTTGTAAACACCTCATTTTTCTCCCAGCACTCCCTTCCTTTACACAGCACAATATTGGTATAGAGGAGCTTCCATAGATATTGATTGATTGATCTAAATATTTCCAAGTTTGCTTTCTCCATGTACTGAGTCATTCTTTTATTCATTCATCCATTTATCTGTTTATTCAATCACCCATCCATCCATCCATCCAACCATCCATCCATCCTCATATATATCCAATAACTATTTGAGTATCCCTATGTGCCTAGCACTATGCCAAGTACTGAAATAGTGGCAGCCACCATTCTGGTGTGGATGGCTGTGCACGGAAGTCACATGCTCATCTTGGGGAGAAGCGAACTATGCACTGATAGTTCACCCCAAGCGGTTCTCTGTCAGATACCTCCATAACGTGGAAAAAGGATAAAAATAACGTAGATTCCCATCATCCACAGAGGTAGTGTGTGGGAACCAGACATGATGACCCTAGCAGGAGAGAACCACAAATCTTTGGAGACTTTCTCTATGTACATAAGCAGGCACAAGCAAGTCCAGCCCCTGGAAGTTACAGAGAGGCAAGAAGCAGATGTCAGCCTAGCATATGAAAAAGCTGGCTAGTAGAGCAATATGAAAATGGAATGGGCTGCCTCCAAGGGTAATGAGTTCTCTGTCACTGAAAGAGATTGAACAAGGGCTAGATAATCCTCATTTGCTGGGGATGTCACAAAGGGAATTCAAGCATGGAGTGGGGAGGTGGTTGGACAAGGTGACCTTCAAAGTTTCTTTCACACTCTGAAGTTTCAAAATTCTAGGAGCAAGACTATATTGTTTGTGTACAACTCAGTGCACAGCCAGTCCAATTAGTGTTCGCCATACTTCCCTTCCCTGAAGCCCCTTAATTCTGCTGGAAATCAGTTGGCAGAGAATACAATAGCCTCTCTACCAGATCAGTTGGTTTGCATCTATGAAAACAGTTTAGCAGCAGGAAACCTTAGAGCTATAAAATTCTCGACTAGGAAAAACAAAAGGGAAGAGATCTGTTCTGAAAGAAATCAGATGACTTTCAACCCCACTCACCTCTCCAGACTGAATTTGTACCTGAATTCACAATGCGAGGCAGAAATTTTCCAGTAGTCTTGGGTCACCAGGAGCTGGGAAATATCCCCAGCTTTGTCTCTTACGGAGTTATGGGTTTGCTAACAACCATCCTTGTCATCTCTAAAATCCCTGATGGGTTAGCCACCTGCTTAGAACACAAACCTGAGATTGCCTGTTTTCATATTAAACACTAAAGAAAGTGCAGGAACAGTGGTTCACACCTGTAATCCCAGCACTTTTGGGAAGCTAAGGTGGGAGGATCGCTTGAGGTCAGGAATTCAAGACCAGCCTGGGGAACATAGCAAGACTCCAACCCTACAAAAAATAAAAATAGCTGGGCATGGTGGCATGTGCCTGTAGTCACAGCTACTCAGGAGGCTGAAGCTGAAGGATCCCTTGAATCCAGGAGGTCAAGGCTGCAGTGAGCAAGATCAAGTCACTGCACTGCAGCCTGGGCAACAGAGCAAAATCCTGTTAAAAATTAAATTAAATTAAATTAAAAACAGTTGATAGAACAAAAAAGGAGTTTTGAATTTTTCCCCCACCTCCCCAAGAGTCTCACTTAACCCTACAAACACAGGAGACAAACGCCAGGGAAGCCACTTGATCACCAGCTGGCAGTCAGATTTAAATGAATTTTCCTGGTCCTCTTTTCTGCATTCACCAACACAGGAGTTCTAGGTGCAGCCTGTGACTCCCTTTCATTTCTCAGTAGGAGGAACGGATGAATGTGGCTGTTTGGAGAGTGGGGTTTATTGGAGAAATAAATCTCTTTGGCTAAATATGAACCATGCAGAGGAAACAAAGGAACTGCTTTTTAATGACTGAGGTTTAAATGAAGCCCAGCAGCCTAAGGCAGAATCCCAATTAAGAAGAGATGGAAAATCAGGGTCCCAGAGACCACTTAAACTTACATAAATATTCACAACTATCCACTCTATACCAGGAATGGTGGTAGTTGCTGGAATTTTAAAGATAAATAAGACACCCGCCCTGCTTTCCAGGGGCTGACATTGGAGGGGGGGGGATTGCTGTGTGGGGGTAAAGGGACGAAGACAGAGCAGGGTGGGAAGTGCTGTAATCACGGCATAACATCACCCTGCAGAAGCAAACGCTCATCAGGAGGGAGGCAGGAAGGCTTCCAGAGGAGGTGCTGTTTGATCTTGTCCTAAAAGATAGGTAGGCATTTGCAAAGTGGGAACAGGAAAGAGAGTCCTCCAGGCAAAAGGAAGAGCATGTGTAGAGGAATTGGAGAAGGGTAGAGCCCATGATGTTGGGGAACAATGACAAGCTCAATGTGAGTAGGGTTCCAACAAAGGAGGCTGGATAGATAGATGAGAACCCAACTGAGTAGGTCACAGGTGCCATCCAGACTTCTGAGCTTTATACTGTAGCCAGGGGCTCCCAAAGCTATAGAATCATCTTCAGAGCTTATATCAAAATTCTGATTCCAGGGCTGCACCCCTAGAAGTTATGAGTAGGACCTGAAATCCGCATTTTGACAAGCACTGCCGCAGATCACGGAGGACGCTCTCCATAGGAGCTGCGGGGCTGCTGTGGGGGTGAGGCAGTGTGTAGGCAAGGAAGGAGCATGGCTTTGTGTCTGGGACTTCTCAGATGGAGGCCTGGAGGAGGAGGGAGTGGAGGAAGAATCCTCCTGGCATTTCCCAGTAGGGGGTGCAGAAACAACAGAGCGTGGCCATTGGCCCCCCAAGGGATCCGCGAGGACAGGATCTGACAGACACCACGGAGGCCTCTCTCTGGTGGGTGTTCCATGTCCTCCTGGAGCAATGAGCCCAGGTAAGGTAACCTGGACCAGGGAGAGAGGTTGGGGCAGGATCTGCCTGCTCAGAGGCAGCGCCCAGGAAAGGGCGACTGTCTCTGGGGAGCCAGACCTCACTTAAATATGCCCCTAGTTAACCCCGAAGCCCCAAAGCAGGGCAGGGGCTGGACCCAGGCTTGGAGCAAAGCTGGAACACAAACAAGTGGCCAGGGAGGCAAGCTGGCCTGCTCTGGTGTGGACTCCCGCCAACGCCCTGCCCCACCTAGTGACGTCGTGATGACTACGCCAGTCCCCACGGCTCTGCCCCAGCCCAGCCTCCAGGGGACCTGGCTTCTCAGGCTGTAGCCAGCTACTTGGCCCAGGTAACCCAGCTCAGGGGAAATGTCCTTTCTACCATGGGCCCTCACCCACAGGCTCTCCTGTGCCAGCAAGCAGGGGGACAGAGGTCCAGAGGCCTCCACGGTGACCAACCTTGTCATCTAAACTCATGATAAGTGACCAGTGCAGATGCCAGCACCTCACTGGTGTTAGAGGCAGGAGAAATGACAAAAGCAAAGAAGATGCCTTCCTTTGGAGAGGGCTTTGCTGCCATGCACTCATGCTGGGCTGTGTGGCGTGCAGCTATGCCAGGAAGCTGACGAAAAGCCAATCCCCAAGACAGCCACTGTTGAACCACCCAGCAAAAGAGGGCACCCAGTGGTGCCTTAGAGCAGGGCTTCTCAATCCCTGTGTAATCGCCGCTATTTAAATGTATATTTAGCACTCACTTTAACTATCTTTGAATGAAATTCATGGATAATGTAACAACCCAATTCATAATTTCAACAAAAATATGTACTGCCCTGACTATCAGAGAAAGGACAGAAGAAAAGCAAATCATGATTCTATATGTCACAGCTATAGTAGAAAACATAGTGAGGTAGACACGTGCATGTAGGACTATGGTGGATGAGACAGCTACACACACAGAGCAGCGGGACAGTGTTGCGTTGTGAGTCAAGCACCAAACAGCATTGCCATCGGAGACACATTTTCTAAATGTGCGTTGTAGAAGACAGGTATATTAGTCCATGTTCATGCTGCTGAGAAAGACATACCTGAGACCGGGAAGAAAAAGAGGTTCCATGGACTCAGTTCCACGTGGCTGGGGAGGCCTCACAATCATGGCGGAAGGTGAAAGGCACTTCCTACATGGCAGCAGCAAGAGAGAATCCGAGAGCCAAGCGAAAGGGGTTTCCCCTTATAAAACCATCAGATCTCATGAGACTTATTCACTACCACGAGAACAGTATGGGGGAAACGGCCCCCATGATTAAAGTATCTCCCACCGGGTCCCTCCCACAACACGTGGGAATTCAAGATGAGATTTGGGTGGGACACAGCCAAATCATATCAACATGCGTTTTCTGAACTGCTGAATACTCTGTAAAGTTTCAAACAAAACAAGGCACAATCTCCCCTCTATTTGGTTGAGTGTGCTTTTCTGTAAAAAGGATACATTTAAATTTTGCAAAAAGAAATTCTTTGTGTTTATATGTAAAACAGAATTAGATACTAGGTTCCAGTGATTGTGGGGTTTTCTTTCGGCTATATAAATGCACGGAAGATATTAGAAAGTGGTGAGTAACACAGGACAGTTCATCCCGTGTGACCGTCCCTCACACCGCTGGACATCTCCCCGGCTCCTGCTCACTCAATGCCATGAGGCCCCCTAAATATTGTGACAACCCAACACATGCACACACAGATTTCCAAAATGCTCCTTAGGGATAGTGCTGCACCTCTGGGGTCCACTGCTATAAGGTTTACAAAGCCCTTGCTTGAACATTAAGTAAGTTGAGCCTTTCAATTGAAGGAGGCAGAGCAGGTGGAAAAATTGAGGTCCAGAAAGGATATGTCACGCCTGGGTTTGTGGGGAGTTGGCAGCAGAAGGGAACCCAGACTCTCTACATCTTGGGATTGCATGATATTATGGGCTGGATTGTGTCCCCCAAAACTTACATGTTGAAGTCCTAAATGCCCGTACCACACAATGTGACTGTATTTGGATATAGAGTCTTTAAAGAGGTAATTAAGGTCAAGTGAGGTCATACTGGTGGGACCTAATCCAACAGGACTGATGTCCTTATAAGAAGGGAAGATTGGCCGGGCATGGTGGCTCATTCATGCCTGGGATTGCAGCACTTTGGGAGGCTGAGGTGGGAGAATCGCTTAAGCCTGGGAGGTCGAGGTTGCATTGAGCCATGAACACGCCATGGCACTGCAGCCTGTGTGACAGAGCAAGACCCTGTCTCAAAAAATAAAATAAAATGAAAAAGAAAAAAAAAAAAAACAGAGAGAAGATTAGGACAGAGACAGGCACAGAAGGAAGACCACACAAAGACAGAGGGAGAAGGCAGCCATCTCCAAGCCAAAGAGAAAGGCCTCAAAAGAAACTAACCCTGCCAACAACTTGATCTTGGCCTTTCAGCCTCCAGACTGTGAGAAAATACATTTCTCTTGTTTAAGCCCCCAGCCTGTGGCATTTTGTTATGGCCACCCCAGCAGACTAATACAAATGGGATTTTGAAGATTGTCTAGCCTGACCGTCTGCCCCTCCATAAGTTGCCTTGGGATTACCACAAGCCAATCTCGCAGCCTCCTGTCTCCTCCGCATACCACTGAGCTGAAAATACAGACGCTGCATTTCACTCTGTAAGCCAGATGAAGTAATTCTCACCCCACCAGGTAAACTCAAAAAGAGTATCCTACAAGCAAAGTCAATAGGGAAACATGTAATAACCTCTAATGATATCTCAAATGTTAGCCAGACCTGTATGGTCCAGATGAGACCAGATCAGGCCAATTAATTACCCAAATTATGTTAATTACCCACATCTCTGGGCTAGGGCCTCATCTGCTTGGCCAAAGGGAAACTTGTGGCCTGGAGTTCACAGACTCACCCAGTGTGCTGACTCATGTCTGGAAACTAGTATTTTTGTGCTCACATCTTGCTTGTCGGGAGGTTGGGGCAGAAAACCAGGTGCCCCGTGATGGCCAGACCCCCCACACATAATTCACTGCCACTTCTGGTGTTCCGTGCACAGCTACAGAGGGCTCTGGCCCCACTCTCTAGAGCCTGCCATGCTGAGATAGCTGAGTTTCCTTTCTACGTAAAACACCTTCTATTTTATGCTTAGGCAAGGGGGTCCCGCAGCAAAGCAACCTGAGCCTCCAAATGTTCCGGCTCCCTTCCTGCCCACATCCCCATGGACATGTCTTTCCAGAGCACACGGGCCGTTCAGGAGTGGCCTCAAGATGGGCTCTTTGGTCAGCTGCTTTGCTGACCCCAGAGCCAACCCTCCCCTCCAACCCTGTCAAGATCACTGGCAGGTTCAAGGTCCTCATTCCCCTGTGGTTGGTTCCCACTGGATATTTTCTTTTTTTTTGAGACAGAGTCTTGCTCTGTTGCCCAGGCTGGAGTGCAGTGGCACCATCTCGGCTCACTGCAAGCTCCGCCTCCTGGGTTCACACCATTCTCCTGTCTCAGCCTCTCGAGTAGCTGGGATTACAGGCACCCGCCACCACACCCTGCTAATTTTTTGTATTTTTAGTAGAGACGGGGTTTCACAGTGTTAGCCAGGATGGTCTTGAACTCCTGACCTCATGATTTGCCCGCCTTGGCCTCCCAAAGTGCTGGGATTACAGGCGTGAGCCACCACACTCAGCCGATATTTTCATGAGATCTACCTGCCTACCCTACTTAAAACTGTGACCCCTTTAGCACTGCTACCTGACCTCAACTTTCCTTCCCCTCTCCTTCTTCCAGGCTCAATTTTTTCCATGGCACCATCTGACACAATATGTGTTTTACTTATTTATTATTGCTTTATTTTACTTAAAACATAAAGTCTGCAAGGGCAAGGGATTGTGTTGCTTTGTCAGGCTCTGTCCCCAGCCATACTAACTAGCACAGTGTCTTGCATGCAGTAGGCGCCTAACAAATATTCGTGGGAGGGGAAATGAGGAGCTGCTGAACTGCAGGCCTCGCTCAGTCAGCCACAGTGTCCTTTCCCACCAGCACAGGGACAGATCTGAGATGACAGACGCCCTTGCCAGACAGCACGGCGACTGGATTGTGCTTATGCAGGGGGCCCATAGGAGTTTGCTCTCTTGAGAGAACAGGACAAAATCCCGGCCCTACATAACTTCACTCATTCATTCCACTAGCGTTTCCTGGGTCCTGCCTGTGTGCCCAGCATATGTAGACAAGAAGATGCCATCTCTAGCCCCAGGAGCTCACAGTCTAGTCAGGGAGACAGGCTCATTGCAGGGCAAGTAATGCTCCAGCAAAAGACGCACACAGAGTGACTAACTCCACTTGTGGAGCTGGGCTTGCTTCGTGGCATTCAAACTATTTCCTGGAAAATGAATTCATGTTAACAGGCCGAGTCGGGTGAAGGGCACATTCTCGTTGTGCTGGGAGGCGGGGTAAGGGAAAGCGATACAGATACAGGCTGCGTGGGGCTAAAACAGGCCACAAAAAAGAGGGGCTGCACTTTATTTTGGGAACCAGCCATTTTGCAACTTTGCTCTGCAGGCCTCTGTGGGTTCCTGACCCCCTCCTTGAGGGGCCGCCAGGGGAGGTAGGAGACAGGCTGGACTCTGAGCTCCCAACTTGGTTTCAATCAGAACCTCTCCTCTGAGCTATGTTATAAAAATGACCTTCTCACAAGACTTCCTTTTAATAAAACCTTTGAAAATGAGTGCTATCCACTGCTGACTCCTAGAACTTTCTGTGCTTAGGGAAATGTTCTATATCTGCACCAATACAGTAGCCATTAGTCATATGTGGGTAAGGAGCACTTGAAATGTGGCCAGTGTGACCAAGAAACTTAGTTTTTAATGTTACTTCATTTTAATTGATATAAATGATTAATAAAATTCAAAAACCATATGTGGCTAGTGGCTATTGTATTGGGCAGCACAGCAAGGCATTTGGGAGCCAAGGAAGATTTGAACATGGAAGACCATGAGCAGAACTATGCCTTAGAAGCAGTGTGGCCCCATAACTACCTCAAGAAGTAAGTAAATGTATATCCATTTTCTTAATGAGGAAATTGAGTCTTGGAAAAATAAAGTGACTTGTTGAGAGTTTCATAGCTAGTAAGCAGCTGAAGTGGGTCTTGAAGCAAAGTCTTCTAGCTCTAAACCTGGGAGCCAGCCAGGGACATGATCAGGGGATTTATAAAAATGCTATCATTGATAATTACGACTGCACAGACACCTCTTACCAAGTGAAATACAGTTGGTTCTACCTATACTGGCCATGCCCCAAACTCTACTTTAGGTAGAATGAGCCAACACAATGTTACATGAAAGATTTATGTTTGTAAAGTTTTCTTAAAAGAAAAATGTCTGCTAAAATTTCTTCTAAGTCCATAAAATTGCTTTTCTGAAATCATTCACTATAGGGTCTTGTTTAGGCATTAAAATTCTTGTGTAAGTAATCAGCATTTCCTGGCAATAAAAATCTCAGAGAAACAGAGGATTGGACTGCAATAATAATCCCTCTTGATATGATGCATAATAAATGACATCATCTACCAATGTTACCAGTAGTGGGAAAGGTTCTCGTCCCTCACATGGGGCTTATCTTAATCCTCTTGTGCTGCTCGACCAGAATACCACACAGGCTTGATAATTGGTAACTTATAATGGGCAGATATTTATTGGCTTATAGTTCTCAAAGTTGACAAGTCCAACATCAAGGTGCTGGCATCTGGCGAGGGTTTTCTTGCTGCATCATGACATAGCTGAAGGCATCACATGGCAGAAGGTGGAAGGGCCAAGAGAGACAGCCCATTCTTAAAAGCCCTTTTATTAAAGAATTACACCCACTCTGGTGAAGCCTTAATGGCCTAATCACTTCTTAAAGGCCCCACCTCCCAATACCATTACACTTACCATTCAAACAACAGCAGAGCTCTTAAAGATACTTTTCTAATGAATGTTTTCTTTTTTTTTTCTGACAGGTGAAATAATAAGTGGAGGGAAAGCCTTCAAATTCAACCCTGAAAGTTCAAGCAGTCTTATTTTTCTTTTTTTGACTGTTTTTTCATCCATCTGTCTCAGAAAAATCTTACTAGGGGAAGGAAGCTCCTTGTGCTAGGTGTGGAGTAGGCTGGAGGGAGGTGAGATGGAGTACACACAGGGCCTACATCTTAAAGAGTCTGAACTGTGCGGTAGGAATTTGCAAAGTTCTGCACATTCAGCGTGTACTTCCCAGGCCTCTTTATCCTCGGCACACATGCTAGAAGATGGGAAGGAAACACCCATTTAGGCTTTCTAGTAGCCATCTTTTGTTTACTGCTCTTGCCAATGAAGGATTAATGAAAAGTTGCTCGGGGAAAAGTAACCTTGTTCTCCACTGATCTAGTCAGAATCTAGGTTTGTGTAATAGTCAGGACATGCTAGGGTATGTTGCAATAACAAAGAGCCCCTAAACTTAGTGACCCCAAATAAACAAAGGGCATTTCTCTCATGTTCCATGTCTGTCTAGGGTCAGTTGGATGCTCTGCTTAATATGGTTACTCACAGACCCAGACTGACAGAGCAGAGTCCTTCTCAAACATTGTCAAGAGCTCTGAAGAATTTCCACTGTCAATTAACACAGCCCAATCCAAACACATAGGGATCAAAAAATGCAACACTACCACCTACACAGAAGGCAGAGAGTTGGATGTATCTGGCATCCACACCAATGACCACCACAGTAGGTACCTGCAGCTTTGTTCTGCCTTTCTTCTTATCTAGGAATTCCACCCTCCTCTTGATGATCAGTAGCAGAAAATGGATCAAGAGGGCAGGTGTTGCAAGATACAACAGATCATCTAAAAGTCTTGATTGGATGAATAACCTCCACTCCCAATATTTTTCAAGTCGCAAAACTATTGTTCAGCCCAGGCTGCCCCTGAGGAGATGCTGAAGAACTATGACTCCCCAAACTTCAGGGACATTTAGATGCCTGGTGGAATCTTGGAGCTGGAAGGGGCCTCAGAGGTCATCTCACATAACCCTCATCTCAGGGATGAGGAAACTGGAGCCCACAAAGAGGTTTTCCTGAGTCTGCCTGGGCAGGGATAGGACTAGAATCCAGCTCTCCTGGATCCTAGGACTTAAAAAAAAATATTCCCCTAGGGCTCACCACACACCCTGATCTGAAAGAAATAGAAAAGACAGAGGCTGGAGAGCAGGGCAGGCAGCCCTTCAGAGGAGCCCCAGGAGCCCAGTTGCCTTTCTCTATCAGGCCTTGGTCAAGCATTGCGTACCTAAGAACACTGGATCAAGGCCTTTACTAACCACAAAACCAGCACATCTTTCATGCCCTTGGGAGCTCTCCTCATGTTGGTGTAAACTACTGACTCGGATGCTGCTTCTAGCTTCCTGTGACCTTCTGAGAAAACTACAGCCGTGTACATCAAAGGGAGAGAAAGAGGTTCACAGAAAGAAACAGAGGCAGCAGAGGTGGGTGGGATGAGAATTTACAGTCTAGAAGAAACACTTGCTGTGGGCCCTCTCTTGGCCAATCCAAGACCATGTGCTCCAAGGGCTACCATCTGAAATGTTCTGCTTTACTTTGATTTGGGCAGTACCTCTCTCCCCTACTAGAATGTAAGCTCCGTGTCAGGATCAGTCCCAGACACTGGGAGACACACTACAGCCTTTGCACAAGAAGGAGTTCTGTAAGTACTTGTTGAATGGGCTGGTAACCGTGGAAGGGCATTTAAAGGTTTTAAAACAGTGACAGGGTCAGGCTTGGCTCTTGGAAAGTTCAGAAAAGAGACACATATGGCAACATTTGAGTTGAATCTCAAAAGATGGTGAAGTAGGGACTGGAAAACAGGGCAAGTGGAGGCCATTCCAAGCCAGAGAGAAGAATGAAGGTCAAACAGGGAAAATAAGCAATAAGTAGTTAGACTACGTTCATTCATTCATTCACTTACTCACTCACTCAACCAACACTCATTGAACACCTGCTGTATACCAGGCCTGGGACTGTGTGATGGTTAATTTCATGTGTCAACCTGACTGGTCTAAGGGATGCCCAGATAGCTGGTAAAACGTTCTTTCTGGGCGTATCTGTGAGGATGTTTCCAGAAGAGATTATTATTTGAATCAGTAGACTGAGTAAAGAAGATTCTCCCTCACCAATGTGGGAGGCATCATCCAATCCATTGAGGGCCTAAGTAGAACAAAAAGGTGCAGGAAGGATGAATTCACTCTCTCTCCTTGGGCTGGGATATCTATCTTCTCTGGTTCTAGGCATTAGAGCATCTCATTCTTGGGACTTTGGACTTTGGGACTGATAAAGTCCCAAAGTGGTCCTCCCTGCACTCCATTTCTTACGCCTACAGCCTCAAGCTGGAAGTTACACCATCAAGTTATAGCCCCAAGTTCTCAGGCCTTTGGACTTGAGCTGAATGATACCGTTTACTTTCCTGGTTTCTCAGCTTGCCAACTGCAGATCGTGAGACTTCTTGGCCTCCACAATCACGTAAACCAATTCCACATAAATCTCCTCTTCTGTATGTACATATATCCAATTGGTTCTGTTTCTCTGGAGAACCCGGACTAATACGGACAGAGAGCAAAGGGGACCACAGCAGGTGGCCCACAAATGTGTAGGCAAGTTAATAGAGCCATGGATGACCTCAGGACTAGCAGAGAATTTGGGATGGGAGGGAGTCCACCCTATAGGAGCATTGATCTGGCATCAGACAGCAGGAAGAAGAAGGAGACTCTGGGGAGAGCCTAGAGTAAGCCTATGACCCCAGACCCCTCACCTGGGTGATCCCAGTGTGGCCCCGCAAACCCTTAGCAGCCTGCAGTTCCACACAGCCCCGACTGTTAGAGCTGAAGGGACTTCTGGTCTACTCTCCTTATTTTCAGATGAGGTAACTGGAGTTAGAGAAGGCAAAGTGCATGCCAAAAAGCACACAACAAGTTAGCTATGTCGTCTTCTTACGCTTTTGGTTAAAAAGGTGCCAGCCAACCCTAGGCTTTACTCAGAGTGCTTTGCTCGAGGAGCCAGGCCTGAACCCCGGTTTTAGCCATCATGGAAGAGGCAGGTGGTGTCAGTGGTGGGCCGTGGGAAAAAGAAGAGCTTGTCACCCACCACACCAGGAACTTGCTCTGCATAGGGTCCAGGCTCTCCTCAAGCCCTCTCTGTACCCTGGGGTGTCCTACCATGCACCTCAGATTCTCAGGAGCACAATCTCAGGTTCAGACGCCACCCCATGCATCTTCCAGTCCAACACCTCCCCACTCCCCTCTCAAATGTCCCCATCATGTGATCATCATGCCCTGAACTGCAGGCTCTACCCAACTACCTTAATGATGCTCCTTACATCCCAGTGACTGTGTGGAATTTATGTGAATGAATGAATAAACCATATGTGAGGGAACAAGTGAGGGGATGAATGAATCTGTTCATCAAAGGCCTTCAGGATTCATGCGTTTCCTCTATGCTGTGGGGATAACAAGAGTTCCTACCTCACAGGGTTTTTATGAGGCTTAAATGAATAAATATTTGTAAAGTGCTTGGAATAGTGCCAACCACAGACTAAGTGTTATATGTTTGTTGGATAAAATGCAAAAACATACAACTATTCCACATTTCTGGTTCCATCTTTACGTAACTCTTATTTAAAAATTATTTCTTGGCTGAACGCAGTGGCTCACGCCTGTAATCCCAACACTTCGGGAGGCTGAGGCAGGTGGATCACCTGAGGCCAGGAGTTTGAGACCAGCCTGGCCAACATAGTGAAACCCCATCTCTACTAAAAATACAAAAATTAGCCAGGCATGGTGGTGGGTGCCTGTAATCCCATCTACTCAGGCAGCTAAGGCAAGAGAATCACTTGAACCCAGGAGGCGGAGGTTGCAGTGAGCCGAGATCGTGCCACTGCACTCCAGCCTGGGCAACAGAGCAAGACTCCATCTAAAAAATAAAAAAAAAATTTTTTTAAATTAATTCTTAGACAGAATGGAAGGCTGTCTCCCTTGTAACCTGGAATAACAATCTAAAATGTGTTGCTTTGTGGATGAAAGGTGGACGTTCTCTCCTGTGACAGCTCTCAGGAATCTGAACTCTCCTGTCCTGTCCCCTCCCTTTGCCAGGCTGGAGACCAGCCTTCTTGACCTGACCGGGCTTGGGGTGGGGGTCCCTGACCACCTCCTCTGGTCAGGCCACCACCCTTTCCTAGCCCCGCACTAATGTTCTCTGGCCCTGGAGTGGAGGAGCCCAGACGCCTGAGAGAGGGACGTGCTATTGCACATTGGGGCTGCCAGCCAAGAAACAGCCCTCAGCCCTGCCCCTCCCCACCCCGAGGCTCTGTGGAGCCCTTCCCCAGAAACTCTGGGGGCCATGCTTGGCTTTGACCTCAAATCCAAGCACTTCCAGATCCGACCCCCCCCTTCCCAGCCTCCTCACCTCTCATCTGCTTCTGGTTTCCCGAGTCAATCCTGGTCTCGCTGCCACCAGACTGTCTTCCAGAATCTACCACAGCTCCTGGCACACAGTGGGCACTGGAGAGACAGTTGTTAGATTGATTTGTTCCAGGGGTGGGGGAAATTGGGGCAAGAGACAGTTATGCCTACAGTTGATTGTAGCCTTAAGCCTGGTACTGCAATTTGCACACTTGAGTAAGCCTAAGAAAGATAAGAATCGCCTGTCTCGGGTGATCCCTGAGCCCCACCCCTGAGATTTAGATAGGTATGAGCTGGGTCCTGGTAATCTGCATTTCCAGCAACCAACTCAGGTGGTTCTGTTGCTGTCCGTGGACCTTGTTTTGAGAAATTCTGCTCACTGTGATTTGGGCTAAAGAGAGGCCCAGACAAAATGGGGGAGGAGGCCAGAGGACACAGTCGGGGGAGCAGGAAGTCTTCATGGAGGCGGTGCTGCTGCAGGTATAAATGAAGGGCTTCAGGAACCAAGGGGCTAGAGAAGGTGGTTCCAGAAGGCTTCCCTGGAAGTGGCAATGAGGATGGGAGATGGCGCAAATGAGGAAGACCCAGCAGATGCTGTCATCCCAACCACACCGTCAACACCATGGCTCCCACCCTCTCTGGATCTTGCAGCTGAGACCACAAGACGTCAGCTGGAATCCTGGTCATCATTCTCCTTGCCCAACTGCCCTCCCCACAGCACAGATGCACTTAACCCAGTGGTTCCCAGGGTAGTGAGCCAAAGGAGAAACATAACAGCGACGCAGGAATCCTGGAACTGGCCAGACAGGCCTGCAATGGCGGAGGGCTGACAGGGACGGCTGCCTTGGAAGAGTTCTTCAACAAAAGGTCAAAGTCAAGGCTGACTTGACAAAATTATGATGCTGGAAACTGAAACCAGACTCTGCCACGCTGAGGGTCCCTGTCCCACACCCCAGCCCAGGGTCCCATGTGCTCTCCTGTTCCGTGCTCCCCACGCCAGCCCACTCCTAAAGCCACCCACCCCTCAGCCATTGACTCATTCATTCCTGCCCTTTCCGTTGGAACGCTCATTCAGGGATTGGGCTGGGACACATACACTTGCTCTTTTGACTCATAGATTTTCCTGATCAAAGAGAATAACCTCTGGGAGGTAAACGTCCTAGATGCCGGGTGATATTTTTACATCCTTTTTATTATTTAAAAAGGCCCAGTTTACAGATCACAAAGATTACCAGTACTACACCCACATATTGTTCCTTGGAAGACCCCGCAACTTGTCAGAACCCCAGGGAAGCCCAAGCCCACAGCTACCCCTGGCCTGGGGAAGAAGATCATTATTCCACATCAGGAGAGGCGTTCTGCAGCCTCTGCAAAAATTTTAGAACCCCTGTAATTAAGCCCAACCCCTAATTAGTCTGGGTAGTCATCTTGGCCTAGTTCCACCTCCCAAATCTGAGGCCGACTGTCCCTCCTGTCTTGGACCAGAAGGACAAGTGCTTTCAAGGCCAGGGTCTCCCAGATATGAAGCAATTAGAGGGGAAAACAATCCCAGCTTGAATAACATGTCAAAAATAATAATCTTGTTATTCAAAGCTGAGTAGCAGGGAGAATCCTACAGAAGTGCTGGTGACATTCCCATTAACACCGAGAGTGTTCATCGTGATTGATGGCTCCAATAAACAGCCAAGGAATCAGAAGTGATTGATTGGGCCATCTCTTTAGAGTGTTGCAAAAAACCGCCTCAGAGAGCATACATGCCTCTCCGCAAGTGAAAAATGCATGTTCAAACAATGTCAGCCGTATTAAATGATCACCCTCTGTCCAGGTATGTATAAAAATTGATCTGCTGATACTCCACTGAGGCGTGAGGCTGAGAATGTTAGGAATGTGTTTCATCCACGCATCTGTGTCTATGTCGCCACCGTCTGTGCTGACAGGTAGCTCAGGCGGTTAAAGCTGGGGGCACGTGAGGTGGAGGTGACTGTTAGAGTCTCCCTAAGTCCAGGTAGTTCTGCTTCAGTTGATGCACCAGCCTGGAGCCAGCTGTGGCCAGATGTCCTGCCTGACAACGACATGCTCCTGGTCCCAATGAGGACCTTGAGTGGTGGGGTGGGGGACCAGAGGAGTGCCTGGCTGTCTCCCATAGCCCAGCTTCGTGGAATCGCTTCTATGTTCCCTTCTACAGCACCTCCACCTTCATTCACTCCTCAGCCAGTTTAGTGTCCCCACATCTCACTCCCCATGCCACTGAAAAGTGACTCCAGTCACTGATAACACACCCAGTGGGATTTTCTCTGCCTTTCCTCACCCTGGCCGGTCCGGACTGCTCCCTCCTGGCCCACCCTGCGGGGTTCTCAGAGCCCGGCTGAAACCAGCCTGTCTCTTGCTTCACAATCTCTCTGAAGACTTGGGAGTTAGATTGTAGGAAAGAGAACAAGGTCATGTCTGAGAGTGGATGTCCAGGCTGCTGGGTGCCCAGGACCCTGATCCACGGGCTGGCTCTCTCTCCTCAGCCCCCACCTGCTACAGTTGGGTATAGGGATCAATACAAGCCCACAGTCAGAAAAGGCAGAGGAAATCAAATGTGTACAGGCATGGGGGTGTGTGCCAGCATGGTCAGGTTGGACACTGGTGTTCTTGAGGTTCCTGGGGAAAGTGTGGGGACCTGGGACTGGAAAATCTGGTGGGGTCAGAGCCCAAAAACTTTACAAGCCATAAAAGGGGTCTTGTATGCCATGGGCAGGGTTGAGTGGGATGCCTCGTAGAGATGAAGGTAGGATGGAGCATGATTCGATTTTCATTTTGGACAAATTACTCTGGACAGTGGGGAGTGGAGAGAGAGAGGAGGCAGGGAGACCATTTAGGAGGAAATCACAGCAGTCCCGTTCAAGCTTTCTTTCCTCGGAAAGGCCTCTGACTTTGGTGCCTAGAAGCAGAGCCAGAAACAGAGTTTCTTGTTCAAGCAGTTTACGGGGGCAGTCTCAGAAGAAGGAAGGTGAGGCGGGCAGGAGAGGGGAGGGACAGCCTAAGTGAGAGCATGGACTCAGCTGGGGATGAGTGTCAGGCTAAGCCCCTAGGAGCTCGGGCTCCTGCACTGTGTCCCAGAGCCAGCCCCGTGCCCAGGGGCAAAGCGGGGGACTGTTTGTATCAATGCCAGCCATTGGCCAAGAGCTATGGAGGTGCTGGTAGGAGATACTCTCCCAGGTGAGCCAGGTTCCTGGGACAGGGAGATTCTCCACAGAAGTGGGTAGCTGTGGGGGATAAACAGCTGGCACTTGCAGCGGCTGGGGGTGCTTGTAGTGATCTGTAAAGGGCACTGGGGAGGGACACTGACTGCCCCTCTGAAACCCCTATGGGGGGCTTGTTAGTGCACAGATTGCCGGGCCCCACCCCAGAGGTTGACCCACACCCAGAAGTAGCAGGTGGGAGCTGAGGAGAGAGAGCCAGCCTGTGGATGAGGGTCCCAGGCAGCCAGGAGCCTGGACATCCACTCTCAGACACGACCTTGTTCTCTTTCTCACAATCTAATTCCCAAGTCTTCAGAGAGATTGCGAAGCAAGAGGCAGCCTGGTTTCAGCCGGGCTGTGAGAACCCCACAGGGTGGGCCAGGAGGGAGCAGCCCAGCCAGGCCAGGATGAGATGGTGAGGGGTGCCCCTGCGCAGAGCAGCTGTCAGCACGAGGCTGAGCGGGAGGGGGCCAGCCACCCGTGTGCCCAGAACTGAGGGGTTTCCCAGGACATGGGACTTTCAGGGCCAACACTGGGGAGAGTTCCGGGCAAACCAGGGTGAGTTGGTCGCTGCACTGGATGGGCTGATGAAGGAAAGCCAGGACCCACTTTTGGGCCCTGTAAGCCTTCCTCCGAGATAGCCACTAGTAGGTCGGGAGTGGAGGTAAAGGCTGGCCTTCCTTCCATCTCTCAGGAGGACTGGGCTAGTTGGCTGTTAAATGGAAAGCTAACCCAGAAGGTTGGACTTTTGGGGAACATAAAGCGTATCTAGGAATTTGAAGGTATTTAGAAAATTCATATCATGGCTAATAGTTTTATATATCAGTCTTCGTTGTAGAAGAACGACTAGCAAATGTGATACAGTGGGCCAAGCTGTGAACAAGGAATCCTAAGACCTAAACTCTAGTCCCAAACCTTTCATAACTAGCTGTGTGGCCACAGATAAGTAAGTTGCCCTCTCTAGACCCCATTCTCCTCCATTGTTTAAAAAAAAAAAAAAAAGACAGTTGAAACTAGGTCTAGCGTTCTTTTGTGTGCTGTTGGATCCCTTTGACAGTTTGATGAGGCTTACGGATTTCTTCTCCCAACAGTGTTTTGAAATGCATGAGATGAAATAGGATTTACAAGGGAAACCAATTATAATACAATTATAAACATAATGTAAAAACAAATTGTTACGTGGCAATATATGTACTCCTTAATAAATGCAATTAAAAACAAGCCTGAGTGATCGGTATAATAACTGTAATTTTAAAGTATTTGTGAGAGTAAACAATATTTCAAGATGTCTGTGACAACCATAATTGATGTGAAATGTTTGTGGTTTCTATTAACAGCAATGTCACAGGAACTTCTGATGCTGCTAGGGCTTGCTGGCTACATTCGTAATGTAGGAAGGAAATGCTACACTTCAGCTGGAAGTTAGTGAAAATAAAAATATAATTGGTCCCTTTCCATTTCCCCTCGATTTCTTTTCTTGTGTTTTTTTTTGTTTTTTTTGTTTGTTTGTTTGTTTGTTTTTGAGACAGAGTTTTCCTCTTGTCACCCAGGCTGGAATGCAATAGCACAATCTCAGCTCACTGCAACCTCTGCCTCCTGGGTTCAAGCAATTCTCCTGCCTCAGCCTCCCAAGTAGCTGGGATTACAGGTATGCACCACCATGCCCGGCTAATTTTGTATTTTTAGTAGAGATGGGTTTTCACCACGTTGGTCAGGCTGGTCTCGAACTCCTGATTTCAGGTGATCTGCCCTCCCTGGCCTCCCAAAGCCCTGGGATTACAGGTGTGAGCTACTGTGCCTGGCCTATTACCCCCCAATTTTATCCATGAACTATGTCCTCCCCAAAATTCACGTGTTGAAGCTCTAACCCTCAGTACCTCTGAATGTGACCATATTTGGAGTTACGGCCTTCAAAGAGATGATTCAGGTAAAATGAGGCATTAATGGCCCCTAATCCAATACAACTGGTATCCTTATAAGAAAAGGAGATTAGGACACAGGCACAGAGGGAACGCAGCCACCTGCAAGCCAAAGAGAGAGGCCTCAGAAGGAACCAATCCCGCTGACACCTTGATCTTGGACTTCCAGTCTTCAAAACCGTGAGAAAATACATTTCTGTTGTTTAAGCCCCCCAGCTTGTGGGGTTTTGTGATGGCAGCCCCAATAGACTAATACAACTCCTCAATCCATATAACCCACGTCAAAAATTCTAGGACTAGGCAACCTTTGAGGTCCCTTTGACTCTGTCCATGCAGATAGCACCTTTCTGTGCTAGACAAGAAGGGCTTTGTGGATGAAGATAAAAGGGCATATTCTTTGGGCCATCGCAGAACTAGCAAAGATGAGAAGGAGATCCAGGTGCTCCTCGGCCCGCTTCTTTGACTGTATCTGCTGCTGCCCCTCTGTACTGAGAAGAGTCCTCCCCATCTGAGTGTGTAATCTGCAAGAAGATCCCAAGGGCAGCCCATGTACTTCACGGTGTATCCACAGAGGTCTTCGACCAGGAGGGCTCTATGACTTCCACCCTGAGGCTCAGTGGATGATGCCCAAACGTGAGAGAGGAAAGCTCCAGGACTGAGCTCTCCTGCAAGCTTCTAGTGAGAAGATGGAGTGGATTCTCCATCTTCCTCTGGAGGAGGAAGAGAGGCAGAAGGAGGACACAGGGAAAGACAGAAGAAGAGAGGTGAGAACTGAGGTGGGAGAGGAAAGAGATAAGTGAGAGAAGGGAAGAGGAAGGAAGAATGGGAAATGGGGCGGTGAGAAGCAAAAGAGAAGAGACGGAGGGAGAGAAGAAAGAAAGAGGAGGAGGCCACCAGGTCACCTTCTCTTCTTCAGCCAAGGCTGTCGGAAGCTCCCTTTCCCTCTAGGAGCTGCTGGTGACCAAGGGACAGTGAGAACTGGAAGAAGAGCACAGAGAGAACCCTTCACCCCACCACCACCTCCAGCAAGCAAGTGATTCCTAATGGTTAGAGCCCCACCTCCTAGGCCAGCTGTTGTTTCAGCAATCTGAGCCTGGGCAATAGGCATCCGCTACGCAGCCTCAACTCCTAATTTAGGAGGGTGGAGCAAGGGGGCCTGCCTGTCCGTCTGACTCGTGGCTGTCTTTGAGAGAAGCTGCCTCCATCCATGTAGAGAGGCCGCCTAACCCTAGCGTTGGCCAATTGTTTCTCCTTCCTGGAGCCCCAGCTCTCTATCTTCTCATGGAAAATCATTGACACAGTTTTTCTTGAGGCCAGTTTGTTTTTCAGTTCTATCAGCCCTGATATGATGCTTAATACTTCCCTGGGGAGCAAGATGAAGCCATTGCTATCTCTGCAGTAAATACCTAATTAGGATGCTTCTGAACAGTGTATTATTTACTTGGGAGAATGTATCTTGGGTCAGTGTGCAATTAGAGAGGTCATTATTTTCTCAAGAGAGGGAGAAGGTTCAGGCAGGTCCTAACTTAAATATGTCATTAGGTGCTGCTTAAAGCATCTGGGGTAACTGGGAGGCACCGTTCACTTATTATTAACAACTTGCCTATTGCAACATCCATACTGCTGAGCCACTGGGATGAGGAGAAATGAGTTCTAATTCTAACTACGTGGTTGAGGGGGGATAAGCAATACTCTGTGTCACTAGCCAATGAGACAAGTAGCTATTAGTGACTTTGAGCCAAACAGGCCCATTGATTCAATCAAGAATCTAGTCTATATCAGGCACAGTGCTCAGTGTTTTAATTTAGTATTCCACTTAATCCTCAGCACAGTTCTATAAGAGAATGTCGTTCTTATTTTACACGCGAGGAAAGAGACTTACTTAAGAAACGTGCTCAAAGTCACAAAGCTAACGAATAGCAAAGCCACCACATGAAGAGTCCAATATAACAACAGAAAGAGCTGCAAGGCACAGACTTTTTCTGAGGAGGAGTACTTAGGAACGCCCAATGTCAAGAGGAGATGAAAACAAGGACACTAGAGGAATTTAAAGACTCTGGATCACACAACTAGATTAAAGATTAAACACAACCCAACTCCTAGACGAATTAACACAAATCTCCACACTAAAAACCTCTTTATCTCAGTTCCTATTACCCAATACAACACATCCAGCTTTCAACAGAAAATTACAAGGCATGCCAAAAGGTAAGAAAAACAATACAGTCTGAAGAGGCAAATCAATCATCAGAACCAGACTCAGATATGACACCAGTGTTGGATATCAGACAGATAATTTAAAATAATTATGATTAAAATGCAATATCCCTAGTGAATAAAGTAGGCAATATACAAGAACACATGGATAATGTCAGCAGAGTTGAAATCCTAAGTATCAAAAAGAAATTCTAGAAGTTAAGAACACTATAACAGAAATGAAGAATGCCTCTGATGGGGTCATCAACAGAGTAAACACGGTCAAAGAAAGAAACAAGGACCTTGAGCATCAGTCAGTAGAAGCTTCCTAAACTGAAATGCAAAGAGAAAGAAAAAGAATGACAAAAACAGAACAGAGAATCTGAGAATTGTGAGACAATATCAAAAAGTGTAGTATATGCATAACTGAAATGCAGGACAAGAAAGAGAAAATGGAGCAGAAGTATTTGAGCTAATAGTGGCTACTATTTTCCAAATTGCAGATCCAGGAAGCTTAGAAAACACCGAGCAGAATAAGTACACAAACAAACAAACACAAAACAAAAAATACCTAGGTACATCATATTTAAACTACAGAAAAAACTGAAAGTAGAACTACCGTTTGATTCAGAAATCCCATTACTGGGTAGGATATATATTCCATATATTCCATGGGAGATATGTGTGTGTGTGTGTGTGTGTGTGTGTGTGTGTGTGTGTGTGCGTGTGTGTAATGGAATACTACTCAGCCATCAAAAAGGACAAAATAATGGCATTCACAGTAACCTGGATGGCATTGGAGACCATTATTCTAAGTGAAGTAACTTAGGAGTGGGAAACCAAACATCATTATGTTCTCACTCATAAGTTAAGCTAGGCTATGAAGATGCAAAGGCATAAGAATGATATAATGAACTTCGGGGACTCAGGGGAAGGGTGGGAAGGGGTAAGGGATAAAAGACTACACATTGGGTAGAGATTTGAATTGAGATTTTGGTTACTTGTCCATGTAACCAAAAACTGCCTGTTCCCCAAAAACTACTGAAATAAAATAAAAATCTGTAAAAAGGAACTGCTACCTGTCTCTCTCCAAGCCATGCCCCTCAAAAAATAAATAAATAAACTACAGAAAACCAAAGACAAAGAAAAATTCTTAAAAGAAGCTGGAGAAGGATGGACTAAGGAAATACCAAACTCATAGAAGAACAAAGTTAAGAGTTACAGCTGACTTTTTGACATAAAACTATGCAAAGAGGACGAGAGACATTTAAAGTGAATGAATGCCAGCAGTGTCACGAAAGTTGAAGGTGCGAGATTGAAAACAAAACCCACCCACCTAGAATTCTATATATATCCAGCAGATTTATCCTTAAAAGTTAAGGAGAAATAAATATTTTTCTCAAACAAAAATTGTCAGACTCTGTTGCCCACAATCTGTCCTGAAAGAAATGTTAAAAGACATTATTAGCCAGGCATGGTGGCTCACACCTGTAATCCCAGCACTTTGGGAGGCTGAGGCAGGCGGATCACCTGAGGCCAGGAGTTCCAGACCAGCCTGGCCAACATGGGGAAACCCCGTCTCTACTAAAAATACAAAAATTAGCCAGGCATGGTAGCGTGCACCTGTAGTCCCAGCTATTCCGGAGGCTGGGGCAGGAAAATCGCTTGAACCTGGGAAGCGAAAGTTGCAGTGAGTCAAGATTGTGCCACTGTACTCCAGCCTGGGTGATAGAGTGAGACTTCGTCTCAAAAAAAAAAAAAAAAAAAGAAGAAGAAATTATTCAGGCAGAAGGAAGATGATATCAGTCAGAAACTTAGATTTACGTAAGGAAAGTAAAAGCGGCCAGGCATGGTGGCTGAGGCAGGAGAATCGTTTGAACCCGGGAGTCAGAGGTTGCAGTGAGATAATGCCACTGCATTCCAGCCTGGGTGACAGAGTGGGACTCTGTCTCAAAAAATAAAAGTAAAAAATAAATGAAGATTGGATTGGAATGTTCATAGATTGAATGACTCAATATTGGTAAAATGTCAGTTCTTCCCAACTTGATACAGATTCCCAATCAAAAGCTCAGCAAGCTATTTTGTAGGTATCAACAAACTGACTCAAATCTATATAGAAAGGCAAAGAACCTAGAATAGCCAGCACAATACTGAAGAACAACAAAGAACTCACATTACCCAATCTAAGACTTACTATAAGACTACAACAATCGAGATTGCTGAAATTGGTGAAAGAATAGAAACATAGATCCATGGAACAGAAGAGAACACAGATAATAGAAAACTGTATTCAACTGATTTTTTACAAAGGCACAAAGGCAATTCAATGAAGAGATAATTGTCTTTCCGACAAAAAGGGCTGGATCAAAGAGATATTCATATGAAAAAAAAATGAACCGAGCCACAGACCTTACACCTTACACAAAATGTACTCAAAATGAATCACAAATCTAAATGTAAAATGCAAAACTATGAAACTTGTAGACGAAAACCTAGGAGAAAATATGCATGACCTTAGGTTTAGCGATGAGTTTTAAGATACACCAAAAGCACAATTCATGAAAGACAAAATTGACATGTGGGTATAGCGGGTTGAATGGTGGCCCTCAAAAAGGTAAATCAAGGCCAGGGGCGGTGGCTCATGCCTGTAATCTCAGCACCTTGGGAGGCCAAGGCGGGCAGATTGCTGGAGGCCAGGGGTTTGAGACCATCCAGGCCAACATGGCAGAACCCTGTCTCTACTAAAAATACAAAAATTAGCCAGGCGTAGTGGCTCACACCTGTAATCCCAGCTATTCCAGAGGCTGAAGCAGAAGAATCATTTGAACCCAGAGGCAGAGATACAGTAAGCAGAGATGGCACCACTGCACTCCAGCATGGGCAACAGAGTGAGACATTGTCTCAAAAAAGAAGGAAGTCCACATCCAAATTCCTGGATTCTGTCAATGTGATCTTATTTGGAAAAAAGGGTCTTTGTAGAAGATTGAGTTAAAGTATAATAAAAAAAAAATTTTAAAAAAAAGCTAGAAGATTTGAAATGTCCCCAGTACAAAGAAATGATAAATTTTCAAAGCAATAGATGTCCTAAATACCCTGATTTTACCATTACACATTCTATGCATGTATCAAAATATCACATGTATACAATAAATAAGTACAAGCATTATGTATTAATAAAAATTTTTAGAAACTAAAAAAAAAGAAAAAAGACCTTGAAATGAGATCATCCTGAATTACCTGGGTAGGCCGTAAATCCAATGCAAGTATCCTTAGAAGAGAGATACAGGGTGATTTGACAGAGAGAAGAGGAGGAGGGGTGTGACCACAGAGGCAGAGACAGGAGTGATGTAACTGCCAGCCAAGGGGGGCCTCAACATGATGTAATGAAAATAGTGCTGCACCTCTGTGGTCTCGCGTTCACAAACCCATAATCCCAGTCTAACCGTGAAAGAATCACCAGACCAATCCCAGCTGAGAAACATTCTACAAAACACCTGACCAGTACTCCTCAAAACTGTCAAGATCATCAAAAAACAAGGAAAGCCTGAGAACTGTCCCAGCAGAGGCGCATCAGGAGTAAACGTAATGTCTCCTAGATGAGATCCTAGAACAGAACAAGGACGCCAGGTAAAAACGAAGAAAATAAGGCCAGGTGTGCTGGCTCAACACCTGTAATCCCAGCACTGTGGGAGGCCGAGGCAGGCGGGGGATCTCCTGAGCCCAGGAGTTCCAGGCTAGCCTGGGCAACATGGCAAAACCCCATCTCTACCAAAAAAAAAAAAGAAAATAGCCATTCGTGGTGGCTCAAACCTGCAGTCCCATCTACTCGGGAGGCTGAGGTGGTGGGGATCACCTGAGTCCGGGGAGGTGGAGGCTGCAGTGAGCCATGACTGTGCCACTGCACTCCAGCCTGGGTGACGGAGTGAGACCCTGTCTCAGAAAACAACGACAACAACAACAAAAAACTAAGGAAATCTGAAAAAGTATAGATGAGTTACTAATAATATATCAATATTGGTTCATCAATTTTGACAAATGTACCCTATGACATGTTAATAGGCAGCAGTGAGAACGAGGCATCTAGGAACTCCCTGCAGTATCTTTACAACATCTCTGTAATTCCAATTCTAACCTAAAATATAGTTTATTTAAAAGTAAAAAAAAAAAAAAAAGAAAGAGTTATTTATGACCTTACAAAATTAAAAATAACATCCCCCCTGAAAAACCCCTAACACATACACTTTCCAAACATGACATATACGAATGAACAACACACAAAGGAAATTGGAAGAACCTGTGTTGTTTACCCTGGAGCGGATGCCTATGGGGGAGGGGACTAGGATTAGACCTGGAGAAAGGAGAAAGACACAACCACGATAATCTCAAAAGAGGATTCGAGTCCAGATGGGTGGTGACAGCGAGCCATCAAATGAGGGACATCAGCCCCCCAAGTCCGTGCGCCTGAAATCCTTTAACAAAAGGAGGGAAAGGGAGAGAGAGGTCCTGCCAAAGGCGGCTGGTGATCTCTGCAGCCACAGGAAAGGAAAATGTCTGTCTGGAGAGCGTTTCTGGAGGTCGTGGGGGAGAAAACGGCCTGAAAGCCGGCTTCTGCTCTCCGCGGAAGCTGCCAAGCACAGGACTAGGGCACATGGCTCAGAGACGAGATTTTTTTTTTTTTTTCGAGATGGGAGTCTTGCTCTGTCACCCAAGCTGGAGTGCAGTGGTATGATCTTGGCTCACTGCAACCTTGGCCTCCTGGATTCAAGCAACTCTCCTCCTGCCTCAGCCTCCGGAGTAGCTGGGATTACAGGCGCGCCCACGCCTGGCTAAATTTTGTATTTTTTGTAGAGATGGGATTTCATCATGTTGGCCAGGCTGGTCTTGAACTCCTGACCTCGTGATTCACCTGCCTCGGCCTCCCAAAGTGCTGGGCTTACAGGCATAAACCACCACGCCCAGCCAAGAAATTTTTTTAAGAAAATTTTTAAAATATATGGAATGCTTCACAAATTTGTGTGTCATGTTTGCACAGGGCCATGCTAGCTTCTCTGTATTGTTCCAAGTTTGGAACAAAATTGCCAAAGTGACAGTTTTGTGCCGCTGCTGCTACCTCCACCATCTGACTCGAGGCAACCTTATCTAACCTTCTACATCTCAGCTTCCTCATCTGTAAAATCGGCAAATGGGGATGATAATAATAATAATAATAATAATAATAATGACTTCTGAGGGCTAAAAGAGGTAAATATATAAAAAGCACTTTCCAGTGTCTGACACATAAAGTCTTGATAAATGGTCACTATTATTATTTTAAATGCTTTTTTGAAACAATTTTCCCCTTAGGCCAGACTTGCAATTATTTCCAGCAGGAAACATGTTTCATTGCCTGCCCTGCCCATAACTCTCTTCTCAGATCCTGCTTCTCCAAAGGGCAAGCTGTAAGACCCTTCCCCTGTCCCCACTACCTGGCCCGTTCCGGCCACCCTGATGGGACAGGAAGTCTGACTCAAGTGAGCTAATCGGGTTAAGTTCTCTCAATAATTTAACCTAAAGGGCCACCAATTTTAGTGAATTGGTAAGAATGCACTGGACTTACGTGGTCTCAAGGAGTCGTGGTCTGACCCAGTTGACAACCTGTGCAGTCAAAAGTCACGCAGAAGTTAGGGGAGCAGAAACAACATGTGATCTGGTTTGCAGAGGTGGGTGGAGCTCAGAGAGGCAGAGAAGACGAGGACAGTTCGCGTGAGGCCTACCTGCACGTCCTCAATTAACTCCATCAGATTCCCTAATCCCTTTCAAGAAAACTCCTTCTCACTTGCATTTTTTGAATGGGTTTCTACTTATTACAACCAAAATAGCCCTGACTGAAATTTACAAGCATGTCTTACCCACCAGACTGGGACACCATCTGCAGTCCTAGCATCTAGTGTGGTTCTTGATCAATAGCTGATTGTTAAGAGATGAATGAATGAATGAATGAACGAACGAATGAACGAACAAACAAACCAAGGAACAGACAACACAGTCTGGCCTGTCCAGGCCCTCACCCTTTGCCGGTGTCCCTGCATTCAGCCTCAGCCACTTCCCCTGGCCCCTGGTGGTCTTTTGGTTGGAAGAACCCTCCCCTACACGTCCCAGGATCCCAAAAGGCCAGAGGAAAAGAAGTCAATTGAGTTACAGAGCCTGGAGTTCCCAACACACAGGGATGTAGAGAAAGAAACCACTGATGGCCAAAACGTCATCACAGAAGACACGGTTAACCCAGGGAGGCTGGCTGTTTCCAGGGCACAGGAAAGGGCACCTGCTTTGTCGATGAGCCCAGCAATGTGCTACAGACGCCTTACACAAGCCTTCCCACTGCGGCCTTGAGCCATGTGCAGGTCCTGAGCCTACTGGCCGTCAGTCACTTCCCCTGCCACTCGCGTTTCCCAGCTTCCTGCTGGGTGGGTCCGGCCAATGGAGGCAGTGGTGGGAGACTGGAGGGTGAGAGACAGGGAGAAGCTGAGCTATTTCTCCTCCTCCCTCTCTGCCTCAGATTGCAGCCCGGCAAGAGCTGTGTGTGGCCACTGGACCAGCCCCCTGTGGGTCGAGCCCCCACCTGATGACCTGGGCTTCAGTAACACCACCTCCTCCCTGCAGCCCCCCAGCTCACAGTTGTGTTCCTGCTGGTCTCTGGATTGCCTCGCCCTCCCCCACTTGGCCTCCAAGCTCTGCCCTCACTCGTGTAACCAATTCCCTGTATTAAAGTAGCTCTGTTTGAAGTTCTCCAGGGGTTTCCATTCCCTAGCCAAACCCGTGTGGTTGGTATTATTTCCGGGCTGCAATGAGAAAACAAAACTGCAAGGAGAAGTAACTAGCCTCTGGTTATACCGCTAGTAAGTGGCAAAGCTGCATTTGAAGCCAGCTCTGTCTGACTCGAAGGCCACGTTTCATCTGCACACCCCCTTCCACTGCCCTTGGGCAGCCATCCACCCTCTAGGGGAGCTGGCCTCAGTTCCACCTGTGCCGGTGCTGCCTTAGGAAGGGCTCCTAGCCCCAGCTGGATGGGAGACCCCAGGTGATTTGGCAGCTGTTGCCAGGCACCGTGTTAAGCCCAGACACGTGGCCCCAGTCCGAAGCTCTGTTCCTAATGTTGGAAAATGTTTGCCCTGTTTCTTTCCTGCAGACTGCGAGAACAGGCTGTTCCAACGAGACTTGAAAAGCTGCCTTTGGTGGACTGACTTCCCTGTCCCCTCAAAGAATGTCAGTCCTGAGGGTCTGTAATCCTCTCACTTCCAAAGTAAGAGGTGAGTTATTTTTCCCAGTGTGCTTCCCACCCCTGCCTCTGTCCCACAGGGGACTGGAGGTTTTTCTATTTGAGAAAATGTTAAATGATCTAGATCTTTGATAGTGTCTGCTGACCACAGCATCACCTGAGAGCTTGTTGAAAATACAGGACTCCACTCAGGGCCTGCACTGTCATGGTGTGTTGTTTTGGGGGCCTTGGGGTTTTTTTGGAGACAGGGTCTTGCTCTGTCACCCAGGCTGGAGTGCAGTGGTGCAATCACAGCTCACTGCAGCCTCTACCTCCTAGACTCAGGCAGTCCTCCCACCTAAGCCTCCAGAGTAGCTGGGACTACAGATGCGTGCCACCACATCTAGCTAATAGATCAGCCTGGGTAACACAGTGAGATCCTGTCTTTACAAAAAGTTTAAAATTAGCCATCCTTTCTGTAGAGACAGGGTCTCACTATGTTACCCAGGTTGGTTTCCAACTCCTGGGCTCAGGCAATCCTCCTGCCTCAGTCTCCCAAAGTGCTGGGATTATAGGCATGAACCTCCGCTGCCAGCCAGGATGTGTATTTTAACAAGATCAAGATTCCCAGATAGTTCCTGTGCATGTTGAAGTTGGAGAAGTGCTGCCCTCCACTATTTTATAGATGTCTACTGGGCACCTATTATATGTAATTTCACAATAGCAATATGTTCTGGGGGTGGTGTAAGAATTAAATGAATCAATACATTAGAACAGTGCTGGACATACAATAAATGCAGGATGTTTTAGTATGATAATCATTATTTTTATAAATATTTCTTGGGCCTGAAATCAAGCACTCAGGGGTTCAACGATTAATAGACCCAGCCAGGCGCGGTGGTTCACACCTGTAATCCCAGCACTTTGGGAGGCCGAGGCAGGTGGATCATGTGGTCAGGAGATCAAAACCATCCTGGCTAACACGGTGAAACCCCGTCTCTACTAAAAACACAAAAAAATTAGCCGGGCTTGGTGGCGGGTGCCTGTAGTCCCAGCTACTCAGGAGGCTGAGGCAGAATGGCATGAACCCAGGAGGCAGAGCTTGCAGTGAGCTGAGATCACACCACTGCACTCCAGCCTGGGCAACAGAGCGAGACTCCATCTCAAAAAAAAAAGAAAAAAAAAAGAAGATTAATAGAGCCCTGCCTCAAGGAGCTCCCAGGCTGTCGAGAGATGTGCATAGAAACAAATAATTCTGATCTAATATAACCTGTGTTCACTTTGGGAGGTCAAGGTGGGAGGATTGCTTGAGCTCAGGAGTTCAAGACCAGCCTGGGCAACATAGTGAGACCCCACCTCTACAAAAATAAAAATATCAAAAACAATTAGCTGGGTATGGTGACATGTGTCTGTAGTCCCAGCTAGTCAGGAGGGTAAGGGGTAAGGTAGGAGGATCACTTGAGCTTGGGAGGTTGAGGCTGCTGTGAGCTATGATTGAACCACTGCATTCCAGCTTGGGCAAAGGAGCAAGACTTTGTCTCAAAAATATGTGTGTGTGTGTGTGTCTGTCTGTCTGTGTTTAGCCTGTGCTATAAAAGTTACACACCAACCTATGGGATCTGAGGTTTAGAAAGTACTCTGTGATTTACAAACAAGAATTCACATATGATATCATGTGAGCATAACATAATGTGGTTTTATAAAGTAAATAAGATTATTGCCTCTATAGAAATGAAATTCAGAGGGGCAATGCCAAAGCTCGCACAGTGACTTGAATTCAAATCTTATAACTCCAAATCCAGTGCTCTGCCTCCTGTCCCCAACACAGTCTCTCCAAGAAAGAAGGTGCTGGGTATCAGCAGGTCTGAGAAAGTTCAAGGTGGAAGGAAAACTGGAACCAAGGACTAATGTCCGAGATGACACTGGGGTGTGGTCCTCGCTTGGTATTTGTCACTGGAGAAGGACAGTGATCAGGGTTGACAATGAAGTCATTTTCTCTCAGAAATTACAGACGAGTGGAAACGAAGCCCAGACAATCCCTGGGGGTCCAGGATTATTCTTTTGGGTTTGTTTGGGTTCTGGGGTTTTTCCGGCACGTCCAAGTGCCCCACTGTCCAGCCAATGTTCGCTTTTTGGAAAGCTGGTCTCAGGCTCCTTTTCTAACCTCAGCTGAAAAAGTTGTGTCCCCAGTGACTCTTCACCACCCTCAGATCAAGATCAGCACACGGAGCCTTTTCAGCAGACTCCCCCAGTGCTGGGTGAACAGCAGCTGTTCTCAAAGCAGGGTCCCCAGCCCGGCTGCTGCAGCCTCACCTAGGAAATTGTTAGAAATAATCCTCCAATTCTGCCAAGACCTACTGAGACGCAAACTCTAGGGTGAGGCCCACAGCATGAGGTGTTTTAACAAGTCTTCTCTCTGCCATTCCGGAGGTTTTGTAGGTGGATCCAAACGAAAGTTAGTATGTGTGGGAGGCACTTTAGAGTTTGAACGCACTAACTATGGAGCTAGAATCAGGGCTCAGCCACCCACCGGTAGGTGACCTTGGGAAAACTCAATGATTTTGAGTTTGAGAAGCACTGGTAGGGCTGTCCTCTAGAGCCTTCTGCAACGATGGAAATTTTGTGCATCTGCCAGGTCCAATACCATAGCCCCCTGGTCTCGGAGACCTGCCAAGCACTTGAGTGTGGCCAGTATGGCTACAGAACTGAATTTCAAATTTTATTTACTTTTGATTAATTTAAATTTAAATAGCCACACATGACTAGTGGCTACCTCACTGGACAGAGCAGGTCTAGAGGACACTCTCTCCCACTCCCATTTCACATATCAGAAAGAGCACACGAGTCTCCAGCAAGGTAGGAAGGTGGCAGTCCAGAGAAGTATGGACAAAAGACATCAGGAAGGAGGCACTTCACTGCCAGGCCTGAGAAAAAAACTAGATCCCACTGAGGCTCAGCAGAGACTGCTGGAGGAGTGACACTCCCTAGAGACCCTTGGTCCACTTGTCCCTGAAGGTGGCTCATGAAGCCTTAGCCTCATCTCAAGGAGAGGTGCCAAAGTGGACATGTGGGGACAGACAGGTCAGAGCTGGGCAGTAGGCAGGTAGGTCACAAGCTAAAGATTCAAATAGACCAGAGAAAGGCCTCTTTTGAGAATGCAGCAAAAGAAAATAAGCACAAACTAAAGCAGGACAGACCTTGGTTTGACACAAGGAGGAACTGCCTGATAGGGTGGCTGAGACCAATCTTGCTGCAGGATGCTACAGAGCTTCTGTCCCTGTAGAGGAAGTGTGGGGTCATGGAAGGACTCGTGCCTCCTAATTCCTGTTTCATTTACTAGCTGGGTGACTGTGAACAATGGGTTGACCTCCCTGGGCCTAGGTTTCTTTGTTTGCCACAGAGGAACCAAGAAGCAGAACGCCATGTGGTGGGGACAGAATGGCAAGGCAGTTAAGAGCTTGGGCTTCTGGAGGCAGCCAGGTGTGGGTTTGAAACTCAATGTGGCCTCAGCCAAGGGACTCATGTAAGTCATTTGACATTTCTGTGGTTTCATTTTCTCATCTGTAAAACAAGTCCGCTAATAACAGAGGAGGCATAGAGATTAGATGGATTGCAGGACACCCAACGTGATGCTGGGTGCCCAGTAGGAGCGCAGTAATTATAGCGCTCACTACGTGTGCCAAGCCGTTTACATGGACTCGCTTATTCTTTACAACATGCCAAGGAAGCAGTCCTACTGTTATGCCCATTTTTCAGACGACAAAACTGAGGAACAGAAAAGTTATGTAATTTGCCCAAGGTCACCTACCTGGTGGGTGGCTGAGCCCCGAGTCCAGCTCTATACTTGATGCTTTCGAATGCTAAAGTGCCTCCCATTCATACCAACTTTTGTTTGTGTCCACCCACAAAACAACCAGGAATAGTAGCGAGGGCAATTTATTGTCACTTCACTTTGAGACCTTAAGCCCTTGCTCCTGCCCCACCCCAGTATTCCCATCTGTGCAATAAAAGGAATGGACTAGTTGGACCTCAGGGCATTGGGAGCTGTGACAGTCTTCAGGAAGAAGCAAGGCAATTCTTTGTAGGGAGCAATTTCCACCCACTTCACCTCCCAGTCAGAGGGAGCCTGGCTCAGAAGTCCCTGGAGGCTCCTTCCAAGTTGACGGCCATATAAAGGCATGACTCCATTCTAAGGACTCAGCGGGGGTCTTTGGAAAACAGCAAGAGGGAGGCAGAACCTAATATTCCAGTCCAGGCTTGGCAGGGTGAGCTTAGGCAAACCCTGTCCCTCTCTGGGCCTCTCTCTGCAGACACTTGGGCCACCTCCTCATAGGCAGTGCTGCTGTGCCTGTCCTCCTTGCTGATATGGCTGGAGGTTCACCTTCCCAGCCCCAGGGGATGGAGAAGGACTAGTCCAAGTCTGCCATGGTAACTCTGCCCCTCTGTCAGCGATTGGCTGAGACCTGAGTACAGGACTCAATTCTGGCCAATGAAGGGAAGACACCACTGTGATGCTGAGAAAGGCTTTCTTCCTTTGATACCACAGCCCCACAGGAGAAGAACCTGCCTTCCATGAAGACACTTGGATGCCCAGAACTGCTGCAGCCACCTTATGACCATGAGGAGCTGGGGCTGGGTGTGATGGAGCTCCTGAGTTAACCAGCCCTGCAGCAGCAGGACTACTTTTCAAGGAGATCAATTCCTTGCTGTTTAAGTCACTCTGGGTTCATTATTCTCTTTCTTGCAGCCAAATGCATTCTAAATTATATTTAGCTTTCTCATTTGTTCAGTGAGGATAATACCACCAGGATCTTGTGTGGATAAAATGAGATGAAAGATTTGCAGATGCTAACGCATCCATGACAGTGCCTTATTACTGCAGCAGCCTGAAAACTGGCAGCTTTAAGGATGAGGAAGTGTTGTGGGGAGGCCATCAGTCCCATTGTAACCCACTGATAGATGATGACTCAACTCAACACTCAAGAGGCTTTCCTACTGGGGAAAGAAGCTCCCACAGTTATGTGAACTTTCCTTTTTTTTCTTCTTTTTTTTTTTTTTGGTTTTGTTTTGAGACAGAGTCTCACTCTGTCACCCAGGCTGGAGTGTAGTGGGGCGATCTTGGCTCACTGCAACCTCTGCCTTCTGGGTTCAAGCGATTCTCATGCCTCAACCTCCCAAGTAGCTGGGATTACAAGCATGTGCCACCACACCTGGCTAATTTTTTTGTATTTTTAGTAGAGACAGGGTTTCACCACGTTGGCCATGCTAGTCTCGAACTCCTGATCTCAGGTGATCCACCCTCCTCAGCCTCCCAAAATGCTGAGATTACAGGTGTGAGCCACTGCACCTGGCCTGAACTTTCCTTATTCCTTAATTTGTTATACTTGTATCTAACAACCCAGAAAACCAATTTTTCTCAATTATAAATTTGATGAATTAAATGTTATATTGCGTGTATGTGTGAGACACAGTCTCACTCCTGTCACTCAGGCTGGAGTGCAGTGGCATGATCACGGCTCACTGCAGCCTCAACCTCCCAGGCTCAGGTGATTCTCCCACCTCTGCCTCCTGAGTGTGGGACTGCAGGCAAGTGCCACCACGCCTGACTAATTTTTTGTATTTTTAGTAGAGACAGGGTCTTCCTAGTTGTCCAGGCTGGTCTCAAACTTTTGGGCTCAAGGGATCTGCCCTCTTTGGCCTCCTAAAGTGCTGGGATTACAGGCATGAGCCACAATGCCTGGCCTAAATATTCTAAACAATTTAAAATGCAATTACAGATAGTGCATTTGATTTTTTTGAATACTTCCATACCTCAAACAGCAGACAAAACACTCAGAAACATCATAGCTACACATAAACTCATGCTTATGCTCACTCTAAAGCATCCACACCATAGCCATAGTATCAAGTGCATTATTCTGCACTGGATATATTGCCTTCCCAGGATTCTTGCTACACTTATTATTTATTATAATTATTTATTAAGTTCTCAGTCTTTTCCTTGCTTTGCATGACCTTGACAGCTTGGAGGAGGACTGCTGGGCTCCCCCAGAGGCAGACACTGAGACAATGTAAGAAATAATATACATTGTTTATTACATTATTATTTATTACATTATTTTTATATCATCCTAGGGTTTCAGTAACACTTTTAGTCCTTCCAGGGTGAGGGGGCTGGAGAGGGTCATTAGTCTTACCAGACCCAAAGACAGAGGACACTTTCTCAGACAAGCTGAGGACCTAGAATTGGGTTATTGGCTAATTTATTCTTGACTAGGGCATGGGGCCTGAATGCAAAACGTAAGGTGATTCATAACTCAGGTGCCGATCAACAGTGGATTGGATCTTTTTAAATATGGTACATATACACCATGGAATACTATGCACCCATTAAAAAAAGAATGAAATCACGTCCTCTGAAGCCGTGTGGATACAGCTGGAGGCCATTATCCTAAGCAAATTAACACAGAACAGAAAACCAAATGCCACATGTTCTCACTTATAAGCGGAAGCTACACATTGGGTATAAATGGACACAAAGATGGAAACAATAAACACTGGGGGCTCCAAAACTGGGGAGGAAGGGTGGCAGTGGGGGGACCAAGAGCTGAAAAACTACCTATGGGGTACAATGTTCACTACCTGGGCAATGAGATCATCAGCAGCCCAAGCCTCGTCATCGCATGATATACCCATGTAACAAACCCGTACATGTACCCCTAAATCTAAATTTAAAAAAATGTTAGGTGATTCAAACATGAGTCCTGGGTCTCCAGGCTGGGTCGCTTCTTATAAAAGCTTTTCTTGTGATGGCTTGGGAATTTTAAGCATCCGTCTTTTTGTGTGAAATTTTTTTTAAGTTTTAGAATTCTGTGTCTTTCCCGATATGATGTAAAGAGAAGGGCACTTTGCCGCAAGGTCTTCTTCCCCCAAATTCATCCCTCTAGTCTAAGGAAAACATCAGACAGATCCACACTGAGGGACATTCTACAGAATATCTGAGCAGTCCTCCTCCAAGCCGTCGAAGTTATGCAAAGCAAGGGAAGACTGAGAAACCGTCACAGACCGGAAGAGACTAAGGAGGTATACTGATTAAATACAACGTGGTATGCAGGATAGGATTCTGGAAGAGGAAAAAGACGTTCATAGACAAAGCTGATAAAACCTGAATAACATCTGGAGTTTAATTCATAGTTAACATAAGAGAAGGTTAATCTCTCAGTTTTGACAGATATACTAAGGTAATGTAAGAAGTCAACAGTAGAAGAAACTGGGAGAGGGGTGTACTAGAACGCTGTTATCTTTGCAACTTTTCTATAAATCTAAAATTATTCCAAATTGAGTTTATTTTTTTCAATGGTTTCTTAGGCTGGACTCCCCCAGAGGCTGACACGGAGACGAGGATATGAGTTGAAGTCGTTCCTTTGAGAGGTGACTCTAGGAGTCAGCTGGCAGGGAGTGGGGATGTGAGACAGGAAAGGGAGGAATCGCCAGAGGGTGGACTGGCAAGCAGATGACCGCGGTGGGTAACCGGGGCTCAGGCCTGCCTGGAAATATAGGAAATAACATCTCCGAGTTATCCCAAGGAGAGACAAAGGTGTTGGAATATTATCTGCCATTCCCATGAGATATTGGGTGAAGGCTGCTCCGGGACTAATACACGTCCCACCTACCCCACACGGTCCAAGCAAGCTCCAGTGGCCAGCGACAGCCGCAGGTGGAGCTGCAGGACTTGCAGCTGGAAGCTGTCCAGCAACAGACTAGGGGGATGATGTGGCCCAAGGAGAGATGGACGGGACATGACAGTGCCACCGCTCTCCACGTCATTCCCAGAACTGAGCCCGCCTGCTAATGCCTCTTGGCTGATAGCACTGAGCCCATTATCCTATCATTATGATAGATTGGCCTGGTCCAACAATATTATTTAATACTTCCATATTCTTTATTAGAATTTCATGATAATTAATATAAGATCATGTAAAAATGCCATCTCCTCCTGGAGGAAGGATCAAATCTGCAAAGCGAGCTCTCCTCCTCAGGACGTTTGGCTGATTTGTCGCTGGGAGGGTCCTGTGGAAGCCTCTTTCTACTTATTTTTTGCCTGCCTGCCTGTGCGGTTCAGCTTGAGGTCCCTCTCTGCCTGGATTTTATGTTGGACCCCACCCCCCACCCCGTGCTCACTGACCCTTCCTGCCCTTGCTATTGTGTTTATTTATTCTGGGTTTATTTGGTTTACTCGCCGTCCCTGGCGTTTATTCTTTCCCGCTTATGCAGGAAGAAACGATGACATATTCTATCAGATACTAAACAGGAAGATAGAGGTCATTTCAATAATTTACATGGGAGGGAATGTATCGAAGGGAGTTGGTTACATGGCGGAAAAACCAAACAGGGGACGGTGAAGCGGCCCCGATTTTAGCAACAGCAGGAGGCCGCTAACACCCTTGGAAGGAGTGCTGCTGCAGCCCCTGTGCCGGGGTCCCCCAGAATAAGCTGGTGCGATGGTGGCTCCCACAGGACAGCAGCCGTAGCTATGGAGCGGATGCCAGGAGAGAATGCAGCCAGTTCCCCTGGACTCCCCTGGGGATGGAGCCAGCAGATGGAGAGACTCAGCCTGGCTTTTCCTTTCCTTCCCCTCCAGTCTCCCTCCCACTTGGCCACGCCCAGCCAGAGGCCTGAGAACTGCAGCGTGTAGGAGCCAGGACCGCGGAGGAAAAAGGCCAGGGGTGAAGCTGAGGCTCAGGCACATCCCCACTCATTTTGAACCGTCATGCGCTTTACAGAAGGGACCACCTTCTCATACCTATGAACGCTCCCTTACTTGTTAAACTAAAAAAGCATATCCTCCTCGTCATTCCCCTCAAAGGATCCTTTTGTACAACGGTACAGTCATTTTTCTCGTTTGCAGATTGTCGTGAGCTCAGGGTCTTTCATGTATTTGCTCTAATGAGTCACATTATTAGATGGTCAAATTGTCAGACTTGTCGTGTGAACACCTTTAGGATGCCCCTGGCATCCTTGAAAGCATTCTTCCTTTCTGGCGACTGTAAAGATGATCCAGAACTTTCTGTCCTGATTTCCTCCTGCCTCAACACAAGAAATCTGTGGAGTCCTGATTCCATTAATAGAGAACAAGTGTTAAAGATCAAAATCCGGGCTGGGTGCGGTGGCTCACGCCTGTAATCCCAGGACTTTGGGAGGCCGAGATGGGCAGGTCACCTGAGGTCAGGAGTTCGAGACAAGCCTGGCCAACATGATGAAACCCTGTCTCTACTAAAAATACAAAAATTAGATGGGCATGGTGGCGGGAGCCTGTAATCCCAGCTACTCGGGAGGCTGAGCCAGGAGAATCGTTTGAACCCGGGAGGTGGAGGTTGTAGTGGGCCAAGGTTGCGTCACTGCACTCCAGCCTGGGCATCAAGAGCAAGACTCCATCTCAAAAAAAAAATCAAAATCTGGCTGCAATGGGACTTACTCTTGGTAGTGACAAAGCTGGAACATTTCTTTTTGAGATTATGAATTTATATAGATAGTTCCAATTCAGCATAATGCCTCACTGAACCTCACTTTAAAAAAAAATATAGGTTATCATTTCCATGATCAAGACTTTTGGTTCCCCAACAGGACCAAGGTGCCTTGAGGAAGAATCAAGGGTAGTACCGGCTTCAGGAAGTACAAAAGCACAGGCAGGGTCCTCTGCAAAGTGATGCAGATGAAACCCAGGAATGAATGACACGCTCATTACCTGCCAGGCACCGCTCTGAGCACTTCATCTGCATTATGTTACTTAATCATCACGGCCCCCTGCCAGAAGGATCATTATGCCTGCTTTACAGAAAAGACTTACAGGTTAAAGTGCCTAAGGTCCTGCAGTCTCCAAACCTGGCCAATCCACCCGCAGAGCCCACGCTCTGAACCACCGCACCACATGGCCAGGTGAGGGCCGTCCTGGTCCCCAAATGAGCCGCCTACGCACACACTGCCAAGCCTTTGCCCACGCTGTTGGCTCTCCCCTGCTGTGCTTGGAACGCCTACTTGACCTTCAAATTCCAGCCTGAGTCCTCCGCCTCCTTTGTGCTCCTGACTCCTAGTGCATCTCAACACACATTAGAGCTGTGTGTGTGTGTGTGTGTGTGTGTGTCCCTCAGGGTACACACGCAAGGGCAGGTTCTGCGCTTCATTCATTTGCATCCACACTGCACAGTGCCTGACACATAGCAGGTGCTCAAGACATACTTGATGGAGGAAGAAAGAAGGAAACCTGGATCTCAGGTAGCTCAGGGAAATGCTTCCATCACCTGGCACGGGCTGAGGGATCCCCCCTCCTGCCTGTCATTTCCTATTTATTAAAAGGGACCTACCCCGTCTCCCGCTCCATGCAGCACCTTAAATATTAGGTGGCTGCTTTTCTTAAAATGGGAGTCTTTCCCACTAAGGAAAACAATAGCCTGATTTGCTCCTGTCCTCAAGATTTCTGGTAACAATCTCAGAGGTCAGCGAGGAAAACTGGAGTGGGGTAGAGGACCAAGGACTTATAGTCTCCTTCAGGGGCTTGGGGGCTTGGGAGAAACCCCACAAACCCAGCAGGCTCTTGCTGGCTGGCTGGCTGATAAGCATGCCTTCTCTCTCCCTCTCTCTTTCTCTCTCTGTCTCTCTCTCTGTCTCTCTCTCTTTCCTACTCCCTCTTCCCCTCCACTTCACTCTTTGTACCTCTTGCCCTCCTTCTTCTGTTTTTTCTCTCTCCCTCTCTCTCTCTCTCTCTCTCCACACACACACACACACACACACACAGAGCCTTGGTAACTAGTGGTTACAAAAAAAGCCCAAATTCAGCCACAGCCACACTCCGTCAAATGAGAAATCCTCTGCTAATACACGGGCATGACAAGTTTCTTCCAAAGCATCTCATATGCGTTGCTGTGCAGTCGCCAGTGAACATGAGTCCAGCCACCTGCACCACCGCCTTCCTGTGCGTATGCCTCGGAGCATTGTTCGTCAGGATTCCTCAGATGTAAAAGTTGTGAACATTTGGGCAGTGCCAGGGCTGGCGTTGCAGAGCCTGCTTTAATGAATGCATAATTAACACCATGGGCTTCTGCCAATGGCCAGCACTTAAGTCCTTGAAAACAGTCTGTTCCCTGAAATAGGTTAAACGCCCCTCCACCGCCACTGCTACCTCGTTTACACCACTGACTCAGCCACAGTGCCTATATATGTGAAGAAAAAATCCCCAAAGAAATTATTAGTGTTGGCATAGCAACAATATGTTAATTGTGTCTTTCCTAAAGCAGGCCCAGCAGGACCACCACCCGGGGTTGGTCCAGTTTCTGTGCACTTTAAAATAGAAGAAAACTGTATTCTTTTGACTAGGTGCTGTATTGCAGAATCTCCCCACCATGTAACCCAAGTTAATAGGGTTTAGGTGATTTTTTAATGCCTCCATGCTAAAATAGAAAAGAAAAGCTAAGACTTGATCCGTAAAACTATCTTGATGTCAGGACATTGAACAGAAAAAAGATCATTATTGTCTGCCTTGGTCCTCCACCCCCGTAACTTCTCTGATGCATCTCTGAAACCTAACTGCTCAATGAAGGAGGGCTCCTGAATTTGGGGAGGTGAACAGCTTATGACCATTATTACACTTTGGGGTGCAAACGATAAAGATCCCAACTCAAATGAGCTAACCGGGAAAGAAGAGTGTTGGCTGCTTACAAGGACATCCAGACGGGGGCTTCGGGCTAGCGGACTGCACAGTTCGAGGATGTAACTAAGGGCTTGGCTGTTTTCCAGGTCTCTGTTCTTCCATTCTCAGTACTGATGGCAGAAGAATGGGCCCCTATGAGCACCGCTACTACCATCCCAGCAAAGGAGGAGAGAGAAACAGAGACAGAGGGAGAGGGACAGAAACAGAGAGATAAGGAGAGCCAGAGAGAGAAGGGATCTGGCTTCTCATCCCTCCGCAAAAGGAAGAATATTTTCCCAGAGACCTTCAGCAAACCTCTCCCTGCATCTCATTGGCAGAATCAGATCACACATGCACATTCCAGAACCAGTCAGTAGCGCCGGGCGCGGTGGCTCACGCTTGTAATCCCAGCACTTTGGGAGGCCAAGGCGGGCGGATCACGAGGTCAGGAGATCGAGACCACGGTGAAACCCCGCCTTTACTAAAAATACAAAAAATTAGCCGGGCATGGTGGCGGGCGCCTGTAGTCCCAGCTACTCGGAGAGGCTGAGGCAGGAGAATGGCGTGAACCCGGGAGGCAGAGCTTGCAGTGAGCCGAGATTGCACCACTGCACTCCAGCCTGGGCAACAGAGCGAGACTCCATCTCAAAAAATAAATAAATAAAAAATAAATAAACTTACCAGAACTAGTCAGTAGCAAGGAAGATGGGATTATTCTCCTAGGCACTGGAGCACTCCTTGAACTGAAGTTAATTGTTCAAACTAAAGTCCTACTGTCCCCTGTGCCAGGAGTGGACTGGGCAGTGGAGAGACCATTCTGAGTTCACCACACGAGCACATATAGTCTACCACGCTTGCCTCCAGCTAGTCAGGCTCAAGCTTGGGCTTACTCACAAGGGAGCCCACAAAGCAGTGGGAGTTTCAGAGGACGGAGTCCAGTGATCCTCCTTTCACATGGGGAAGCAGCAAATCCACTCTTTAACACGGCTCTTTAATTATCACGGATGACGGGTGAGCCCCTCTGGGCAGGAGCACTGGGCTCTGCCCCTGGGCAGTGGCAGGAGCTTGCTTTTCTTCCTGCCTGCCTGCCTGCCTGCCTGCCTTCCTTCCTTCCTTTCCTCCTTCCTTCCTTCCTTCCTTTCCTCCTTCCTTCCTTCCTTTCTATTCTGAGACGGAGTTTCACTCTTGTTGCCCAGGCTGGAGTGCAGTGCCGTGATCTTGACTCACTGCAACCTCCACCTCCCAGTTCAAGCAATTCTGCTGTCTCAGCCTCCTGAGTAGCTGGGATTACAAGCACCTGCCACCATGCCCAACTAATTTTTGTATTTTTAGTAGAGACGGGGTTTCACCATGTTGGCCAGGCTGGTCTCGAACTCCTGACCTCAGGTGATCCACCCAACTCGGCCTCCCAAAGTGCTGGGATTACAGGCATGAGCCACCGTGCCCAGCCAGGAGCTGCTTTCTAAAGTCTGGGCCGAGTGTGTGAAGAGGAGCACCTCATGCCAACTGTTCAACCCTCCGACCTCTACCACCTTCCTGGCCAAGTCTTCAAGGGCTCTTTATGAGGAAATTGTGCTCCAGAGCACAACTGTCAGCCAAGGCCATTTCTCTGTACAATTCCCCTTTATCACGAACCTTTTAAATCTGTCAAGTACCTGCTTGGAAGGGGCATAATATTATGCAAATTTAAAAAACACCATTAGCCACAGACCGTTCATCATGAGAACCTATATCAAAAACATAGCTAAGAACAAATAAGCAAATGAAATGTAATCCCACTCCCGAGTAATCCAAACAGCAATGACAATCGCTTGCCAATTTCTAATTTCACATTCCTTTTACCATTTGATCCTTACAGCAACATAGCGAGACGGGTAAGGAAAATAGCATTGTCCCCCATTTAATAAGGTAAGAGGCATAAGTGCTTAATTTGCTTAAGCATTGCTGAATTTCATATCCAACAAAGGACTTGTATCCAAAATACATAGAGCTCTGAAAATTCAACAATAAGAAAATCAACAATTCAATTTTTTTAAATACAAGGGACTTAGATATTTCATCAAAGAGGATATAAGAATGGCAAAATAAGGTATCTAACATCATTAGCTATTTGGGAAATGCAAATCAAAACCACAGTGGAATAACAATTCAAACCCACTGTGATGGTTATAATTTAAAAGACAGACAAAACCAAGTGCTGACCAAGGATGCAGGGCAACTAGAACCCTCATTCCTGGTGGGAATGCAAAATGGTAAAGCCTGGAAAGTGGTTTGGTAGTTTCTTATGAAGTTAAATGTACATTTTCTTTTCTTTTTCTTTTTTTTAGGTATTAATAGCTCATTCCTTTTAACTACTGAGTTGTATCCCTCTGTGTTGTTTAACCATTCACCAGGTGAAGAATATTTGGATTTCTTGAACTATCATTTGATTACAAATAAAGCTGCTATCAGCATTTGTGTGCAAGTTTTTGTATGAACATAAATGTTCATTTTTCTAGGGTAAATATCCGGGAGTGGGATTGTTTGAGCCTATAGAAAATATGTTTGGGCTAGGCGAAGTGGCTCATGCCTGTAATCCCAGCACAGGGTACAGGGTCTTGCTCTGTCACCCAAACTGGAGTGCAGTGGCATGATCTCAGTTCACTGCAGCCTTTGCCTCCTGGGCTCAAGCAATTCTCATGCCTCAGCCTCCGGAGTAGCTGGGACTACAGGTGCATACCACCACGCCTGGCTAATTTTCTGTATTTTTGGTACAGACAGGGTTTCACCATGTTGCCCCAGCTGGTCTTGAAATCCTAAGCTCAAGCAATCCACCAGCTTCAGCCTCCCAAAGTGCTGGGATTACAGGCATGAACCACTTTGCCCGGATATTTACCCTAGAAAAATGAACACTTATGTTCACACAAAAACTCGCACACAAATGTTGATAGCACCTTTATTTGTGATCAAATAATAGCTCAAAAAAAAAAGCAAATATTCTTCACCTGGTGAATGGTTAAACAATAGAAAGGGATACAACTCAGTAGTAAAAAGGAATGAGCTATTAATACCTAACAGTTTGGATGAATCTCAAAGGCTTTAAGCTGAGGAAGAGAAGCCAATCTCAAAAACTTACATATGATTTCATTTATGTAACATCCTCGAAAAGACAAAACTGTAGTAGTGACAGCAGCTCAGTGCCTGCCAGGCCTTATGGGTGGAGGGAGAGTGTGTCTGTAAGGGGAACCTTCTGGGGTGATGGAACTGTTCTGTATCCTAATTGTGGTGGCAGTTCCACAAATTTATACATGTGTTAAAATTTATAGAACTGTACACCAAAGGAAGAAAAAAAGCCAATTTTTACTATACAATATTTTTTTTGAAAAATTTCTTTGAGACAGAGTCTCGCTGGAGTGCAGTGGCGTGATCTTGGCTCACTGCAACCTCTGCCTCCTGGGTTCAAACTATTCTCATGCCTCAGCCTCCCAAGCAGTTGTGACTACAGGCACGTGCCACCACACCTGGCTAATTTTGGGTATTTTTAGAAGAGATGGGGTTTTGCCAAGTTGGCCAGATTGGTCTCAAACTCCTGGCCTCAAGTGATCCACTCCCCTCTGCCTCCCAAAGTGCTGGGATTACAGGCATGAGCCACTGCGTCCAGTCAATATTTAAAATATTTTTAAATAATGATTTGAGACCAGGTCAACTCCTTGCCCACAGCAGTCTCCATCCCAGTACACAGCCTAAAACAGCTCAAGGCTTTGCTCATGGCATAGCCCTCAGGCCCTCCCTCTAAGGCTTATCTTTTACAGAAAACTAAGCAGCTCTGCTCTCCAGTCTGCCAGCCCACAGAAGCCAGCGGCCGGAAGCAGGCACACTAACAGTAACAAGCAACATCTGGCAGGGACAGAGAAGGCAGAAAGCTGTGAAAGCCAGCACAGGAACTCATCACATGCGAGTGCTCCACCCATTCTGAACACGCGCCTTGGAGACCTACGAGGGCTCCCCTGTATCCCAGTCCTGGGCAGTGGCACCTGGGCGATTTCTGAGGAGGACCCTGAGTCATTAGAGAAAGGTCCCTTGGGGATCCTGGCACTCTCCCTCTGCAGCAGGAAGTACTCAGTAGAGTCCATCCTTGCTGTCTTCTCCACTCGCGAGCAACCCTGAAGATTGAGCATGCAGTGATTTGCCCATTAGTTGGGGCAATAATTTGGATGCCAGGATGCCCTTGAGTACACCTGTCAATGAGCAGGTCTGCCCTTTAGTGTGGTATTGTTAATTTCTGTTATTCCCATGACTATTGATCATGGCATCTGACATTTTTGAGCATCTGCTGTGTTCCAGGTATGTGGATCCTTCCATTTATTCCTCACAACAGCCCTATGAGTAGAAACCACAACAAGCCCCATTCTACAGATAAGGAAACTGAACCCAGAGAGGTTAAGAGACTTGCTTGCAGTGACACAACAAGTGACAGAGCCAAAACTGTGTATCTCCAGAATCTCCCCTTATAACCATGGTACTGCCTCATAGAAAATGGAAAAGTGCACAAAGAAAGCTGCCTTCTTTTTTTTTTTTTTGAGACAGAGTTTCACTTTTGCCACCCAGGCCGGAGTGCAATGGCGCGATCTCAGGTCACTGCAACCTCCACCTCCCAGGTTTGAGCAATTCTCCTGCCTCAGCCTCCCAAGTAGCTGGGATTACAGCTATGCGCCACCAGGCCAGGCTAATTTTTGTATTTTTAGTAAAGACAGGGTTTCACCATGTTGGCCAGGCTGGTCTCGAATTCCTGACCTCAAGTGATCTGCCTGCCTCGGTCTCCCAAAGTGCTGAGATTACATGCATGAGCTACCACACCCAGCCAAGAAAGCACCAAGAAAGCTGACTTCTAAAGCTATCATAGAAGTGAACACAAAGTGAGGATGACTAAGAAATTGATGGTTCTTTCACAGGAAATAAATGCTTGGAGGAATTTAAAGAAACAAATGCTTAATTCAATGTTGGCTCATAGCTAGAACATAACGAAGTCCTTTAGAAACAAGAAAAATGGATTCTTGAAGCTCTTTCAGCAATTGTTCCAACCAGCATAAATATTAATCAAGTAAGAGAGACTATGTTAGCAAAACTTACATTTAGCTTAATGTGTGAGGATGTTGACAGGAAACAGGGGCACTGTGGGATTATAATTGCTGAGTCACAGGTACATACCTTTCCTTCCATAATCACAGCTCTGGCACAAGGTCTCTCATGAGTTGCAGTCAAGCTGTAGGTTGGGGTTGCTGTCTCAGATGAAAGCTCAACTGAGGTCGAGATCTCCATGGTTTGGGGAAATCTCCGTGGTTTGGAGAATTGTGTTCCAGAATAACCTGGGTCTCCTGTACAGTATGGGAAGAATTTGGATGCATAAAAGGAAAAACCTTCAGTTGTCTGGAAAATTCAACCTGTGGAACATTTATCCCAAAAGCAGGGGAATTTTAAAGACCCTATAACTGCAGGACAGAGTTCTCTCTCTAACCTCAAGACTTAGGTTCCTGAGAACCTCAGAAAAACAGTAGGCACATCAAGGTGATGATTAAGCCAAAGAAATCCTGTATTTGAGATGTTTACAAAAAAAGAAGGAAAGAAAAGATAGAAATGGTGGAAGGGTGGAAGGCAGCTTCTGAGATGACCCCCAGTGATTCCTGCCTCCTGGTTTTCATGCCTGCTGTAGTTTGGATATTTGTCTCCCAAAATCTCATGTTGAAATTTGATCTCCAGTGGTGGTGGGGTGGCCTCTTGAGGGGTGTTTGGGTCGTGAGGGTGGATCCCTCATGAATAGGTTAATCCCTTCCCTGGGTGGGGGTGAGTTCTTGCTCTATTAGTTCACATGGGAGTTGGTTGTTAAAGAGAGTCTGGTACCTCCTTCCTCTCTCTGTCTTGCTTCCCGTTTCACCATGTGGTCTCTGCACACACTGGCTCCCATCACCATCTGCCATGAGTGGAAGCAGCCTGAGGCTTTATTAGAAGCAGATGCTGGTGCCATGCTCCTTGCAGAGCCTGCAAACATGTAATCCAAATAAACCTCTTTTCCTTATAAATTACCCAGCTTCAGGTATTCCTTTATAGCAATACTGAATGGAATAAGAAAATTGGTACTGAGAAGTGGGACATTGCTATAGATACATGAAGGCCAGCCACAGTGGCTCACACCTGTAATCCTAACACTTTGGGAGGCCTAGGTGGGCAGAACACCTGAGGCCAGGAGTTCAAGACCAGCCTGGCTAACATGGTGAAATCCTGTCTCTACTAAAATACAAAAATTAGCCAGGTGTGGTGGCACATGCCTGTAATCCAACTACTTGGGAGGCTGAGGCATAAGAATTATTTGAACTTGGGAGGCAGAGGTTGCAATGAGCCAAGATTGCACCACTGCGCTCCATCTGGGTGACAGTGTGAACTCTGTCTCAAAAAAAAAAAAAAATGTAGAAGATAAGGGAAAGTTTGGAACTTCTTAGAGATTAGTCAGGTGGTTGTGACCAAAATGCTGATAGAAATATAGACAGTAAACGCCATGGGGATGAGGGCTCAGATGGAAATGAGGAATTTATTGGGAACTGGAGCAAAGGTCACCCTTGTTACACTGTAGCAAATAACTTGACTACACTGTATCCATGCCCTAGGGCTTTGTGGAAGACTGAGCTTAAAAGTGATGACCTAGGGTCTGGCAGAAGAAATTTCTAAGCAGCAAAGCATTCAAGAAATGGTGTGGCTACTTTTAAAACTTTACAATCAGATACAGCAGCAAAGGAATAACCTAAAGGTGGAATTTATAATTAAGAATTAATAATAAAATTGTGGAAAATTTGCAGCCTGACCCTGTGTTATAGAAAGAAAGAGCATTTTCAGGAGAGGAATCTAAGAGTACTATGGAACAACCATAGAGAGATTAGCATGAATAAAAGAGAGCCAGATGCTAATAGCCAAGACAATGGAGGGAAGACCCCAAAGGCATTTCAGAGGTCTTTGGGGCTACCCCTCCCATCACAGGCCCAGAGGCCTAGGAGGACAGAATGGTTCTGTGGGACTTCCCAGCACACACTGTTGCCCTGCACCACTTCAAGAGGCTGCTCCGCAATACTGGCAACTCCAGCTTTAGCCAAGGTCCAAACCACCCCAAGTACTGCTTGGGCTGCCACTCCAAAGGGCACAAGTGGTAAGCCTTGGCAGTTTTAACATGATAAGTCTGCAGGCACCTTGAATGCAAGAATCATGGAAGTGTGACAGCTTCCACCTTGATTTCAGAGAATGTGTCAGAAAGCCTGAGGCCCCAGGGAATGGGGCTGCCTTGGGGACCCCAGAATTACAGAACCACTAGCAGCATGCACCCTCAGCCTGGAAAAACTACAGGCACCAGACTCCAACCCATGAAAGCAGCCATGGAGGTAGGACTTCCCAAGGCTTTAGGAACCCATCCCTCACACCAGTGTGTCAGGAAACATGGCATGGATACACAGGAGATTTTGGAGCTATACGATATTTTGTCTGCCTTATAGGGTTTCAGACTTGTGTGGGGCCTCTTACCCCTTTCTTTTGGCAGAGTTCTCCCTTTTGGAACGGAAATATTTACCCAATGCTGGTAAAATCATTGTATCCTGGAAATAACTTTTTTATTTTATATGCTCATAGCTAGAAGGAAATTGCCTTGAGTCTCAGGAGAGACTTTGAACTTTTTAGTTAATGCTGAAATAAGTTAAGATTTTGGGAGACTATTGAGAAGGAATTATTGTATTTTGTAATGTGAGCTGGACATAAGTTTGGGGGCCAGGGGTGGGATGCTATAGTTTGGATGTCCCCAAAACCTCATGTTGAAATTTGATCCTCGGTGTTGGAGGTGGGGACTAATGGGAGGCGTTTGGGTTGTGGGGGCAGATCCCTCATGAATAGATTAATCCCCTTCTGGGGGTTGGGTGGGCTGGGGTGAGTTCTCACTCTATTCTTTCCCAGGAGAGCTGGTTGTTAAAAACAGCCTGGTGTCTCCCTCCACTCTCACTTGCTTCCTCTCTCACCATGTGATCTCTGAACATGCTGGCTCCCCTCACCTTCCACCACGAGTGGAAGCAGCCTGAAGCCTCACCAGAAGTAGATGCTCTCATGGTGTTTCTTGTACAGCCTGCAAAATCCTAAGCCAAATAAATCTCTTTTCTTTATAAATTACCTAGTCTCCAGTATTCCTTTATAGCATTACAAAACACACAAAGACAATGTCCTTATTTCCTCTTCTTCCCTTGAGTGTCGCTTGGATCAAATGATCATTTTTAACAAATAGAATATGGTGAAATTAATAGGGATATTTCTTTCAAGATTAGGTTATTAAAAGACTGTGGCTTCTGTTTTGGGCCTCTGTCTCTCTTGGATTACTTAATCTGGGGGAGGCCAAATGTCATGTTGTGAGGCAGCTATGGAGAGGTTCACATGGTGAGGGAACAAGGACTTCCAGTTAGCATGGGAGTAAGCTTGAAAGCAGATCCCAACCTTGGTTGAGCTTTCATCTGAGATGGCAACCCCAAACGATGGCTTGACTGCAACTCATGAGAGACCTTGTGCCAGAAGCTCTGAGCCAGACACTCCTAAATTCTGGCCCACAAAAACTATGAGCTAATCAATGCTGTTTTAAGCCACTGTGTTTGGAGATAATTTGTTATGCAGCAATAAATAACTAATACACAAATTAAATAGACTGACAGTGATAGTTTGCATATTATAAATTGGTAATAAAGAATACCTTTATATGCCATTTACCATCCCTTACCTATTAGAAATTCTCAAGATCCTCTCACCATCACAGTTTTAAAGAGATATTTTAATTTGTCACAGTATTTGCATTAACCTTTCAAATGGAGAGTTAGATGCCGTAAAAACAAATCTTGCCTGATGAGTCCTATGTATAATGAAGAAAACCTGTGACCTCTCTTGGGCTGTGGTGCAAGACACCCCAAGGCTCTGTCTCCCAAGGTACCAGCTAATTTTTACATTTATAGAGTGTGTATGCATAGCGCAGAATATGATAGCATGCTAGAATTTTCCAAGACTTTCTAACACTTAGTCCATAAAGCTTTCCAGGGCCAGCTTTAGGAAATACAGCTGGGTGGCTGCCAGGAAATCTTGTTTCCTTGGAGGAATGACGCTTGCACTTACAGAGTAAGGGGAACTATGTCTATTTCAGTGGAACTGGTGAAGGGACTCCACAGTTAAGCCAGCACCATGTGAAGGGAAAAACAAAGAATGCTTCTAGGAGCATTTTCCCTAGGAACACTGGTTTGAGACCCCTTGCTGAGCCTCCTCTGGACCTCCACACGTCAGCCTCCCCTTCTGTTGTCTGAGAGTCTCTGCAAAGCAAAGACCTTCCCAGGCCTTAACTCTTAAGACTCCAGGAAGGAAGGAGGGCTGCAGGGCCTCAGGATAGCCACTCACTGGGGTCCCCTGATTGAGCCTGGTCCCCAGATTCCTCAGGTGACTTTGGTGGAAGATAAAGTCCAGACTCCTCAGCCAGGCCTGAGGTGAGTAGTGAGAGGGAGATGGGGACTAGGGTAGGGGGGAACGGTGACTCCCCAGCCTCAGGATCCAGGGCCGGGAGAAGCATACTTTCTGCATTTAGCTGAGACATGGAAGGAAGCCATCTGTTGACTTGGCCCCGTTCATTCCATTTGTTTGGGATGGTTTTTTATTCCTCTTTTCCTTAGTTCAAGTTCATTTAACAAGCTGAGTTTCTACAATTGGCTGAGATCTGATTTCCTGCTTTAAAAAAAATAATACATTGAAACAACAAAAGTCACTCTAACCACCCACGAGCCTAATAGCAACGAGGCACCTCTGCTTCAGCAGTTGCCTAGATTCAGGTCAGCAGGGGGTGGGGAATGGAAGTGGAGAGTTTCTCTGAGTCCTGAGGTCCAGGGTAGGTAACCCAGGAAACCTATGGGCTATTTGGGACAAGTCAGACCTCAGAGGGTCATAGTGGATTGTTGGAGCGATGGTTCCAGCTGACATGGTGTTCCTGGGACTTTCCCAGTCCCAACACAAATCATTTGGTGTTATTAGTCCCCATTTGGCAAAGCACCACTGAGGATAGAGGCTTTATCAACTTCCTTTGGGACTCCCACTCCCACAGCTACACAGGAAGTGTTGATGAGCTTGGGATCTGGCCCAGCGGCATCCTAAAGGGAAGTAAAAGTAGAAAGTGACTTTTAGGGAACAAATCAGCTCAAATCAGTTCATAGCTGCTTATCTAGAATTTTCTCTACCCCCTAGCTCAGCCCCTAGGTTACAGCCCAGACCTAACAGGTAGAAGGAGGTGACTCCCAACACATATAAAGGAAGGAGAAAGAGCTGACTAATTTTTTTGAGCCTTGTGTGCTAGGAATGGTGCCCCAGATGCCCTCATTAGTCCTTGAAGCAGGGGAAGGAGGGATCACACATCACTGACAATCTGCAAGGCTTAGGTTGCCACTGTCAAAGTGACCCGTTCATACTCAAGACTAATGAGACTGGGAAAACGCCATGACTCCTACATGAATCCTCACAACCCACTGCCCGGTGGCTAGGATTATTCTCATCCTAATAGCTGAGGAAACTAAGGCCCAGCAAAGTGATGGGAACATCACAGAGCTGGTCAGTGGCCGAACCGTGATTAACCCACTATGTAGACCTCAAGAGCCCTGTTCGTTTCACGCCACACCGCCACAAGCCTTCTCTCTGCTCAGAAGAGTCTGGGGCTGCAACAGGGAGAATGAAATGGAACAACAGATGAAGCCAAAGGACACTTGTGACTTTTTCCTTCCCAAATCCCTTTCTTTGGGGAAGGATCCTGCCCCAGTCCATATAATTGGAGGCGTGTCAATTGTGGAGCCTCATTTCCCTGATCATCCAATAGGCAGCTAGGCTAAACTTAAATTTAGGCTCTCCTCCTGGGAATTTGAGTCTTGAGTGGATATTCTCAGGGAGTGAAGGCAGAGTTATCCCACAGCAGCCCCCTAAAGAGACATTCTGTGGGTTCCTGAGATGTTCAGATTCGCCCTCTTCCTATCCTTCAGTTCCAGGAGACACCAGAATCCCAACAAGGCAGAGATGCCAGTACCTAGTCTCCCTTTTTCCTTAGAAAAAAAAGGTGGAGTTTACTGTGTGTGTAAATGTACCCCCAGCTTTAAAGACACTAACTCCTCTGGGAGATGCACTTTGTCTATTCTCTCCCCTTTTTTCTACCTGGAATACTGATGTGACGGTTGGATCTACGGTGATTTTATTGTAGCCATAAAGTGAACCTGAGGATGGAAACCAGCCCTGAAGATGGTGGAGAGAAAGGTAGATGGAGCCTGCTTCCTAAGGAGTTTATGAAACTACCATACCAGCCCTGTACCGCCTGCCTTCTGGCTTTAGGAGAGAGGAAACAAAAAAGTCTTCTATCTTACATAGGCCAATATGATTACAGGTCTCAGTCATTAGCAGCCAGAATGAATCCTAAGCAATACACCCATTCTTTTGCTTAAATTAGAATCAGTAACTTTGCTTCTAATTACAGATGAGTCCATTTCCTTGGAATTAAAGAAAGTGTAACTAGGAGCCCAAGGGGCAACAGGCATCCCTCAAAAACTGTAATACTACGGTCGCCTCTCTCTCTCCTAATACTTCTGCCCTTGGCCCTGTGCTGCCGAATCTCCCACTGACCCAGGTGAGAGACTGTGCAGGTGAAGGGGAATCCCCAGATCCTGCAGATGCAGGCACAAGTGTGCCCGTGGGGATCCAGGGTGGAACACTTAGAATGCTGCTGATTGGGACTGGTTCTAGAAGACGGTAAAGATGTACATCTTGAAATCGGCAGGTGAGGCACAAGATCTTGGCCTCTCTATGCCTCAGTTTTCTCATCTTTGAAACGGAAAGGAAGTAAAATCCTATCAGAGAATATAGCTAAGGGTTTCAAGTTACTGGATATAGAAACACTTTGTAGCCAGGCATGGTGACCCATGTCTATAATCCCAGCTACTCTGGAAGCTGAGGTGGGAGGAGGATCGCTTGAGGCCAGGATTTTGAGACCAGCCTTGGCAACATAGCAAGACCTCATCTCTTTAAAAAAAATTAATGCTTTGTAAACCATGATGCTCTTTACACATTGTTACTGTTAATATTACTTTCTTATTGCTGAATTTAGCTATGGTAATAGGCAAATGGGCTTGTGAGCTAGCTTAGGAATTCAAACAACTTTTACAACATTAATTGTGTTGTGAAGTTAGTTCTGAAGCTTCAAACAACTCACTTGCTTTTGGGTTGGACACGGTGGCTCACACCTGTAATCCCAGCACTTTGGAGGCCGAGGCAGGTGAATCACTTTAGGTCAGGGGTTTGAGACTTGCTTTTGAAACCATACTAACTCTTAAGCTGGAGAAGACCTCTGCTGTTACCAGTTACTCTCTAGCTGTTGCACGTGTTAACGTAATGTACATTTAACGATTTAAACAACCTTTAAGTGAGATATATTCACACCCAACTGTCTGTTTTTAAAGGTGGTCAAAATTCAAGTCTTGTAACTTTATGCCTGGATTAAGTTAGGACCAACACCCAAATGTTTTACTGTTTTCATTATTCTCTGCATTCATTCACTGTAGGCAAAGGGCCCGCATAAAATGAGTTCTTCATAAGCTGAGACAGGAAGTTTTGCCTAAGTTTTTCCATTTTTTAAGATAATCCTTCGCATTTGCAAATTAACAATTTCCAAAGTACTTTTGGACAGTGGGTCATCCAGACTCACAATGACCCATTATAAGGACAGGTATTTTTCCCACTCTACAGAAGAGCAGATTATTTCAGAAGAATTAAATGAAAGTGAAATGATTTGCCAGCATCATCACACAGCTGGTACGTGATAGAAGTGAGACTCGGAGCCACCTCTGCTTCCTGAAATGGTGTAGAATTGCTGTGTGATGTTGAAGTCTCCCATTGTTTGGGCTGTAGCTTAAATTTAAAAAGCAAAAGAGTAAGGTGACCACTGAGAGAATGGCTTTCCTACTTTAGTTCACCAAAGGATTACCTGAGGAAATTACAGGATAGGTCCAGGCAGCGCCAATAAATTTTTGTGTTAATATTGGGCCAAGCGTGGTGGCTCACGCCTGTAATCCCAGCACTTTGGGAGGCTGAGGCAGGCAGACCACTTGAAATCAGGAGTTCGAGACCAGCCTGGCCAACATGGTGAAACTCCATCTCTACTAAAAATACAAAAATTAGTTGGGCATGGTGGTATGCACTTGTAATCCCAGCTACTTGGGATGCTGAGGCAGGAGAAACCCTTGAACCTGGGAGGCAGAGATTACAGTGAGTTGAGATCATGCCACTGCACTCCAGCCTGGGCAACAGAGACTCTGTCTCAAAAAGAAAGAAAGGAAATTTTTGTGTTGTTTTTGTTCTAGAATTCTTACTAATCTAAGTGTGGTCCTGGGACCAGCGGCATCAGCACCGCCTGGGAGTGTGTTAGAAATGTACATTCTTGGCCAGACACAGTGGCTCATGTCTGTAATCCCAGCTACTCAGGAGGCTGAGGTGGGAGGATCGCTTGAGCCCCCACAGGTCAAGGTTGCAGTGAGTTATCGTGCCACTACACCTCAGACTGGGAGACAGAACAAGACCCTGTTTCAATCAATCAATAGAAGTGCAAATTCTCAAGCCCCATCCCAGACATACTGTGTAGAAATCTACATTTAAACAAGATCTCCAGGCAATGTGTGCACACTAAAGTTTGAGAAGCCCTGCCCCAGATGACTAGGATGCAGGTCTTCTAGACCCCACATTTCCAAACATTGTCTTGAAAAAAAAAATTCAAATCATTTGGTGAATCCACTTGATCCCATGAACAGGGTAAGTCAAGCAAGTAAAACAACTGATGGACTGAAAGCAGCTTTTTAATTGGTGTGACAGCGGCAGCTGGACCCTTGAGTGTAGACTGGGAAATCAGCCTTAAGGACAAACATTTGGGAAAGCCTTCACAAACATTAACTCTCATCTGCTCAGCAACCCTGCAGAGTGAGGTGCATTATCACCCTTGTGTAGATGGAAAATGGGTTCTCAGAGAACGGGAGTGACTTGGTCGAGATCATGCTGTTCGTAAAGGGCAAAGTCAGATTCAAGTTCAGCACTATCGGGTCCTCTCTTGTAGGGCCCACGTGGTGCCCTGGTTCAGTTATTCTACAGCAGTGGTTAGAAAGCTATTAGAAATGCAAAATCTTGGGCCCCACCCCAGAACTACTGAATTCGAAAGTCTGGGAGGGGGATCCAGCCAGCTGTGTTTTACAAGCCCTCCAGGCGATTCTAATGCAGCTGGAGCTTGCAAACCTCTGTCTACAGATCCAAGCCTGATGAGACACAGGGAAGGAGTACCAGATACCTACCAGGTCTGACTAGAGGCCCACAGTACTCAAAAATATTCCAGCCTTTCATGGTACCTGAAATTCCAGCATGGGTACCCATCCCTTAACATGATGCAGTGGGGCCTGAAAGTGCATGAACTACCTTTGAGCTGTTCTTAGCAGCTGGAAATTTGTCAGCAAGACCTGGGGATTTGTTAGAAATGCAGAGTTCAGGACCCCTTCCCAGACCTACTACATCAGAATCTGTGTGTTAAGAAGATTCTGGTGCACCTTAAAGGGTTGAGAAGTGCTATAGTAGAGTGAGCCCTAAGTTTGGAGTCCTCATTCCTGAATACAGGTTCCAAGTTTACTACCTCCTTAGGTCTTCCCATCCCACCCAGTTACTAACTCCGCAGGTAAAACCTTCAGAGACCCTGGGGTGTGGAACATCACCACCAGCTCATGTGGCATGTGCCAGAGCTTACTCTCAGAAGCTTAGACGGGTGAGTCTCTGCCATCCCCTGCCTCCTATTGGGATCCTACTGTCAACCCTGAGAGAAGTCCTGGGATGGTGAAATTGCCTTGAGAGTCTCCAGTGAGAAGAGAAAGCCAAGAAAGAGATGAAAGACTACCTAGCATGAAACTCAAAGAAAACGGATGGGTGAGTGAGGTGAACAGGAAGGCTGGCAGCAAGGCCAGGGGCTATAACCTGGGAAAATAGAGCAAAGGGTGAGGGATGAAGTCAGTGGCTTAGAAAATGGAGTCTGCAGACATGGGCTACTGCACCATGCTGGGCAACCTCCATGGTATTGAACCCATTCCTACTCCTTGATTAGGGTTCTGCCTCAGTCTCCCACTGGGAATGCCAGCTCCCACCCTAGGCCCATCCTTAAGAGCCAGCCAATGCCCAGTTTGCCCCACCCATGTGCCCTTGGCAGTAGCTCTTAGCTTCCTCCTTCCATTGACCCTTGCTTGCTAGATTCCATTTGCCTACAGCCCAGACCATCTGAAGACTAACTAGATCTTAGAGAAATAAGCAATCTTAGGAGGAATGCAAGAAAGAAAAGCAGCTAATCTGGAGGACAAGGAGGGAAAGACTGACATACAGACATCAGAAATGGCCAAGATAAACCACCCAAACTGAGTATGAGGAGAATGAGAAGAGGAACAGAAGAGGAAGAGTTCAATACCAGTGGCAAAACCATCTGCACTTTGAGGGAAATCTCTAATATGCACATGTCTGGGACTTTTAAATCATCAAAATGCTTTCAGTGAGGGCCATTTGATATCCAGGAAGCCTTTGGAATTATTTTAGTAGGCTTTGTTAAGCTCTTTATTTTCAATATCAGGAAGTTGTGTTCTGCCAGAAGAGGATTATTTGGACATCAGATTGAAGACTATAAGCTTCCAGAAAAATTTAACGTGGCCCTGGCCTATATGGGATCCTCTTGGCCAAAACGACCATCCATGCACCCCGGCGTTTATCTCTGAGTTCTCCTCCATCTGTAGATTTTCTAATCCAAGCATCTTAGTTTCCTAGGGCTGCCATAACAGAATATCACAGTTTGACTTGAAATACAATTTATTTTCTCACAACTGTGGAGGCTGGAAGTCCATGATCAAGGTGCCAGCAGGTTGGTTTCCAGGGAGGCCTGTCTTCCTGGCTTGCAGATGGCTGCCTTCTTGCTGTGTCCTCACATGACCTTTCCTCTGCGCATGTGCACTCCTGGTGTTTCTTCCTCTTCTTATAAGGACACCAGTCTGATTTGATTAGGGCCCCATCCTTATGACCTCATTTAACCTTAATTACCTCCTTAAAGGCCCCATCTCCAAATACAGTAACATTGAGGGTTAGGGCTTTGACAGATGAATTTTGAGGAGAAACAATTCAGTCCATAACACTAGGGATGAGAAACCAGGCTGCAATCCTTGGCAAAATACAGCAAACAGAGTTTGTTATGCGGTGAATTGTGCCCTAAAGGCTACAGCCCTAAGAAAGTCTCCTCACCCTCTGGACTTATTTCCTCCCCTGTAATGAACAAAGGGTGACAAAGAGCCCTGTTGGGGTGCTGGGGCCCCTAGATTCTGGCCCTGGCTCTGACAATATCCAGCGAAGTGTTGTTGATTGAGTGTAACCTTTCTATGACCCATCTTTCTCCTACATAAAACAAGGTACCAACTCAACAACAACAACAAAAACAAAGAACCCAACTAAACAATGGGCAAATGCCTTGAATATAGACATTTCTCCAAAGATATACAAATGGCCAACAGGCATGTGAAAAGATGCTCAACATTACTCATTGTTAGGGAAATGCAAATCAAAACCATATTAAGATACCGCTTCACACTCATTAGGATGGCTATTACCAAAAAACAGAAAACAATAAGTGTTGGAGAGGATGTGGAGAAATTGGAAGCTTTGTGCATGGCTAGTGGGAATGGAAAATGGTGCAGCCAGTGTGAAAAATGGTATGCCAGTTCCTGAAAAAGTTAAATATAGAATTACCATATGATCCAGCAATTTTTCTTCTGGGAATATACCCAAAGAATTGAAATCAGGAACTCCAACAGATATGATACACCCATGTTTACAGCAGCATCATTCACAATAAACAAAAGATGGAAGCAACCCAAGTGTCCATTAGAGAATAAATGCGTAAACAAAATGTAGTATATATGTAGAGTGAATATTATTCAGCCTTACAAAGGAAGGAAATTGGGGGGAGGTTCCAAGATGGCCAAATAGGAACAGCTCCAGTCTACAACTCCCAGCATGAGCAACGCAGAAGACGGGTGATTTCCGCATTTCCAATTGAGGTACCGGGTTCATCTCACTGAGGCTTGTCGGACAGTGGGTGCAGCCCATGGAGTGTGAGCTGAAGTACGGCAGGACATCACCTCACCCGGGAAGCACAAGGGGTCGGGGAATTCCCTTTCCTAACCAAGGGAAGCCATGACAGACAGTACCTGGAAAATCGGGACACTCCCACCCTAATACTGTGCTTTTCCAATAGTCTTAGCAAACGGCATACCAGGAGATTATATCCCGTGCCCAGCTTGGAGGGTCCCACACCCACAGAGCCTCGCTCACAGCTAACACAGCAGTCTGAGATCGAACTGCAAGACAGCAGCAAAGCTGGGGGAGAGGCACCCGCCATTGCTGAGGCTTGAGTAGGTAAACAAAGCAGCCAGGAAGCTCGAACTGGGTGGAGCCCACCACAGCTCAAGGAGGCCTGCCTGCCTCTGTAGACTCCACCTCTAGGGGCAGAGCATAGCTGAACAAAAGGCAGCAGAAACTTCTGCAGACTTAAACTTCCCTATATGACAGCTTTGAAGAGAGTAGTGTTTCTCCCAGTGTGGAGTTTGAGATCTGAGAACAGACAGACTGCTTCCTCAAGTGAGTCCCTGACCCCCGAGTAGCCTAACTGGGAGACACCTCCCAGTAGGGGCCGACTGACACCTCATACATCCAGGTGCTCCTCTGAGATGAAGCTTCCAGAGGAAGGATCAGGCAACAACATTTGCCGTTCTGCAATATTTGCTGTTCTGCAGCCTCCACTGGTGATACTCAGGCAAACAGGGACTGGAGTGGACCTCCAGCAAACTCCAACAGACCTGCAGCTGAGGGTCCTGACTGTTACGAGGAAAACTAACAAACACAAAGGACATCCACACCTAAAGCCCATCTGTACATCACCATCAACAAAGACCAAAGGTAGATAAAACCACAAAGGTGGGGAGAAACCATACCAGAAAAGCTGAAAATTCTAAAAATCAGAGCCCCTCTTCTCCTCCAAAGGAACGCAGCTCCTCACCAGCAATGGAATAAAGCTGGACAGAGAATGACTTTGACGAGCTGAGAGAAGAAGGCTTCAGACGATCAGTAATAACAAACTTCTCCAAGCTAAAGGAGGATGTTCGAACCCATCGTGAAGAAGCTAAAAACCTTGATAAAAGATTAGATGAATGGATAACTAGAATAAACAGTGTAGAGAAGATCTTAAATGACCTGATGGAGCTGAAAACCATGGCACGAGAACTACGTGACACATACACAAGCTTCAGTAGCTGATTTGATCAAGTGGAAGAAAGCATATCAGTGATTGAAGATTAAATGAATGAAATGAAGTGAGAAGGGAAGTATAGAGAAAAAAGAGTAAAAGAAAATGTGGCACATATACACCATGGAATACTATGCAGCCATAAAAAATGATGAGTTCATGTCCTTTGTAGGGACATGGATGAAACTGGAAAACATTCTCAGTAAACTATCGCAAGGACAAAAAACCAAACACCGCATGTTCTCACTCATAGGTGGGAATTGAACAATGAGAACTCATGGACACAGGAAGGGGAACATCACACTCTGTGGACTGTTGTGGGGTGGGGGAGGGAGGAGATATACCTAATGCTAAATGACGAGTTAACGGGTGCAGCAAACCAACATGGCACATGGATACATATGTAACAAACCTGCACATTGTGCACATGTACCCTAAAACCTAAAGTATAATAATAAAATAAAAAAATTTAAAAAATTAAAATAAAAGAATATATATATAAAACCTGAAAAGAAAAGAAAAAAAAAGAAATGAACAAAGCCTCCAAGAAATATGGGACTATGTGAAAAGACCAAATCTACGTCTGATTGGTGTACCTGAAAGTGACAGGGAGAATGGAACCAAGTTGGAAAACACTCTTCAGGATATTATCCAAGAGAACTTCCCCAACCTAGCGAGGCAGGCCAACATTCAAATTCAGAAAATACAGAGAACACCACAAAGATACTCCTTGAGAGAGCAACTCCAAGACACATAATTGTCAGATTCACCAAAGTTGAAATGAAGGAAAAAATGTTAAGGGCAGCCAGAGAGAAAGGTCGGGTTACCCACAAAGGGAAGCCCATCAGACTAACAGCGGATCTCTTGGTAGAAATTCTACAAGCCAGAAGAGAGTGGGGGCCAATATTCAACACTCTTAAAGAAAAGAATTTTCAACCCAGAATTTCATATCCACCCAAACTAAGCTTCGTAAGTGAAGGAGAAATAAAATCCTTTACAGACAAGCAAATGCTGAGAGATTTTGTCACCACCAGGCCTGCCTTACAAGAGCTCCTGAAGGAAGCACTAAACATGGAAAGGAACAATCAGTACCAGCCACTGCATAAACATGCCAAATTGTAAAGACCATCAATGCTAGGAAGAAACTGCATCAACTAACGAGCAAAATAACCAGCTAACATCATAATGACAGGATCAAATTCACACATAACAATATTAACCTTAAATGTAAAATGGGCTAAATGCTCCAATTAAAAGACACAGACTGGCAAATTGGATAAAGAGTCTAGACCCATCAGTGTGCCGTATTCAGGATACCCATCTCATGTGCAGAGACACACATAGGCTCAAAATAAAGGGATGGAGGAAGATCTACCAAGCAAATGGAAAACAAAAAAAAGCAGGGGTTGCAATCCTAGTCTCTGATAAAACAGACTTTAAACCAACAGAGATCAAACGAGACAAAGAAGGCCATTACATAATGGTAAAGGGATCAATTCAACAAGAAGAGCTAACTATCCTAAATATATATACACCCAATACAGGAGCACCCAGATTCATAAAGCAAGTCCTTAGAGACCTACAAAGAGACTTAGACTCCCACACAATAATAATGGGAGACTTTAACACCCCACTGTCAATATTAGACAGATCAACGAAACAGAAAGTTAACAAGGATATCCAGGAATTAAACTCAGCTCTGCACCAAGCAGATGTAACAGACATCTACAGAACTCTCCACCCCAAATCAACAGAATATACATTCTTCTCAGCACCACGTCACACTTATTCTAAAATTGACCATATAGTTGGAAGTAAAGCATTCCTCAGCAAATGTAAAAGAACAGAAATTATAACAAACTGTCTCTCAGACCACAGTGCAATCAAACTAGAACTCAGGATTAAGAAACTCACTCAAAACCACTCAACTACATGGAAACTGAACAACCTGCTCCTGAATGACTACTGGGTATATAACGAAATGAAGGTAGAAATAAAAATGTTCTTTGAAACCAGTGAGAACAAAGACACAACATACCAGAATCTCTGGGACACATTTAAAGCAGTGTGTAGAGGGAAATTTATAGCACTAAATGCCCACAAGAGAAAGCAGGAAAGATCTAAAATTGACACCCTAACATCACAATTAAAAGAACTAGAGAAGCAAGACCAAACACATTCAAAAGCTAGCAGAAGGCAAGAAATAACTAAGATCAGAGCAGAACTGCAGGAGATAGAGACACAAAAAAACCTTCAAAAAATCAATGAATCCAGGAGCTGGCTTTTTGAAAAGATCAACAAAATTGATAGATTGAAAGCAAGACTAATAAAGAAGAAAAGAGAGAAGAATCAAATAGATGCAATAAAAAATGATAAAGCGGATATCACCACCGATCCCACAGAGATACAAACGACCATCGGAGAATACTACAAACACCTCTACGCAAATAAACTAGAAAATCTAGAAGAAATGGATAAATTCCTGGACGCATACACCCACCCAAGACTAAACCAGGAAGAAGTTGAATCCCTGAATAGACCAATAACAGGCTCTGAAATTGAGGCAATAATTAATAGCCTACCAACAAAAAAAGTCCAGGACCAGACAGATTCACAGCCAAATTCTACCAGAGGTACAAACAGGAATTAGTACCATTGCTTCTGAAACTATTCCAATCAATAGAAAAAGAGGGAATCCTCCCTAACTCTTTTTGTAAAGCCAGCATCATCCTGATACCAAAGCCTGGCAGACACACAACAAAAAAAGAGAATTTTAGACCAATATCCCTGATGAACATCAATGCAAAAATCCTCAGTAAAATACTGGCAAACCAAATCCAGCAGCACATCAAAAAGCTTATCCACCACGATCAAGTTGGCTTCATCCCTGGGATGCAAGGCTGGTTCAACATATGCAAATCAATAAACGTAATCCCGTATATAAACAGAACCAAAGACAAAAACCACATGATTATCTCAATAGATGCAGAAAAGGCCTTCGACAAAATTCAACAGCCCTTCATGCTAAAAACTCTCAATAAACTGGGTATTGATGGGAAATATCTCAAAATAATAAGAGCTATTTATGACAAACCCACAGCCAATATCATAATGAATGGGCAAAAACTGGAAGCATTCCCTTTGAAAACTAGCACAAGACAAGGATGCACTCTCTCACCACTCCTATTCAACATAATGTTGGAAGTTCTGGCCAGGGCAATCAGGCAGGAGAAGGAAATAAAGGGTATTCAATTAGGAAAAGAGGAAGCCAAGTTGTCCCTGTTTGCAGATGACATGATTGTATATCTAGAAAACCCCATCATCTCAGCCCAAAATCTCCTTAAGCTGATAAGCAACTTCAGCAAAGTCTAAGGATATAAAATCAATGTGCAAAAATCACAAGCATTCCTATACACCAATAACAGACAAACAGAGAGCCAAATCTTGAGTGAACTCCCATTCACAATTGCTTCAAAGAGAATAAAATACCTAGGAATCCAACTTACAAGGGATGTGAAGGACCTCTTCAAGGAGAACTACAAACCACTGCTCAACAAAATAAAAGAGGACACAAACAAATGGAAGAACATTCCATGCTCATGGATAGGAAGAATCAATATCATGAAAATGGCCATACTGCCCAAGGTAATTTATAGATTCAACGCCATCCCCATCAAGCTACCAATGACTTTCTTCACAGAATTGGAAAAAACTACTTTAAAGTTCATATGGAACCAAAAAAGAGCCCACATTGCCAAGACAATCCTAAGCAAAAAGGACAAAGCTAGAGGCATCACGCTACCTGACTTCGAACTATACTACAAGGCTACAGTAACCAAAACAGCATGGTACTGGTACCAAAACAGAGATATAGACCAATGGAACAGAACAGAGCCCCCAGAAATAATGCTGCATATCTACACCCATCTGATCTTTGACAAACCTGACAAAAACAAAAAAATGGGGAAAGGATTCCCTATTTAATAAATGGTGCTGGGAAAACTGGCTAGCCATATGTAGAAAGCTGAAACTGGATCCTTTCCTTATACCTTATACAAAAATTAATTCAAGATGGATTAAAGACTTACATGTTAGACCTAAAACCATAAAAACCCTAGAAGAAAACGTAGGCAACACCATCCAGGACATAGGCATGGGCAAGGATTTCATAACTAACACACCAAAAGCAATGGCAACAAAAGCCAAAATTGACAAATGGGATCTAATTAAACTAAAGAGCTTCTGCACAGCAAAAGAAACTACCATTAGAGTGAACAGGCAAGCTACAGAATGGGAGAAAATTTTTATGATCTACCCATCTGACAAAGGGCTAATATCCAGAATCTACAAAGAACTTAAACAAATTTACAAGAAAAAATCAAACAACCCCATCAAAAAGTGGGCAAAGAATATGAACAGACACTTCTCAAAAGAAGACATTTATGCAGCCAGCAGACACATGAAAAAATGCTCATCATCACTGGCCATCAGAGAAATGCAAATCAAAACCACAATGAGATACCATCTCACACCAGTTAGAATGGCGATCATTAAAAAGTCAGGAAACAATGGTGCTGGAGAGGATGTGGAGAAATAGAAACACTTTTACACTGTTGGTGGGACTGTAAACTAGTTCAACCATTGTGGAAGACAGTGTGGCGATTCCTCAAGGATCTAGAACTAGAAATACCATTTGACCCAGCCATCCCATTGCTGGGTATGTACCCAAAGGATTATAAATCATGCTGCTATAAAGACACATGCACACGTATGTTTATTACGGCAGTATTCACAATAGCAAAGACTTGGAACCAACCCAAATGTCCATCAATGATAGACTGGATTAAGAAAATGTGCCACATATATAGCATGGAATACTATGCAGCCATAAAAAAGGATGAGTTCATGTCCTTTGTAGGGACATGGATGAAGCTGGAAACATCATTCTCAGCAAACTATCGCAAGGACAGAAAACCAAACACTGCATGTCCTCACTGATAGGTGGGAACTGAACAATGAGAGCACTTGGACACAGGGTGGGGAACATCACACACCGGGGCCTGTTGTGGGGTGGGGGGATGGGGGAGGGATAACGTTAGGAGATATACCTAATGTAAATGACGAGTTAACGGGTGCAGCACACTCAACATGGCACATGTATACATATGTAACAAACCTGCGTGTTGTGCACGTGTACCCTAGAACTTGAAGTATAATAAAAAAAGAAAAGGAAGGAAATTTGGTTGGGCTCAGTGGCTCACACCTGTAATCTCAACACTTTGGGGTGCTGAAGTGGGTGGATCACCTGAGGTCAGGAATCGAGACCAGCCTGACCAATATGGTGAAACCCCATCTCTACTAAAAATACAAAAATTAGCTAGGCATGGTGGTGTGTGCCTGTAATCTACCCAGGAGGCTGAGACAGAAGAATTTCTTGAAACGAGGAGGTAGAGTTTGCAGTGAGCCAAGATCATGCCATTGCACTCCAGCCTGGGTGACAGAGTAAGACTCTGTCAAAAAAAAAAAAAGAAGGAAATTCTAACACATGCTACAACACGAATGAATCTTGAGGACATTTTGCGGACTGAAATAAGCCAGTCGCAAAAGGAGAAATACTGTATGATTTCACTTATATAAGGTACCTATATAAGTGAGTAGTAGTCTAATTCATAGAGACAGAAAGTAGAATGGGCCAGGCATGGTGGCTCATGCCTACAATACCAGCACTTTGAGAGGCTGAGGCAAGAGGATCACCTGAGCCCAGGAATTTGAGACCAGCCTGGGCAACATAGCAAGACTTCGTGTCTACAAAAACTGTAAAAATTAGCTGGGCATGGTAGTGCACACCTGTAGTCCCAGCTACTCAGGAGGCTGAGGTGTGAGAGTCGCTTTAGCCCAGGAGGTCAAGACTACGGTGAGCCATGATTGTGCCAGTGCACTCCAGACTGGGCAATAGAATGAGACCCTTTCTGAAGAAAGAAAGAAGGAAAGAGAGAGAGAGAGAAAGGAAGGAAGGAAGGAAGGAAGGAAGGAAGTAGGGAGGGAAAGAAAGAGAGGAAAAGAGGAAAGAAAGAGAAGGAAAGAAAGAAACAGAAAGAATGAAAGAAAGAAAGAAAAGAAAAAGAAAGAGAAAGAAAGAGAGAAAGAGAAAGAAAGAGAGAAAGAGAAAGGAAAGAAGAAAGAAAGAAAAGAGAAAGAAAGAAAGAAAGAGAAAGAAAGAAAGAAAGAAAGAAAAAGAAAGAAAGAAGGAAAGAAAGAAAGACGAAAGAGAAAAAGAAGGAAGGAAAGAAAGGTGGTTACTAGGGGCTGGCAGAGGGAGTTGGGAGTGAGTGTTTAATGGGTACAGAGTTTTAGTTTGGGAAGATGAAGAGAGTTCTGGAGATGGATGGTGGTGATGGTTACGCAACAATGTGAATGTACTTAATGCCACTGAACTGTGCAGTTAAAATGGCTAAAATGCTAAATTGTATGTTATGTATATTTTACCGCAATAAAAAATAAAGAGGGGTCATTGGACCGCGTCTAAGGTGTCATCCAGCTCTAAAATTTGATGCCTCTTAGTACTTAACACAACATAAGAGGATATTCCCTCGTTTCCTTCACCAAATAGCAAAATTGAATCCTCAGCCTTTTTCAGCCTGTGCTGACCAGAACTGTTTGGGAAACAAACACCTGAAAATCTGTGGTTTGGCTGGTCTCTTATTTGGCCCAGAGGAAACTGGAAGCGCCTGAAGAACACCGCAATTTGCAGGCAGATCAGGGCAGGTATTTTGTGGTCCTTGGGGAAAATTTTTTTTAATCAATGTTCTTAGACTTTTGGGTGAGTCTTGCTTATTGTATTTCTGAGCTGGACAAGGCACAGCTTCAGGAAAACTCAACTCAGAGCCCATCTGTTCAGTATTTGGCGCAAACTCATGGGGAGTACTCAGGCTGAAAATTGGTTTGGGGTTTGGGTGGTTGTTTAAAAAACAAACAAAACTCCTTTAACTATCATGCAGATGAGTGTAGTGACTTAAAACACACCACCTGGACTCCTGAAAGCACGCAAAATGTCATCTTCTGCTTTCCTGATCTTTCTGCATTCTAATTTCAGATGTCTGCCCTTCAATGAGATGAGTGGCTGTCAGTTTAAATACCAGACTCTCGATTCGGGATATCCTTAAGGGACCCAAGGAGTTCTGTAGCTACTCAAAGGAACAGTTTCCAGCTTGGGTGTCTACCTCTGTTGGTGCTAATTCCATGGAAAGCCTTGGCCGGAATACGTGGCGGAGCATGGTAAGTATGTCTGTTGCAGGTTTGGATTATCCACCTTCTTCAAACTCCAGGGCTAAGTCTGGGATGATCTCCAAGAGCCTGCATGCAACCTGAAGTTCAGGTAAACGGTCTCATTCACCTCACTGTTCCCAGTGTGGGATCCCCAGGGCTTGGTGCAAAATAGAAACTCACTATCTACTGATAGCTGAATTAAATTTAAAGGAGTGTAATTGAGCAATGAATCATTCATGAATCGGGCATCCCCCAGAATCACAGCAGATTCACAGAGACTCCAGGGTTGCCTTGGGGTCAGAACAAATTTATAGACAAAAAAGGTAAAGTGACCTACAAGAATCGGAAGTGAGGTACAGAAACAGTGAGACTGGTTACAGCTCAGCATTTGCCTTATATGAAGGGAGCTTGAACACTCAGCAGTCTATGAGTGGTTGAAGTATGGCCGCTGGGATTGGCTAACACTTGGCTATTGTTACAGATGCATACTATTAAGTTAGGTTCTCAATTATGTATGACTATTAAGCTAGGTTACAGTTCATTCACAAATATAGAAGTACTGAGTCATTCTCAGGCCGTATTTAGTTTGCTTTAACACTACTGAGTTGAATTAAATGTCATCTTGAGTGATACAGAATGGAACATAAAGGTCAAACTCTCAATTCGAAATCAGCAAACTGCCACAGAAATCCTTCACCTTCCTAGCTTGATAAAGAAAGGAGAAATTCCCCCAAACTTGTTCTTTGCACTAATTAATACCCAACTTAAAAATTGCATATGTTGTATTATTTGTAATCCTAGTGTTTATTAATCCTGAAAAGCAAAAGCAACCATAATGAGGGGTTGATAATAATTTTTCTCATTTAGGCTTACCATTCTAGCTAATTTGGTCTTGACAAATTCAGAACATGGGATCTGTATGCATCCCAGACAGATGTGCACGTCCTGTGTGAATTAATCAAGACTGACTACAGCTCCATCCGCTGGCCCCCTTGTACCAAAACACTGAGAGCCCTGTCTTGCCACCAGGTAGGCTTCTTGTTGTTGTTGTTGTTGTTGTTGCTGTTGTTTTGTGGGTTTTTTTTTGACACGGAGTCTTGCTCTGTCACCCAGGCTGGAGTGCAGCGCGCAATCTTGGCTCACTGCAACCTCCGCCTCCCGGGTTCAAGCAACTCTCCAGCCTCAGCCAACTGAGTAGCTGGGATTACAGGCATGCGCCACCATCCCCAGCTAATTTTTGTATTTTTAGTAGAAATGGGATTTTCACCATGTTGGCCGGGCTGGTCTTGAACTCCTGACTTCAGGTGATCCACCCGATTAAGCCTCCCAGAGTGCTGGAATTACAGGCATGAGCCACCGTGCCTGACCAAGGTAGGTGTATTTCTGAATAAGCTCCTGCATAAATCTACCTGGGTAAAACTCTTGCATTTTATATTTACACTTTGTACTTTTCAATGCCATTCCATATGTATGTGTATCATTTTATACATGATACGTGATAGATCATTTTACACATTTTATACATGTTACTAACCATGTGGTGAAATCAAAAGGATTCCCACTTTACAGAAGGGAAAACTGAGACATGAAGAGGTGATTTCTTCACCTGAGTTAGTAGTGGAGTTTGGATCCTAATTATTTCCCTGCTTCTCTGGTTTAATCCTTTCTTATTTTGATGCACATTTGTAAGCTTAAAACTTAGCATCTGCCTGCCAGTTTTTAAAACAGTCTGCATATCTTCTCTTGGGCATACAACAGCCAGTGCAGATACCCAGGATGCCTGCCAGCTGCCAGTCACTTCTCTTCTGGAGCAAGGGCTTTCTTCCAAATCAGCAGGCTTCTTAGACTATGCCATCCAGCCACTTTGGTTGCTAGGCACAGAACCGCTGTAGGAATTTGGAGATTTATGGCCAGGATTCACAGGAAGGAGAACTCAGTACAAAGCAAAGAGCTGGGTCTCAGGAGGAACTTCAGGGAGGGCTGGCTGCTTCTGGGTCCAAAGTGGCCCAGGGTCCGCAGCAACAGTTTTGCAGAACTTCACCCCAGTCTGGAACTCTCCTACTAATGAGACCAAGCTCACAGGGAGACACACTCTCAGAGTTTCTGTCTTGCCACCGCCTGCCTAATGCCTCGCTGCTGCTCGGAGGATATAAATGCTGAAGTCAGCATATTAGGTGAAATTCCAGCAGAGTCCAGATTTGCCCTTGGAAATTCTTTAAATCTCCAGAGAGTACAGTTTATGTGGTTTCATGCATGTAGCTCTATGTAGTAATGTGTGTTAGATGCAGAGTGGATGGGGAACTCTCCTTACAAACGTTTTGTCTGGCACTGTCCTTTAATCTTGCTTATAGGGAGCATCTTCTCCTGTACTCGGATGAACATGTGGGGCAGCCTTTGGTTTTGTTTTTTTTAATTCGGAAAAAATTTACATGACATAAAATTAAACATTGACGATTGCAAGGATACAATGCAGGGACAGTTAGGACATTCCCAGTGATATACAACCACCAGCTCTGTCTAGTTCCAAGACATTTACATCATCCTGGAAGGAAACTACGTACCCATTAGTGGTCCCCATTACCCCGTCCCCCAGGCCCTGGCAACCATGTCTGCTTTCTGTCCCTATGAATTAACTTCTTCCGATGTTTCATATCAATGAATCCATACACTATGTGGCCTTGTGTCTGGCCTCTTTCACTTAGGACAATATTATTATTAGTGTCCATCCACATTGTAGCAAGGATCAGAACTACATTCCTGTTAATTAGCCCTTTGATTTTGGTTTACTAGAGTAACTTTCCTTTTTTTTTTTTTTTTTTTTTTTTTTGAGACAGAGTCTCCCTCTGTCACCCAGGCTGGAGTGCACTGGTGCAATCTAGGCTCACTGCAACCTCCACCTCCCGGGTTCAAGTGATTCTCCTGTCTCAGCCTCCCGAGTAGCTGCGATTACAGGCACCCACCACCATGCCGGGGTAATTTTTGTATTTTCAGTAGACATAGGGTTTTGCCATGTTGGCCATGCTGGTCTCGAAATCCTGACCTCAGGTGATCCGCCCACCTCAGTCTCCCAAAGTGCTGGGAATATGGGCGTGAGCCACTGCGCCTCACCTTAAGGTGGCTTTGTTTGCAAACATGGTCTCCATTCAGAAAATTGAATCTCCAGTCCAATCCACACTTAAGTCTTGACTCACAGATGAGCCTTCTGCCCCTGCTCTTGCCACGGCCAGCTACAGGAAGACCACCCCCCTCGGGAACAGCAGACAGTGTCTTTCTCTCCCTCCTTTCTCCTCCCTAGTTTGCTCACTTCTGTTTCTGGTTTCTGGCCCCTCTGGGATGGAGTATGAGGAAGGAAAGCAGGGAGAAAGAGGAAGAAAATTTGCCACTTGATTGGTACGGTAGGAAAGTGGCTCTAAGCTCTCTGAGTCTGATGGAATTTGACAACCTTTCCCCAACGTCGGCCTCGCGTTCTTTGGCAACTCCCACTGCGGCCCTGCAGTTGCAAACATCTTGAGGTGGGCAGTGCATTTTCCCCTTTTTCCTGCTGCCCACGGACTTCACACAGTCTCCGGGACATCCCATGGCCTCTCCAAATAGCCTTCTTGAGCAGGATTTAAAACTCTACAGACTTATCGCTCTGCCATGGGAGTAGGGGACCCTAAACATAACTGAAATTACATAGAAGTATTTAGAGACAAACAAATTGGTTTTATCACATTAATGGACCTATGAAATCATTCTATTAAAAAACTGTATTTGAAAATAAAATGCAGCTGGGCGTGGTGGCTCACATCTATAATCTCAGCACTCTGGGAGGCCAAGGCAGCCAGATCACTTGAGGTCAGGAGTTCGAGACCAACCTGGCCAACATGGTGAAACCCCATCTCTACTAAAAATACAAAAATTAGCCAGGCATGGTGGTGCACGCCTTTCCCCAGCTACTCGGGAGGCTTAGGCAGGAGAATCGCTGGAACCCAGGAGGTGGAGGTTGCAGTGAGCTGAGATTGTGCCACTGCACTCCAGCCTGGGTGACAGAGCGAGACTCCATCTCAAAAAAAAGTAAAATAAAATTCGGTCCAGGTGCGGTGGCTCATGCCTGTAACCTCAGCACTTTGGGAGGCTAAGGCAGGTGGATCACTTGAGGTCAGGAGTTCAAGACCAGCCTGGCCAACGGAGTCTCACTTTGTTCACCCAGGGTGGAGTGCAGTGGTGCGATCTTGGCTCACCACAACCTCCATCTCCTGGGTTCAAGTGATTCTCCTGCCTCAGCTTCCTGAGAAGCTGGGATTACAGGTGTGCACCACCACGCCAAGCTAATTTTTTTATTTTTAGTAGAGATGGAGTTTCACCATGTTGGCCAGGCTGGTCTTGGACTCCTGACCTCAGATGATCCACCCACCTCAGCCTCCCAAAGTGCTAGGATTACAGGTGAGAGCCACCACAGCTGGCCTGTGATATTTTTAATTGAGAAAAAATATTATTTACTGGTGCTGAGGTGCCTGGTGAGCTTAAAGGAAATTCTGCTAAATGAAAGATATTCTCATTTCTTATTTATCTCATATTGAAATGTATATGTATTTCAGCCCAAATATTTTCACAGTGTCTTTTTGCATTCTTTCAGAATACCTTTCTTTGATAAACATTGTTACAAAATTAAAAAGCATCAAATAAGAGATTTCTGTTCATGAGTATTTTAATGTTTTGCCGAATTTAAATTGTAGGCCTTTCTTAATTTTATTCCATTCTGGTACATAATATAAATTTATACAATTAAAAATAGAAGCTCTGGCCAGGTGCAGAGGCTCATGCCTATAATCCCAGCACTTTGGGAGGCCAAGGTGGGTGGATTGCTAGAGGCCAGGAGTTTGAGACCAGCCTGGCCAACATGGCGAAACCCTGTCTCTACTAAAAATTGGCTGGGCATGGTGGCACACACCTATAATCCCAGCTACTCAGGAGGCTGAGGCATGAGACTTGTTTGAACACAGGAGGTGGAAGCTGCAGTGAGCTGAGATGGTGCCACTGCACTCCAGCCTGGGTGAGACGTGAGATCCTGTCTCAAAAAAAAAAAAAAGAAGAAGCTCTATTAAAAGATTCTCCCCTCTCCCCTCAAGTTAAGATTTTCTTTTTTAAAAAACTTCTTATTCTGCCTTTATTAATTTGACATCTACAATTTTGTGTTTTTTTCATTTTTAATTTCTACGGGTACATAGGAGGTATATATATTTATGGGGTACATGAGATATTTTGATACAGGCATGCAATGTGTAATAATCACATAATGGAGAATGTCTGTGTTACAGACAATCCAATTATGCTCTTTATTTATTTATTTATTGAGACAGAGTCTCCCTCTGTCACCCAGGCTTGAGTGCAGTGGTGCGATCTTGGCTCACTGCAGCCTCCGCCTCCTGGGTTCCAGCAATTCTCTGCCTCAGCCTCCCAGGTAGCTAGGATTACAGGCACACACAGCTAATTTTTGTATTTGTGGCAGAGATGTGGTTTCACCATGTTGGCTAGGCTGGTCCTGAACTCCTAACCTCAGGTGAACTCCTAACCTCAAGTTAATGGGTACAAAACTGGGCTTCCCAAAGTGCTGGGATTACAGGCATGAGCCACCATGCCTGGCCAGCTCTTTTGTTATTTTAACACGTATAATTACATTTTTATTGACTATAGTTGCCCTATTGTGCTATCAAATACTAGGTCTTATTCATTCTATTTTTTTGTACCCATTAACCATCCCCACCTTCTTCCCACCCCCTTCCCCCACTACACTTCTCAGCCTCAGTTATATCCTTCCACTGCCTATCTTCATGAGTTTAATTGTTTTGATTTTCAGATCCCACATATAAGTGGGAACATGATGTGATGTTTGTCTTTCTGTGCCTGGCTTGTTTCACTTAACATAATGATCTCCACTTCCATCCATGTTGTTGCAAATGACAAGATCTCATTCTTTTTTATGGCTGAATAATACTCCCTTGAATATATGTTCCACATTTTCTTTTTCCATTAATCTGTTGATGGACACCTAGGTTGCTTCCAAATCTTGGCTATTGTAAATAGTGCTGGAAAAAAACATGGAAATGCAAATATCTCTTCAATATTCTGATTTCCTTTATTTTGGGTACCTACACAGCAGTGGGGTTGCCGGATTATATGGTAGCTCTATTTTTAGTTTTTTGAGGAAACTCCAAACTGTTCTCCACAGTGGTTGCACTAATTTACATTCCCACCAACAGTGTACGAGGGTTCCCTTTTCTCTGCATCCTCACCAGCATTTGTTATTGCCTGTCTTTTGGATAGAAGCCATTTTAACTGGGGTGCGATGATACTTCATTGTAGTTTTGATTGGCATTTCTCTAATGATCAATGATGTTGAGCACCTTTTCAAGTTATGATTTGCTAAAGCACAATAGTGGATTATACTATGGATGTTCTCACCCTTGAATTTGTCCAGTTCCTTTCTTGCTTTTTGGGGGATAAGTCTCCATTTCTTCTTGCAAGCTTTGTTTTCAATCCTTGCAATGTGCTAAAAGTTTTAAAAATGATGTTTTATTTTAGTGCTCCATCCACTGACTACTTTGATTAAATATTTCCAAATGATTTTTAACCAAAATGTATGGATTTTTAACCAAAATCTAAAAAAAAAAGTTTGGTATCATCAGAAAGCTGTTGGGCTGATTTACAAAGTAGTTCTGCAAAATCTCAAACATTTCTAAAATCTATTTAATGACTTGCAGCAAAGAAAAAATCATATACTACGTTGCCAAAGTTTTTTTTTTAAATACTACTTCAGCTTAATCATAGTTACTCTGAGTAGGTATAAAAATATTTGTAACATTTAACTGCAGCTTGTATTTCAGTTGGTAGATTATCACAGCTGGTTTGAATAAAATAGAAATTACATGTTCATTACAACCAATTCCAAGGTCATTGCTATTTGGTAGTTAAATTTAGCAAAACACTGTTTTTATCACGAAGCTGTGATTTGGCAAAATATATATTTGTATTAAGACCACAAAAACAATCTTATCTTCAAGGCTGAACATTTTAACTAAATTTAAAATAGTGTTTACATTTATTTTGAATGTTTCATCTTTGACAAAGTGAACTTCCCAAAGCTTTATTTTGGTTCTGTGAGTTGGCTGAAAAATATCAAACCCTTATGAGAGTTAGCTTACACTTGGAACATCGGATAACATTAATGACAAATTGGCGTCATTTATCTGTCTGCAAAGTCGTTCGGCCAATGAAACCAACACATTAAGTTACCACTTCTCTTTGTACATCTACAAGAAAGCTTGGAATATAAAATGAGCAAGATTGATTTTTTTTATTGTGGTAAAATACACATACCATGAAATTTACCCTTGTAGCCTTTTTTTTTAGACAGAGTTTCACTCTTGTTGCCCAGGCTGGAGGGCAATGCATGATCTCAGCTCACCGCAACCTCTGCCTCCTGGGTTCAAGCGATTCTCCTGCCTCAGCCTCCCAAGTAGCTGGGATTACAAACATGCCCCACCACACCCGGCTAATTTTGTATTTTTAGTAGAGACGGGGTTTCTCCATGTTAGTCAAGCTAGTCTTGAACTCCCGACCTCAGGTGATCCACCTGCCTTGGTCTCCCAAAGTGCTGGGATTACAAGCGTGAGCCACCGCTCCTGGCCTCATCGTAGCTATTTTTAAGTGTACTATGGTTCGGTTGTGTTAAGTACATTCACATTGTTATGAAACCATCACCTTTATTCACCTCCAGAACTTATTTATCATCCCAAACTAAAACTCCATACCCATTAAACACTAACTCCCAGTTTCCCTTACCCCATCCCTTGGTAACCACCATTCTACTTTCTGTTTCTATGAATTTGACTACTCTAGGTACCTTATATAAGTGGAATCATACAATATGTGTCGTCTTGTTATTGGCTTTTTTCACTCAGCATAATGTCCTCAAGGTTCGTACATGTTGTAGCATGTGTTAGAATTCCCTTCATTTTTTAGGCTGAATAACAATCCCTCTCTGTATATCCCACACGTTGTTTATCCATTCATCCATTGACGGATAGTTGGGTTGCTTCCACTTTGTCTGTTGTGAATGATACTGCTGTGAACATGGGTGTATAGTATCTGTTTGAGTTCCTGATTTCAATTCTTTTGGGCTTATACCTAGAAGAGAAATTGTTGGATCACATGATAATTTTAGGTTTATCTTTTTGAGGAACTTCCACACTGGTTGTAACATTTTACATTCCCACTCATCATGCACAAAGCTTTCAATTTCTCCCTATCCTCTTCAACACTTGTTATTTTTGCTATTTTCTGTTTTTTGATAAAAGCCATCCTGATAGGTGTGAGGTGTATTTCACTGTGGTTTTGATTCGCATTTCTCTAAAAATTAATGACGTTGAGCATCTTTTTTGCGCATTTATTGGCCATTTGTATATCTTCTTTGGAGTAATGTCTATTCAAATATTTTCCCCCAAAAATGAACAAGATTAATTTTAAAGAACAATCATTTGATATAAACAAAAAATCGCAGTGTGCAAAGTGGTGTGTGAGTGTATTTTTCTGTAATTGCGCGTGTTAAATCATCTCCTTTGGGCATTGTCTCCTACAAACAGCCGCTATCTTTCACCTTAGATGTTGACACTTCTGTGGTAGATTTGTGACTAACTGGTTTTCAGATGATCGGTGACTTTAGCCACTGTGGTGCACTGGCAAACGTCAACACTTTGTGCTAGGTGCATGTTCATCATCAACTTGCTGGAGAAACAGAAATGTGGTACTTAAGTTTTTACTAAATATGCATGGAAATGTTTTTGAGCTCGTTATGGTCTGAAGGGTTTATTGAAAAATGTAAAAATCATTACCAAACAATATAATAAATAAGGGGAGCTGCACCATGGGATAAATGTCAATGCAACTGTAGCAAAAGCACTCAGCCTTCTCTCTATACATTCCCCCGAATAAGACTGTTTAGCCTGAATTTCCCACACATATTTTATACACATCTAATCTACAATTTCCCATCTTCCCACTGACACCATCAACTGGCAGTCTGGTGGCTTTGAGCATTTTGCAGGCCATAGCCCAAGCTATTGGTACAGGCCATTGGCACAACTGGTTGGCATGCCAACTGCCCATGAGGTCAGCATCATCACATCAAATACTTTCTCCTCCCACCAGTTACGACTGGCAGCAGTTAGATTTACCGAATCACTCGTGTCATAGTGCACTTTATTTGGGAGCGCCCCGTGTGCTGTCCTTACAAGAGAGGTGTTGGTTATGTTGTGCAGCAAAGAGAGATGTTGCTAGGAAGCTTCTGAATTTAACCACAGAGCAAAGGGTTCACATGTGGTCCACACAACTAGATGAGGCCATGGTGTGGAGCTAGAAGTATCAAGTGGTCTACCAAACCTATCCAGCCTGCTTGAATGCAACTATTATTGTAATACACCTGGCTTGGAAGTAAAATGGCGAACCGGATGGAACTACAAGATGACACACCTAAACAGGAGCCATCCTGGGCAAACTAGGGACAGTGGCTGCATACCAATGGCTCACAACCAATTCATAGGAAAACGCACACACCCTTTGCTCAGACAAGCTCTGGTCCCTGCAGAGCAGCAATTCCCATTTGCTCCTCTGCCAAGGCAACACTAAGATTCATCTCTCTTGCCTTAAACATTTCCCAGGTAGAAATCAAACACCAACACATGATGCTCCTCAACTCTTGGCCACAAAAAACAAGTGATGGGGAACTCACTCCTTTGAGAGACAGCTCACTGTTGGTTGATATGGGACCAGTAAAGGTACTGAAGAGGCAGCTCAGAGGCCAAGTTCTGGAGTCAGACTGCCTGGGGCCCAGCCCAGCCCTACTGTTTAGCAGCTGTGTGAACCTGGATAAGTTACTCCATTGCTGTCTCCTCCGCTGTAAAACAATAAGAGAGTGTGCCTTATATGATAGTATGTAGAGTTGCCAGATTAAATTTAAATTCATTACGTTTAAATTTTAGATTACAAATATTTTGTTTAGTATAACTATGTCCTAAGTTTAACTGGGCATTCTGGATTTTTGTTTGCTAAATCTGGCTACCCTGCTGGCATGGAGGTTAAGACAGTGCCTGGCATATAGTAAGTTTTATAGAGTTAACTGTTGTTAGGATGCTTTGACTGCAAGTGACAGAAGCCCTGTAGCAGAAGACAAGGAGATTGTGGGTGTATGGGCTCAGAGTTCTTCCCTCTGTTTCACAGGTGACTTCTGGCCTCTATCTCCTTGTCTTTCAGAGGCCATGGGGACCTTCACAGTCAGGTTCCTTCCACCCCATCTTTCTCCAGGCTTGCCTTCCCACTAATATCTGACCCAACGTGGTCACCAGCCTCAAGTCTACATGACCTAGTAGATCCAATCCCATCTTTGTTTGAGTTGTTCCAGGGGTAGACCCTGAAAAAACAAAAACAAAAACAAAAAACAAAAAACCTTTTAGGCAAGTAGTTTATTTGAAAGGAATCCCTTTGTAAGGGAGTGAGGAAGTGTGAGACAGGGAAGATGGACATCAATACAAAGACATTATCAAACGAATTACCACCACGGACAACTGAAACTCAGTCCTGCCGGGAAACTCTGGAAAAGAGAGTTACCCCAACCAAGGGATGAGGAAGCCGGCATTTACCCACTAAATCAGCTCATCATGGCAAGGGCTACTTCTAGGGTCATTAACTTGATAGAGAGCACACTGGCATGGCCACGAAGCCACCTTGAGCATGCAGAGGTGAGACTGGAGGGGACATGCATGGGGCACTGATGGCATCATCTCCTACAAGCACGCCTCCCTGGCCCCTCTGTGGACGAATCTATGTCTCTTAGTTCAAATCTTAAGGGAAAGCACCTGGTTGGTCACTGGTCAGCCAAAGGACTGGCTGGCCCCAGGTCAGCTGGTGGCTCTTATCCCATCCATCCACTGCTCGGTAGTCAGGGTCTATGGAAGTGTCACAACCTGCCCCTTCCACGGAGGCTTTGGGCTTCGGTAGTCACCAAGGAGAGGGGCAGAGCATGGGGAAAGCTCTCCATGCACCACCACTGCATTCTGAGCGTTTGTCAAGTTTGTGTTTACATATGAAGCTAAAATGTATCTCTTGAGTCTGACCCACTCTGGATCAGGAACCTTCCAGAACAGCCCCAGTTAATCGTCGGCTATGGGAAAAGAGTAACTTTCTCATACCTGAGGCTGCATTCATGGGTCCCTCTGTCTTCTCCTTTCTAGACTAAATCAATACCCTCAGGTTCTTCATCTCTTCTTCATACCGTGCTTATGTTTTCATTTGGTCAGAAGAACCCTCAGTCCAAAAAAGCAGATGTGGGTGGGGACAGCGGAGGCGGGGAACTCATGTTCTGCACCGGGCTCTGAGTCTGGCAAGACCAGCAAGGCCAGCTGGATGGGAACATGGGTTAGAGGCCCCAGCCTTGGTTCAAGCCACCTTGTTATGAATGCCTGAGATGGCAGTGTATTTGTCCATTTTCACGCTGCTGATAAAGACATACCCAAGACTGGGTAATTTATAAAGAAAAAGTGGTTTCATGGACTCACAGTTCCACGTGGCTAGGGAGGCCTCACCATCATGGCGGAAGGTGAAAGGCACATCTTACATGGCAGCAGGCAAGAGAGAATAGAGCCAAGCAAAAGGGATTTCCCCTTATAAAACCACCAGCTCTCATAAGACTTAGTCACTACCACCAGAACAGTATGGGTGAAACTGCCCCATGATTCAATTATCTGCCACCGGGTCTCTCTCACAACACATGGGAATTATGGGAGCTACAATTCAAGATGAGATTTGGGTAGGGACACAGCCAAACCTTATCAGCACTGCAGCCTGCTGTCTCCGGGGAGAGCCGCTCAGCAGAGAGGTGAGGAACCTGCTCTGGGCCACCCAGGCCAAGCCGGCTGTCCAGGAAACAGAAGTAAACAGTCCTCCTGGTGGCCCAGGGAGCCTGTGCCACCGCCAGTGGGATCCCAGGAAGATGAGAAACTGTCTTTGTGAAGAGAATGTCCCCCTGAGATGGACCCATAACTAGGCCATTTCTCTCCATGTGAAACTCTTCATTAAAGAACGTTTTCATCAGGGGCATGAACCAGGATCAAGACAAATAACAAATAAGAGAAGCAAACCAGAGCCAGGCAGGAGCACAAATGCCCACGCATGCTTAATAACGCGCTATGTTTGCCCCTGGCTTCATCCAAGTCTCTCTGACCTTCCTTAGAATGGATCCCTCCAGAGTCCACCAACTCAGTCCCACCCCTGGGCTTTCTTCAGATGTTCAGTTAGCTTCCACAGAGGTGGTAACCTTAGCTAAAGGAAAGACCAGCTCTGATGACGATGGAGAAGCCACTCGTGTCTGAAGGAATTTATTCTCTCCTGGTTCTGCAGGCCAGCAGTCTGAAGTCAAGGTGTCAGCAGAGCCATGCTCCCTCCAAAAGGCTCTAGGGGAGAAGACTTCCTTGCTTCTGCCAGCGCCAGGTGGCTGCCAGCCATCCTTGGCCTCATTCACTTGTGGCCAGATCACACCAATCTCTGCCCCCATCTTTGCATGACATCTGTGACTTCTCTCCTGTCTCTTTATAAGGACACTTATCATTGGGTTTAGGGCCACCCAGTTAATCCAGGACGATCTCATCTCAAGTTCCTTAACCGAATTACATCTGCAAATACCTATTTTGTAATAAAGGTCACTTTCACAGATTCCCAGGATATGAACACGGATGTGTCTTTTTGGAGGCCACTGTTCAACCGCAACACCAGCTCAAAAGTCCAGAAAAGGTTCCTCATGAAGGATTTATTGAATGCCAACTCTATGCCAGATTCATGCTGGACTCAGTGTCTTTTGCAGTCCCCCACCGGAGTTCTCACAGCATCTTGCACAATTACTGCACCTTCATCCTGCAGTCAGTGCCTGGCCAGGCAGCTATTTGCAGTTGTCGCCCCCTGAGCAACCCAGGGCCCTGACCAATAGGGGAGGGCCAGGGCTTGCCAAGCAAAGGGCCACTTCTTCCTGGTCAGTCTGGCTGTGAAATTATCATAGGCGCCCAGGAAAAGAACCCAAGGTGGGAAGTCAGCACAGTGTAGCCAGACATCAGCCAAGCAGCCTGAAATCCCTTCATCGGGCATCTGAACTGGGAGAGTGGGCATATCGGTTTCCTAGGTGATATGGTTTGGCTGTGTCCCCACCCAAATCTCATCTTGAACTGTAGCTCCCATAATTCCCACCTGTTGTGCAAGGGACCTGGTGGGAAATAATTGAATCAAGAGGGCGGTTTCCCTCATACTGTTCTCATGGTAGTGAATAAGTCTCACGAGATCTAATGGTTTTATAAGGGGTTTCCCCTTTCACTTGATTCATTCATTCTCTCTTGTCTGCCACCATGTAAGACATGCCTTTCACCTTCCACCATAATGGTGAGGCCTCCCCAGCCACACGGAACTATGAGTTCATTAAATCTCTTTTTCTTTATAAACTACCCAGTCTCAGGTATGTCTTTATCAGCAACTGAAAATGGACTAGCACACTATGACTGCCAGAACAAAGCCCCACAAATTGGATGGCTTCAACAATGGAAACTGATTCTCTCACAGTTTTGGAGGCCAGAAGTCCAAAATCAAGGTGTCAGCAGGGCTGTGCTCTCTCTGAAATTCTGGGCAGAATCCTTCATCGCCTCTTCTGGTTTCTTTTGATGGCAGCCGCCAACCTCTGGCATCACTAAGGTCTCTGCCTCTGACTAAACGCAGCCTTCTCCCTGCATGTCTCATGTCTATCTCCACACTCTCTTCCTTCTTCTTATTAGGACACCAGTCATATTGGATTAAGGGCCTACCCTTCTCCAGGGTGACCTCATCTTAATTGCATCTGCAATGGCCCTATTTCCAAATGAGGTCACATTCTGAGGTATTGGGGGATAGAACTTCAACATATTTTGGGAGGGCACAATTGAGCCCACAATAGTAAGCAAACGGCAACACATAGTCCAACTCATGCTGGCACTGGGGGCTTCATAAGGTCCCCTTGGGATGGCTCAGGGCCACACCCACATACCTGGTGTCTGTGGCAGTCCTTTGTGGGGCCCAGGCCTACCTCACTGGGTGGAGAGTAAACTCTTAGATCCAGAGCACTCCTCTCAGTGGGGAGGAGGAGAACAGCCCTGGTGGATCCAAGCTGCTTCGGGCTGGAGGTGCTGGGCACTGTGCACTTGTCCCTCCCCACCTAGCCTGCGCAAACCACCCGCTCTGATTCCCTGCGCCTCCTTCTCCCCTCACCTCCCTTCTTCAGCTCCTGGTCACTAATGATTGCCGGCTGGTGCTTATTTATGATGTCAGATCCTGTCACTCTGTCCAGCACCCCCAGGGGCTTGTGTCTCACTCAGAGGGGAAGCCAAAGTCATTCGCTGGCCCCAGCGCCCTGTACCGTCTGGGTGCCTCTGGTTGGCCTCTCCATGTCCACCCCCCACCCTTCTCCACTCTGCTCTCTGCAGATCCCTGGCTTAGGAGGCCAACCTCCAATGGGTTCTCTAGCTTTGCACTGGGCTCCAACAATAACGGAACGGGGGCAACAGATTGGGTGAGAGGACAGTGGAGTTGGGGTACTTATTCCCCCCAGCTTTCTCCCTGCAGGGGTCCCCATGGGCCAGCAGTTGTCAATCAACCAGCAAGCAGCCCTCTCCTCTCTCCCTAGATTCCTGTAGCTTCTCTTTTCTTGCCCGTTTAATTCCAGGGGTGGCCATGGCATCTGGGGTGGGGGGTGCTGTGCTATTCCTTGGGGTGTCTCTACATCTGCCTACTCTTTGCAGTTGTCCCTTAAGTAAAGTCCCCCCAGTCCTCCAGTGTGAGCAGGCCATCTGCTTCCTGCCAGGATTTTGACTGATTTCCTTCTTGTCTCTCAGACTGTGTCTTCTGTCTTTCTCCCTCTCGATCACTCCTGCTTTTGCACAGGCTTTCTCCTCTTACCTCCTCTTGCCTGATACTCTTATCCACACAACTGACTCTCTCACCCGTTTGCAAGGCCTCGCTCAGCTCTGGCATGCGAGGCACTGCCTGCCCTGACTACCCCACTAAGACTTGCAACACCCACCAGCCCCCAGCATTTCCAAGCCCCCTTAGCCTTCTTGATTGTTTTCAGAACATTTGTCTCTTCTAGGACACTACATCGCATGTGCATCTGTTATATTTGTCATCTGTCTCCCCTGTCTCTAGAATAGAAGTTCCACAGGGGCAGGAATGTTGGACTATTTGGTTTGTTCTGGATGTATCCCAAGTAAATAGAATGGTGGCATGGAGGAGGCGTGCATCCATTCATGCATCCATTCCACAGATGTTACTGCACGTCTGCAATGTGTCAGGCACTGTCTAGGCAAACACAGCCTTTATCCTCATTCCTTGCCCCTTTGCTTTCGTTCCCTTACTTGGCCTCTGCTGCCAGACCCTCTGGCCCTGTGCTGGCATCCAGAGTGCCAGCCTTCCGGGCTGCAGCCAGAGCTGGGCCTGTGATCTGCTGTGTTCCATGGCTGGGATCTCAGAGAGTGACCGAGCCCTTTCTGTGTGTTATGATCACTGGCGGGCCTCTCCCAGCTGCCTTCTGCTGCTGTTTGAGGCTAAGCTCTTTGAAGCCGGAGTTTCTGAGTTTGCTTATTTTTAAACAATGATAAGATTTCCGTATTCAGCACTTCTTCACAGGCCCTCGGCAACTGCCTCGGCAGGCTTCCTTCTAGTCCTGTCGTAAATCGCTTCTGAGTCAACCTCTTTCTGTTCAGTACTAGCTTAGCAGCATCTCACCTCGAAAACGCACATCATCAGAACATGACAAGACCATATCTACAGAGATGAGGGAGTTTCTCTATAGCATCTCTCAGGCATAATGAGTATGGCAGTCACCAGAGAGTTTCCTGCCACTTTCCCTCAGGGTTCTGGAAATGTAGCTAAAAACGTAAGCCAAAAAGAAACAAGAACAAAAATAACTGTGCATGCAAAATAACCTTGTTTTAGCAGGCACGTTGCACCTTTTATTTTATAAAAGCAAGGGGGCTGCTGACTGGAGTTTTACCTGCTGAAGCCCTAAAGACGACAAATACCCTCAAAGAGATGCAAATAAAATGAATTCTAAGGCCAGGCACGGTGGCTCATGCCTGTAATCCCAGCACTTTGGGAGGCCAAGGCAGGCAAATCACTGGAGGTCAGAAGTTCGAGACCAGCCTGGCCAACATGGTGAAAACCCATCTCTACTAAAAATACAAAAATTAGGTGAGTGTGATGGTGCACACCTGTAGTCCCAGCTACTCAGGAGGCTGAGGCAGGAGAATCGCTTGAACCCGGGAGGTGGAGGTTACAGTGAGCTGAGATTGCACCACTGCACTCCAGCCTGGGTGACAGAGCAAGACTTTGAAAAAAAAAAAAAAAAGTTAGGGGGAATTCTAGGACCTGTCTCAAGCTTCATTGAAGAGAGTAGGAACTAGGTGGGTCAGTGAAGCTCAAGGTGTTGCACACGGTGGGTGGCAGGCATCCCTGGTGCCTTCCACGGGTGGGCAGAACATGGGAGACAGGACTTCTTCACTCTGCTCTGGTTCCAAGAGATGGGGGAAAAGGGATAATTCTGAGAATTCTGCGGGGTTCCACTGGGCACACTGCTAAAAGACATCACCCTCAGACAGCACACAGAGCTTCTGTGATCTTCCCGTCTTCATGGTAAGAAGACAGAAGGAAAAATGTGGCTGAAGGGAACTGAGAGAAGGAAAATTGACTGCACACGGGGATAGAACGGAAGAGCCCTCACCCACCCCCGCTCTAAACCCAGGTGCATGTGGTGCACGGCCCGCTGCCCAGTGGACGGGACCCTGCAAGGAGCTTGGGAGCATAAGCCAGAGCCCTGGGGCGTTCCCGGCATGCAGAGAACCAGGAGTGCCGCCTGGAAGTTGGATGCTGTGCAACATTTTAGACAGAAGTCTCCCCGCACCCTCCAACCCTAAGACCACAAAGGATGCACGAAGACCCTTGAGAGGCCGAGTTTTGCCTGTGAAGGCTCCACACCTCCTTAGGGAAACTGCAGGCTCCAGGTGAGGCATTCACGTTACCTGAGGTTTCCCCAGCCAGTAGGACATAGCCCCAGTGCAAAGAGCTTCTCCTCCCCTCACCACGGCATCACAGCAGCACCCCTATGCAATACTGTCCAACAGCCTGGGGAGCCCCAGAGGTGGCCCCTCCATACTCCATACCATGGCCCAGTAAGTGTAGGAATATTATCTGTTCCTGCTTGAGGTGCTGACCTGAGCACCAACCACATCGGGTAAAGGGTGGAAGTGAGGGTAGAAGTGAGAGGCATTTCCAGAATAAGAGGGTGTTGGGACCCAGATGAGGCCTGCTGAGGCCTGCTCCCTGGGAAGCCATTCTCACAGGCACCCTTAGGGAGCTGTCACTCAGGGAGCTGTCCCACAGCGCTCCCCAGCTGCCAGTCCAAAGGGCCACAGAGCGTGCTGCCCCCTGGGGCGCCCTCGTGGAGCCCCCCGGGATCTGCCAGCAGGGAGCAGAGTTCTCCCCCTCTTCCTACTTCTCTTCCTCCACCCCCCTCCCTCACCTAGGCTCACACCGGGCATCATACCAGCCCTACTGGTGCCCTTGTGTCCCTAAAGAGTACCTTGTGCTTTGCCTGGGCAGGGCCAGGCCAAGGGGGACCTGAGAGACTCCACATGTGTTCTCTTCCTCTGCGGGGGCCGGAGCCCATGCCAAACCCCTCCCCTCCAGCCAAACTCCCTCAGGGGTGTTGTTCTTGGTCCCGCCCTTTGGTTCACTGCACTTGCTCAGATACCGCTGAACCACCACAGCAACAGGCCCACGGATTTTCAGCTATTGTTTGCCTCTGTTTCTTCAGTCAGCTTTTCTCAACACTGGATTAGAAGTGCTTGCAAGGTGTGGAGAGCCAGGGAGGCAAGCGAGGTGGCCCAGGGTGCTTGGGCTGTTCACAGCCTGGGTCTGAACCTTGCCCTGTCCACCCACACCCTCCCTCTCATTCTACTCTTGAGCCTCCTGGCATAGGCCCTCTCGGGTTGCGCCCTGGGTTCCCATCCTCTCCTTGCCCCTTGCACTTAGCACTGTCTTCCTGGCCTTGACTTTGGTTCCCCTTGACAATTTTCAGGTTCACACCCCAGCACGCCCTGCTGTGTTGTCATTAGCAAATGTTTCACTAGCTCATCCGGGTCCAACACCCTCTTATTCTGGAAATGCCCCTCACTTCCACCCTTCACCTGCTGTGGGTGGTGCTCAGGTCAGCACCTCAAGTAGGAACAGATAATATTCCTACACTTACTGGGGCTGAATGCAGGCAGGTGTTTTTTTGGTTTCGTTTGTTTGTTTGTTTTTTGACACGGAGTCTCGCTCTGTCACCAGGCTGGAGTGCAGTGGCATGATCTCGGCTCACTGCAACCTCTGCCCCTCAGGTTCAAGCGATTCTCCTGCCTCAGCCTCCCGAGTAGCTGGGATTACAGGCATGCGCCACCATGCCCAGCTAATTTTTGTATTTTTGGTAGAGACAGGGTTTCGCCATGTTGGCCAGGATGGTCTCGATCTCTTGACCTCATGATCCACCCGCCTCACTTCCCAAAGTGCTGGGATTACAGGCATGAGCCACCACACCTGGCCCGGATGCAGGTGTTATGTCAACCTTAGATATACCTCCTGGGGGGCTAAGAGTATGGCAACAGTGGATGGCTGTATCGTTTATGTGGCTATAGCTTTAGTGTAGTCTGGAATGCAAACATCTCAGGAGGGATGTTCATGGTCCTGTCTAATTGGACAGGTGGACTGGGAGGGGAGAGGGGCTGGTTCTAGACCTGCCCATGGTGGAGTTGTGAGGAATGGAGGCCAGGGGTAGGCCAGGGGAAGGAAGCAGTGGAAGGTGCCCCCAAAAGGCCCTCCTATACTAAGGAGAGACCATGGTGACTGAAGAGGACACTGATTGGCAACAGATAGTAGTCCAGACAAAGAGGGAATAAGGGGCCAGGTGCAGTGGCTCAAGCCTGTAATCCCAGCACTTTGGGAGGCCGAGGCAGGTGGATCACAAGGTCAAGAGATTGAGGCCATCCTGGCCAACATGGTGAAACCCTGTCTGTACTAAAAATACAAAAATTAGCTGGGCGTGGTGGTGTGCACCTGTAGTCCCAGCTACTCGGGAGGCTGAGGCAGGAGAATCACTTGAACCTGGGGAGCAGAGGTTGCAGTGAGCCACTGCACTCTAGCCTGGTGACAGAGCAAAGCTCCGTTAAAAAAAAAAAAAAAAAAAAAAAGACGGCCTAAGGAAGTTCAGGTGATGTTGATGGAAGGACCCAGGTGCATTAAATAGCTAACAACCCAACATGAACAGGTGGTAGAGTGGGCAAGTTAAAAGAAACAAAAGGCTAGTGATTATGCCTGAGGAGTGAGACTGAGTTATTAAATGGTGAGTGCCAGAGAACTGGGCATGGAATGCTTCAAGTTCTCCTGCTCAGGGGTTAGCAAACTAGAGTGCCTTTTGGAACTGACAGGTAACATAAAATGTAAGACAATAGGGAAGGATCATGCCCTAACCTAAGACTCTATTTCCTCCCATGTAAAACAGGGGTAATGTACCAATTACCTTATATAAAGCCCTGGCGCAGTCTTACAAACAGGGAAATTTAGCAAATGCTGTTTTTCTCTGTGTCTGTCAGAATATTTTCAACTGACCGAGCATGGTGTCTCACACATCTTTGTAGTGTTTTAGGCAAAAAACTAAAAAAAAAAAAAGAGATGTAATGAAACATTTGCTCTAAAAAACATGTGTTAAGCATTTCCTGTACGATGTCGGGCACCCTGCAAGTTCTGGGGATGTAATCCCAACATCTTGGGAGGCTGAGGCAGGCAGATCACTTGAGCCCAGGAGCTTGAGACCAGCCTTGGCAACATAAAAAGACCTTGCTTCTACCAAAAATAAAATTAGCCAGGTGTCTTGGCACATGCCTGTGGTCCCAGCTACTCAGGAGCCTGAGGTAAGGGGATCACTTGAGCACTGGAGATTGAGGCTACAGTGAGCTATGATGGTGCCATTGCACTCCAGCCTGGGACAAAATACCCAACTGCTAGGGGATTAGACAATAAGGGGCTTTGCTGTCTCACATAATCAGAAAACCTACCTTAGGGAAGCTCCAGGGTTGGTTCTCAAGGATGTCATCAGAGACCCTGACTCTTTTCCTTGTGTCTGCTCAGCCTTCCTCAGCATAATGGCTTGGTCCTAAGCTTGTCCTTGTGGTCCCAAGACGATGGTTCCAACATCACATATGGATATGACAATATTTGGCTGGAGAGGAAGAGCATTTCCACCCAGGCATCTCCTTGAATTAGGGAAGAAAACCTTACCCAGAGGACACCAAGAAACCCTCCTCCTATGGGTCCCATTGGCCAAGATTAGAGCATATGCGCCCATTTTTGTTGCAAAGGAGGATGGGAATGTCATGTATTTGGCCATGTCAGCCCTCTGCTGGGGGAGAGGAAGAAGGGCCGGAGACGGTTGGTGGTGGTACATCCAAGCGCTTCCCTGCATCTTTCTTCCCTCTCCTCTCGGCAGTTCTTGGGTTCCCTTTTCCCCGAGGCACCCTCAGGTTCTGTTGATTTTGAATTAGGGAGTCCGCACCTTTCTCACAGCTGTGTTATTCTGTTTGAAAAGAGAGGCTGCAGGTGTTGTTTTGTAGGTGTGTGGGTGTTTGGAGAATGAGGCCCAGGACTGTTTGAGTATTGAGAGGATGTGCTGAGGGATAGAAAGAACTAGGCAGAAAGAAATCCAGGTATCGCTGGAGGGAGGAAGCAGACAGACTGCTAAGCAGCGTCGGGGGTCAACAGAGGCTGAGACCAGACGAAGGGGGAGAAGCCTGGCTGGCCTTAAGCCAGAGCTTCTCTGGGAACAGGTTAAGGAAGACAGAGGGGAGGAAAGCACTTTTATTTCAAAACCTCAATTTGTCCTCATCTCTTTCCTCATACCACCCTGCCCTTTGTCTCCTCCTTCGTGTTACTTCTGGATACTGATTCTACTCAAAGCTCCAGCCTCAGGCATGTGGGTCCAGGGAGGAGGTGCCTCTCCTGCTCCTCCTTCTGTTATTAGGGGACTTGTCTGCTCCTAAGCCAAAAAAGGACATACTTCTTTTTTTTTTGAGATAGGATCTGACTCTGTCACCCAGGCTAGAGTGCGTTGGCACAATCTCGGCTCACTGCAACCTCTGCTTCCCGAGCTCAAGTGATTCTCCTGCCTCAGCCTCCCAAGTAGCTGGGATTACAGGTGCACGCCACAACGCCTGGCTAATTTTTGTATTTTTTGTTGAGACAGGGTTTCGCCATGCTGGCCAGGCTGATCTTACACTCCTGACCTCCAGTGATCTGCCCACTTCTGCCTCCCAAAGTGCTAGGATTACAGGTGTGAGCCACTGAGCCTGGCCTAAAAAAGGACATTCTTTACATGGTAATGAAGGGCCCTGATGAGATCTCGGTGTGGGCAGGGCTGACAGGACCAGCTGAAGCCATCGGGAAGCCCCAGGCTCTCCACTCTCATGGTGGACAGAGTGCATGTGTATATTTCATAAAGACTTATGAAAATAAAAAGACAAGCCACAGACTGGGAGGAAGTATTTCTTTTCTGGGAGGAAATTCTGTCTTTTTATTTTCATAAGTTTTTCAAAGAGCAGAAGTTTTAAATATTGATGAAGTGCATCTTATTATTTTTTCTTTTGTGATTCATGCTTTTTTACCTAATCCAAAGTATCAAAGATTTTCTCCTGTTATTTAGAAGTTTTATAATTTTAGCTTTTACATTTACATCTATGACCTATTTCAAATTAATTTTCTTTTTTTAGATGAAGTCTTGCTTAGTCACCCAGGCTGGAGGGCAGTGGTATGATCTTGGCTCACTGTAACGCCCACCTTCCGGGTTCAAGCGTTTCTCCTGCCTCAGCCTCCCGCTTAGCTGGGATTTCAGGTGTACACCACCACACCCGGCTTATTTTTATATTATTAGCAGAGAAAGGGTTTCACCATGTTGGCCAGGGTGGTCTCGAACTCCTGACTTCAAGTGATCTGCTTGCTTTGGCCTCCCAGAGAGCTGGGATTGCAGGTGTGAGCCACCACACTCAGCCTCAAATTAATTTTTGTTTGTGGCGTGTGGTTGTCTGTCCACAGCTTTTAACCTGGAACTAAGTGGCTCTGGATCCTGGGAGCATCATTTAGGCATTGCCTTAAGATCTGCTACGTAGTATGCAGTTAACTGCTTGGTCCTTGTTGGAAAGATACAGTTGGAAACCCAGCTTTCATATTTACTGGCCATGGTGGACATTTATTATTCTGTTTCCCAGCATCTGAACCCCTTTATTTTATGGTGAATCTCCCATCTGAAAAGTTGGAGCCTGCCTCCCACTCTAGCAGTTGAAAATGCCAGATTCTGGCAGGGTGTGGTGGCTCATGCCTGTAATCCCAGCACTTTGGGAGGGCAAGGCAAGCAGATCACGAGGTCAAGAGATTGAGACCATCCTGGCCAACATGGTGAAACCCCGTCTCTACTAAAAATACAAAAAATTAGCTGGGCGTGGTGGTGGGCGCCTGTAGTACCAGCTACCTGGGAGGCTGAAGCAGGAGAATTACTTGAACCTGGGAGGCAGAGTTTGCATTGAGCCGAGATCACACCACTGTACTCCATCCTGGCAACAGAGCAAGACTCTGTCTAAAAAAAAAAAGGAAGAAAATGCCAGATTCTTCCAGTCCCCGCCTCCCTTGCTTCTAAGGCACAGGAACATGACCCAGGCCCCATGTATTCCTTGAATTCAGCCTGTGTGTTGACTGTCTCTGCTTGAAAACCTGGGGTGTTTTCTGCTTTCCTGGATGAACACTCGCTGATGCTGGCTGAGCCCAGTGTGCACTGTGATTCAGGCATTTTCATGGCCTTCGTGGCTTCTCTGGCCCACCCATCGACCTTCCTTTTTTTTCAGGTTCATTAGAGTATATTTCATATGAAGTGATATTCACTCTTTTTAAGTGTACAGTCCTATACATTTTGGCAAAATTATACAGTTGCATAACCACCCCCACAATTGAGGTATAGACTATTTCCTTCACACCAAAAACTTCCCCTTTGCCCCTTTGCAGTCACTCCCCTCTCCCAGCCTCCAGACCCTTGCAACAATTGATCTGATTTCCTTCCTGCAGTTTTTCCTTTTCCAGAATGTTATGTAAATGGAATCATGCCATGTGCTGCCTTTTGAGTCTGGCTTCTTTTACTTGGCATCATGTGTTTAAGCCATTCATGTTGTTGCATATATAAGTAGCTTGTACCTTTTAACTGCTGAGTAGTAATTCCATTTATTTTATGAATGTATCAGAATTTGTTCATCTTTTCACCAGTTGATGGACGTTATGAACATTTAGGTTGTTTCCAGCTTGGGGGGATTATGAATGAAGCTGCTGTAAACTTTCACATGTAGGTTTTGGTGTGCATACGTCTTTATTTCCTTTGGATACATACCAAGGAGTTGAATTACTGTATCGTATAGTAAATATATACATATACATAACTTTATAAGGAACTGCCAAACTGTTTGCCAAGATGGCTGTACCATTTTTCATTTCCACTAGCAATGTATGAGAGTTCTAGTTGTTCCATATCTTCACCAGTATTTGATATCATCAGGTTTTTAAAATTTGAGCCATTTTATGGCCAAGAAACATATGAAAAAATGCTCAACATCACTAATGATCAGGGAAATACAAATCAAAACCACAATGCGATATCACTTTACTCCTGCAAGAATGGCCAGAATCAAAAAATTAAAAAAAAATAGGCAGGGTGTGGTGGCTTATGCTTGTAATCCCAGCACTTTGGGAGGCCGAGGTAGGCAGATCACTTGAGGCCAGGAGTTTGAGACCAGCCTTGCCAACATGGTGAAACCCCATCTCTACTAAAAATACAAAAAATTAGCCGGGCGTGCTGGTGGGCGCCTGTAATCCCAGCTACTCGGGAAGCTGAGGCAGGAGAATCGCTTGAACCCAGAAGGGGGAAGTTGCAGTAAGCCGAGATCGTGCCATTGCACTCTAGCCTAGGCAACAAGAGTGAAACTGCGTCTCAAAAATAATAATAAATAAATAAATAATAGATGTTGGCAGGGGTGCAGTGAAAAGGGAACACTTCCACACTGCTGGTGGGAATGTAAACTAGCACAACCACTGTGGAAAACAGTGTGGAGATTCCTTAAAGAACTAAAAGTAGAGCTACCATTTGATCCAGCAATCCCACTACTGGGTATCCACCTAGAGGAAAAGAAGTCATTATACAAAAAAGATACTTGTACACACATGTTTATAGCAGCACAATTTGCAATTGCAAAAATATGGAACCAGCCTGAATGCCCATCAGTCAATGGGTGGATAAATAAATTGTGGTATATATACACCATGGAATACTATTCAGCCATAAAAGGGAACAAAATAATGGCATTTGCAGCAACCTGGATGGAATTGGAGACCATCATTCTAAGTGAAGTAACCCAGGAATGGAAACCAAACATCGTATGTTCTCACTCATAAGTGGGAGCTAACCTATGTGGATGCAAAGGCATAAGAATGATACAGTGGACTTTGGGGACTTGGAGGAAAGGGTGGGAGGCGGGTGAGGGATAAAAGACTACAAATTGGGTACAGTGTATACTGCTTGGGTGATGGGTACACTACAATTTCACAAATTAACACTAAGGAACTTACTCATGTAACCAAATACCCACCTGTTCCCCAAAAACCTATGGAAATTTTAAAAAATTAAAAATTAAAAACATTTTTGAGCCATTTTATAGGTGTGTGGTGATATTTCATAATGATTTCAATTTGCATTTGCCTAATTACAAATGCTGTTGAACATCTTTTCATGTAATTATTTGCTGTTCTCATATCTTCTTTGCTGAAATATCTGTTCAAATCTTTTGGTAATTTTTTATTGGGTTGTCTATTTTTTATTTTTGAGTTTTAAGAGTTCTTTATACATTATTGTTACCAGCCCTTTATCAGAATTTTTTTACAAATATTTCCTCCCAGTCTGTGGCTTGCCTTTTTATTTTCAGAAGCCTTTCAAAGAGCAGAAGTTTTAAATTTTGATGAAGTTCATCTTATTATTTTTTTATGATTCATGCTTTTTGTTTCCTAAGAAATATTTACCTGACCCAAAGTATCAAAGATTTTCTCCTGTTTTCTAGAAGTTTTGTAGTTTATATTGACATCTATGACCTACTTCAAATTAATTTTTGTGTATGGTATGGATGGAGGGTTTTTGTTTTTTTGGCTTATAGATGTCCAATAGTCCCAGCACCATTGTTTAAAAGACTATGCTTTCTTTGTTGAATTGCTGTGGCACTTCTGACAAAAATCAATTGATATATGTATGGGTCCATTTCTGGGTTCTATTTTTGGTTGTATTGATCTATGCGTCTACCCTTTCACCAATATCAAACTGTACTGATTACTATAGTTATATGATAAGTCTTGAAATCAGGTAGTATGAATCCTACAATTTTGTTCTTCTTTATCAACATTGTTTGGGCCAATTTAGGTCCTTTGCTTTTCTATATAAATATTAGAATCAGCTTGTCAGTTTCTCCAAGAAGCCTGCTGAGATTTTGATTGAGATTGCATTGAACCTGGAGATCAATTTGGGGAGAACTGGCATCTTGACAGTATTGAGTTTTCAGATCCATTAACATGGTATATATCACTTAAGTCTTTTTTTTTTTTTTTTTTTTTTTTTTTTGAGACAGAGCCTCACTCTTGTTGCCCAGGCTGGAGTGCAATGGCGCAATCTCAGCTTACTGCAACCTTTGCCTCCTGGGTTCAAACGATTCTCCTGCCTCAGCCTCCCGAGTAGCTAGGATTACAGGCATGAGCCACCATGCCCGGTTAATTTTGTATTTTTAGTAGAGAGGGGGTTTCTCCATGTTGGTCAGGCTGGTTTTGAACTCCTGACCTCAGGTGATCCTCCCACCTCGGCCTCCCAAAGTGCTGGGATTATAGGCATGAGCCACCTCGCCCAGCCTACTTAAATCTTTTTAAAATTTCTCTCATCAGTGTTTGGTAGTTTTCAGTTTACAATTTTTTTTTTTTTTTTTTTTTTTTGAGACGGAGTCTTGCTCTGTCACCCAGGCTGGAGTGCAGTGGTGCGATCTTGGCTCACTGCAAGCTCCGCCTCCCGGGTTCACGCCATTCTCCTGCCTCAGCCTCTCCGAGTAGCTGGGACTACAGGCGCCCCCCACCACGCCCAGCTAATTTTTTTGTATTTTTAGTAGAGACGGGGTTTCACCGTGTTAGCCAGGATGGTCTCGATCTCCTGACCTTGTGATCCGCCCGCCTCGGCCTCCCAAAGTGCTGGGATTACAAGCGTGAGCCACTATGCCCAGCCTCAGTTTACAAATATTGCACATTATTTATCTTTAAGTGCTTCATGCTTTTTGGTACTATTGTAAATGGTACCTTTTTTTAAACTTTCATTTCTAATTGTTCATTGCTAGCATAAAAAATACAACTAAATAAATACATAGATTTTAGTATATTTTTCTTGTATCCTGCATTCTTGCTACACTGACTTATTACATCTAATAGTGTCTGGAAATTCTCTGGACTTTTCTATGTAGAAAACCATATTGTTTATAGTTTTATTTCTTCCTTATTCTTATGCCTTTTATTTCTTTTTCTGATCTCATTGTACTGACTAAGATATTAACTAGGAGTGGTAAAAGCAGACATCTTTGCGTGTTCCCCAGTCTTTGAAGGAAAGTGTCCAGTGTCTCACCACTAAATGTGATGTTAGCTATAGGTTTTTTTAGATGCTGTTTATTAGAGTGAGGAAATTTCACTTTAGTGAACTCTGGTTCACTGAGAGTTTTTATCATGAATAGATGTCCAACCTTTTAGTACATTTCTTTTATGCTTAAATTAGCCAGAGATGGTGTCTGTTTCAAGTAGAAATCCTGACTGATATACCAGCTTTTCAATGTTGCGTAAGTTCGTTAACCTCACCTGAACCAGGATCTGAATAGAAGCCTAATGGTGAAAATTGTAAGTCCTCTTAATTTTACCACCCAAACACAGTCACCATAACAATCTTCAAAGGTATCCATTGTGTTGTATAAATAGCTTGACTTCAATTTATTATTTTTCTCCCACTCTGCCCTCAGTAACTTTGCTGATTATATGTAATTATGTAAATAATATATACCCATTGTAAAGAACCTGAACAGTTCATTAAGATATAAAGAGAGTGAAGGTCACCTGGATGTCACCATCCTGAGATAACTGCCATTAACAATTTGGTGACCATCTTCCAAGTCCCTCTTCATACATGCTCACACATACATATATGATCTTACTTAAATAAGCCCAGGATATACATGCTGTTTTATCCTCAGTGTGTTGCCGCTTCCCCTCTCATCCCACATCAGAACCCCACTTGCCTCTCTCATGGTCCTTTGGATTGACTGGGCTCAGCTGAGTGGTTCCCATATGGAGTTTCTCATGTAGGTGTAATCAAATGTTGGCTGGAGCTGTGGTCATCTGAATTCTCTTCTGGGCTGGATGTCCAAATTGGCTCACTATTGTGACCAGCAGTTGATGCTGTCACCTGGGACCTCTGCTGTAGCTGTTGACTGACGTGCCTACATGTGGCCTCCTCATGTGCCTCAGACTGTTCAAAGCAAGAAGGCCAGGTTCTAAGAGGGAGCATTCCTGGAATAAGAATTTTAAGAAACCCCAATGGAACCTGCAATGCTTCTTGCAACTTGGCTTCAGAAGTCCCAGAACATCACTTCTGCCATGTTCTATTGGTGACGCAAGTCATTAAGGCAAGCCTGAATTCAAAGGGAGGAGAATTAGACCCGTGTTTCAAATGAGAGAATTAGCAAAGAATTTATGGCTATCTTTAACTTGCCACATTTATCAAACAATATATATGTATTGAGCACCTACTACCTGCCAGGCACTATTGTAAGTGCTGGGGATACAGAGGTGACAAGACAAAGCTCCTGCTCTTATGGAGCTTACATTTGAGTGTGGGGCCATGGACAATAGAGAAGTGAACAAATAAAGCTAAATAAGCAATACATGGCCAGGCACAGTGGCTCACACCTGTAATCCCAGCACTTTGAGAGGCCGAGGCAGGCAGATCACTTGAGGTCAGGAGTTTAAGACTAGGCTGGTAAACATGGTGAAACCCCGTATCTACTAAAAATACAAAAAATTAGCCATATGTGGTGGCGAGCACCTGTAATCCCAGCTACGTGGGAGGCTGAGGCAGGAGAATTGCTTGAACCCAGGAGGTGGAGGTTGCAGTGAGCTAAGATTGCACCATTGCACTCCAGCCTGGGTGACAGATTAAGACTCTGTCTCAAAAACACAACAACAAAAAAAACAAGCAATATATATATACTTACACACATATATATTGAATTAGCTAATTAAATGTGTCTCCCTTGCCCCAAAGTCCCAGAAGCTTTAGCTGTACTTTGCTTTGGGCATTGTTGTCTTTCTCCCTTGTACTTTGGGTATTGATTTTCTGGTTAGTATATTTTGGGGGATTGGCTGTTTCTATCCCAGCCATCTCTAAGGGCTGCGTGGGAGCAGACTTTCAACAGTGACTGCACAGTGTGGCAGTTCCAAGCATGAGGGCTCTGGAGTCAGATAGTGTGGGTGAAATCCCAGCTCTGCCAATCTGCCAACCGTGTGGCCTTTGGAAGTAATTTCATTTCTCTGTGCCTCAGTTTCCCCACCCATAAACAGAGGAAGTGGGGATAATCACGGAACCCATTTCCTAGAGTTGTTATGAGAACTAACATTCCTGAGCCTCTCACAACAGTGCCCGGCACATAGTGGGTGCTAGATCAGTGTTTGTTGAATGAGTGAACAGCTCTTGAAGCCTCTGACAAACCTGAGTCAGCTCTTCTGCTGCAGGTGGTCCAGCCAGCATGTAGAAGCCACCCACCCACATGCTGGCCAGCACAAGCATGCCCAGGAGCCAGGCTAAAGTGGGCTCCATGGCACATGTTCCCAAGTGAGCCTTTACAATGGTGATGAGCAGCCATGCTGCACGTGTCATTTCAGGAAAAATAAGCAGACATTCCCCTCAGGGGCTGCAGTGAGGCCAGCTCCACGGCCAGCACATCCCCAGGAAGGCAGACAGGCTTCAGGAGCAGAAGAAGGCCTCATTGATAATTAACACCTCACAGCGAGAGATTTTTTGCCACAGTCAGAGATTCGTAGTGCAGTGTCAGAATCCAAATCCCGGAACTGCATGGCCCAGGACAGCGACTTAGCCTAGCACAGCCTCAGTTCCTGGTCTGTTAAACGGGAGTGCCAGCACCCGCCCTTCTGGGTGGTTTGTGCTAGCAACATGCTGTGAGTTCTGAGTGTCTCCACACCAGCATTAAGCTGAATGGCTTACCTCATACGCCTTACAGGCCTGGGGAAGTAGGCTAAGGCCAGCCTGGGAAGATTATTTGCAGGGAATTAGAGTGGGAGAGAGCAGGATTAGGGCAACCTTCCAACCAGGGGCCCAGCAGCTCCCATCTGCAAAGGACTGGTGCTCCCTTAGCTGAGAATAGGCACTTGCTGCTCTAAATGTTTACAAACGGTTGACAGGAGGAAGAGTCAGTCATGAGGTAGAGAAGCCAGCTGAGGGGATACCCTCACCTAAGGATGCAATACCTTTAAGGCCAGCACTGCCCTGCTCCCCACCTGGCCCTCCTCCAGGACCTCTCACCAGCAGGGTTCCAGCGAGGCTGGTGTCATCCAGAAATGAGGAGACCTGGCTGGGTCCCTGCCCTGCCACTCACCAGGAGACCTGGGCAAGCCACCTTCCCTTTCTGGGTCTCATTCCTCACTTGTATAATGAGAGTGCTGGGCCAGTGACCTGTTTGGCTGCCTAGATCACATGCTCTGAGACAGCATGATTCAAATGGGAAGGGAAAGGATTGAGGAGAAAGGATCCATTTGGAAATCTGACCAGGTTTCAAGGCAATAACAACAAAAAAAGAGACCAAATTGTCACCTACAGAGAGACAGAATTCACAGTTGAACAATGATATGATTTGGATCTGTGTCGCCACCCAAATCTCATGTTGAAATGTAATCCCCAATGCTGGAGGTGGGGCCTGCTGGCAGGTGATTGGCTCATGGGGACAGTTTCTCATAGTTTAACACGTCCCGCCTCAGGTGCTGTTGTCGCGATGTGAGTTCTCATGAGATCTGGTTGTTTTAAAGTATGTGGCACCTCCCTCCTCTCTCTCTCTCTCGCTCCTGCTCCAGCCATGTAAGATGTACCTGGTTCCCCATAGCCTTCTGCCATGATTGTTAAGTTTCCTGAGGCCTCCCCAGAAGCAGAAGCCACTTTTCTCCCTGTAGAGATTGCAGAGATATGAGTCAATTAAACCTCTTTTCTTTATAAATTACCCAGTCTCAGGTAGTTCTTTACAGCAATGTGAGAGTGGACTAACATAAATGAATAAATGATGAATGAATTAACGAGTGTATAAAAGAAGAGATGATGATAATGTACAGGACTGACTGCTAACAAGCAACAGACTTTCCTCCCAAGGACATGGAAAGGAAGTAACTCAATTTACCTCCAAAGGTAAATTACAGAATCCACATGAAATCAACACAATCAGAATTATTCAAAGATACTTTTAATAATATAAGTAATTTGCATTTATTAAGCACTTATTTTCCAGAAGACATTGTTCTTTGTGTTTTACAACTATATGCTCATTTAATCCTTGCAATAATATAAAGTAGGTAATATTGTAACCCCAATTTACAGATGATAAACTGAGGCACAGAAACATCTAAGGCTAGTCTTGTAGTCTTGCTTCGGAGCTCATGGGCTAACACTCCCAGTACTGCTTCATGGTAGTCAGAATGGCACTGAGCCCAGAGTATCCCCTGGTGATGATGTTACTGGGGAGGGCACTGTTTACCTGTGCCCCCGCCTTCATCATTCTCTCATGAGTCAGAGTCCTCCACACCAAATGGGGCTGGAGAAGGTCTGAGCTTCGGGCCCCCTGGCTTCTCTAGTTAGAAACCCTGGGGTTCCCCACTGTCTTGCACCAACTCTGCATGGTGCCACCTTCATAACTCTGCTGGCCACATGGGCAGTCTGGGACCCAGAGCTTCCTCCCCAGGCACCAGTAGAGGCAAGGCGGAAGCCCTTCACTTCCCTGCACCACACACAGGCCCGGTCCCCAGCCAGGATCCATACCCCACCACCAGAAGTGCATTCCCTCAAAATCAGGGGTGCCAGGTTTCCTGCATGATGATCCCATCGGATCGGAGACCCCCAAGTCTTGCATAACAGCTTAGGGGCCTAGAAGGGTAGATAAGAGTTCCTATTGAGTTAGGGTCTTCATGTTAGTTCCACTACTTAAAACTGACTTCAGGCTGTAATCTCAGCACTTAGGGAGGCCAAGGTGAAAGAATCGCTTGAGGCCAGGAGTTCAAAACCAGCCTGGGCAACATAGCAAGACCCCATCTATATTAAAAACAAAACAAAACAAAAAAACTCTGACTTCAAGTAGGTCACAGGCCTTTCTCTGACTACCAGGACACACTCCCCTGGTGAGACTGGAGAGGACTGAGATATCAGAAGAATTCTTCTTTTGTCACACTCTTGTGATTTCCAGCCCACACAATAACCCTAAGAGGTAAATATATTACCATTTTTTAACAACTCTACGACGCACCATTATTTTATATACCACTAAGAAAAGGGAGGGAGAACCTCTAATGAAACTTTGATGTGCAAACAACTCTAACACTCTCCCAATTTCAGAGGTGCTGTAATATGGGCATGTGCGCTTCCCGGAATGGAGGAAATGTGGTGTAATCCCTATCTTATGGATTAGAAAACTGCAACCTTGGTATAGGTTATTGAGTCAAGTTCATGGGGTAAATAAGGGCGAGCGGTTTTTGAGGTTTTTGCTCTGCCACCAAATCCCACGTCTTCCACTGCCTGACCCACTTTCCTTAGGGGTGTGTAAGACAGAAGAAATGGGCAGGCCATCTTTACAGAGACACACACATCAGTGATGGGCTATTTATGGCGAATCAGACTTTGCCTCAGGCTGCCTTGGGACACTGTAATTGCAGTGAACTCAGAAAGCAGATAGAATGGGGTTGGCATGCAGCAGGCAAGGCCAGGAAGGGATGATTGAAGAGCAGGGAGGAAAGGCAGGAAGAGCCCTGGGAGGAAAGAGAAGAGGGATGGTGGAGCCCTGGACCCTGCCCTCAGCTGTCCCATTCATCAACTGGGTGATCCCTGCCCTGAGCCCCATTAACAGAAGAGAAGCCAGGCATAGTGGTTCACGCCTGTAATCCCAACAACTTGGGAGGCTGAGTCAGGAGGATCAGTTGAGGCCACGAGTTTGAGACCTGCCTAGGAAACATAGCAAAATCCTCATCTCTAAAGATACACTTAAAAATGCACATCTATAGTCCCAGCTACTCCACAGACTGAGGTGGGAAGGTCACTTGAGCCCAGGAGTTCAAGGCTGCAGTGGGCTATGACAGCACCACTGCACTCCAGCCTGGGCGACAGGGCAAGACCCTGTCTCAAAACAAAACAAAACAAACAAACAAAAACCAGAAAAAGTCAGGGGAAATCCATTTGAGGAGAATCTCCAATGAGATGCTGAATAACAATGCACTGTAAAAATGATAAAGCATTCTGGCTGGGCACGGTGGCTCACTCCTGTAATCCCAGCACTTTGGGAGGCTGAGGCGGGCAGATCACCTGAGGTCAGGAGTTTGAGACCAGCCTGGCCAACGTGGCAAAATCCCGTCTCTACTAAAAATACAAACATTAGCTGGGTGCTGTGGCTGGCACCTGTAATCCCAACTACTCGGGAGGCTGAGGCAGGAGAATCGCTTGAACCCAGGCGGAGGCTACAGTGAGGCAAGATCACGCCACTGCACTCCAGCCTGGGTGACAGAGTGAAACTCCATCTCAAAATAAATAAATAAATAAATAAATAAATAAAACAAAAGTAAAAATTATAAAGCAGTCAGCAAATTTAAGTTTCCTAAAATAATAAGTGAAAATACACAAACCCAAGCAGCATGTGGGACCCATCTCACAAAAGAAACCCCAAAATGAACTGGAGGATAGCATGTTATCACATTTAAAAGAAACCCCAAAATAAACTTGAACGCAAGTCTTTTTTTTTTTTTTTTTTTTTTGAGACGGAGTCTCACTCTGTCTCCCAGGCTGGAGTGCAGTGGCGCAGTCTCAGCTCACTGCAACCTCCACCTCCCAGGTTCAAGCGATTCTCCTGCCTCAGCCTCCTGAGTAGCTGGGACTACATGAATGCACCGCGACACCTGGCTAATTTTTCGTATTTTTAGTAGAGACGGAGTTTCACCATGTTGGCCAGGATGGTCTCGCTCTGCTGACCTCATGATCTGCCAGCCTCAGCCTCCCAAAGTGCTCAAAGTGCAGGGATTACAGGCGTGAGCCACTGTGCCCGGCCAAGCTAAGTCTTTATTTACTCTCATCTTTTGAAAATTGCCAAAAAGAAATTACATTCTCTTGCTTGTCTTGTGTGACACAAGTTGTATCTCTTGCAACATCAACCAGAAGCTGTGCTGAAAGTCCATTCAGGCTCAATCTGTGTCTCCCTCCCTCCCTTCCTTTCTCTCACCTTGAATTCCCAAAACTTAAAAGAAAACCTAACCTAACCTAATGAAGGCCTTTCTCACAATTCCTCACATTTCAGAATCTACCCTTTTTCTCTTCCAGGCAGATTTTTGCCCTTTTGGAAACAACCTTTTTTTTTTTTTTTTTTTTTGAGACAGAGTTTCGCTGTCGCCCCAGGCTGGAGTGCAGTGGCGCGATCTCGGCTCACTGCAACCTCTGCCTCCCAGGTTCAAGTGACTGCCCTGCCTCAGCCTCCCGAGTAGCTGGGACTACAGGCGACCGCCACCACACCCAGCTAATTTTTGTATTTTTAGTAGAGATGGGGTTTCACCATGTTGGCCAGGCTAGTCTCGAACTCCTGACCTCAAATGATCCACTCACCTCAGCTTCCCAAAGTGCTGGGATTACAGACACAAACCACTGCACCCAGTCTCAATCTACTTTTTTTGACCCTTAAAACTTATTTGATTTCATCCACCATCATAGTTAGCACACCAACCACCTAGGCCCAGAAGCTGCCCACTAGGCGAGGGTGTGGGGAGCATGTTAATACTTCTTGTTCCTGCCATATAAACATAAGCATCAAGGATCTCTTGACCTGTCACATAGCAGCTGTCAGATTCCGGATTGGGAGGTAAAATAACACAAGGTCTAAGTTCTCCCAGTGACTGTTTTTAAGCTATTTCCATAGACACACAAACTTAAGATTTCTCCCCCAAACTATCCCTTGGAAAAAGGCAGCTGCCTTATATTCAAGTCCTTACAAAATCTAGCATGTTACAGAAAAAGCTCTCTTGTTATCTTGAACATTAAAATACTATTTTGAGAAGATACATTAGTCTGAAGAAAATCAGTCAATGCCAATTTGAAATGCTTGTAAAGATCCTGATAATCGCACGATAGAAACAATGAAAAAGGAGACAGAAATACTTAATGCTGATTTAGTCCTTACAGGGAAGGGCTTACAATTGTGTGAGAAGTTGTTAAAACACACACACACACACACACACACACACACACACACAGCCAGGCACAGTAGCTCATGCCTGTAATCCCAGCACTTTGGGAGGCCGAGGCGGGTGGATCACCTGAGGTCGGGAGTTCGAGGCCAGCCTGACCAACATGGAGAAACCCCATCTATACTAAAAATACAAAATTAGCCAGGCATGGTGGCGCATGCCTGTAATCCCAGCTACTCAGGAGGCTGAGGCAGGAGAATCACTTGAACCTGGGAGGCGGAGTTTGCGGTAAGCTGAGATTGTGCCATTGCACTTCAGCCTGGGGGACAAGAGGGAAACTCCGTCTCAAAACAACAACAACAACAACAACAAAATACACACTTTTAAAAGACTATAGTGCTTGTGATACAGAAGTCATAAATATGTTTCCACAGGAAGAATCGTTCCCTGTATTTCTGATGACAGCATCATGTATAGTTTCAAAAGATGTGGCCTCTCAACCAATGTGTACTGAGGTATGAAACTGTTAGAGGACTCCAGGGAATGAGGATAAAGATGCTGATGTCAGCCAGGCACCATGGCCTGTGCCTGGAATCCCAGCACTTTGGGAGGCCGAGGCGGGCGGATCACTTGAGGTCAGGAGTTCGAGATCAGCCCTTGCCAACATGGTGAAACCCCGTCTCTACTAAGAAATAAAAAAAAAAATTAGCCAGGCACGGTGGCGGGCGCCTGTAATCCCAGCTACTCAGGAGGCTGAGGCAGGAGAATTGCTTGAACCCGAGAGGCAGAGGTTGCACTGAGCCGAGATCACACTACTGCACTCCGGCCTGGGTGACAGAATTAGACTCTGTCAAAAAAAAAAAGAAAGAAAAGAAAAGAAAGAGTTTAAAGGGGGAATTAATGTTTTCTGAAGGCCTGCATGAGTCTTCAAAAATCTGTAGGATGGTGCATTTTTAATAACTCCAACTAATTACCCTTCTTAAGATTAGGCTGAAATCTTTAGGTTTAGCACCATTGAAAACTACCAATAAAACCAATTTATTATGAACAGAATATGGTTTCAATATGAAAATACCTCCAGGGGACAGCCATTTGTATAAGAAAGATTTTCCCCTGTTCAAGTTTGAGGATATCCATCCAACAAAGGAATGTTCTTTGTAAGTGTTAAAATTATGTGCACAGCTTTCTTCTTTGCTGAGAACAGTGGGCTGAATTAATGTAGTATTTGTTTTCTACCCAGTAAATTATGATAGTAATGAGGAAGGGGAGGGCCGTGTGGAGGATGACAGCTGTGGAGACCCAGACAGGCACTCATTTACCAGGTTTCACTTTTATTACCTATTCCCCAGTGTCTCGGATCTAAAAAATATGTGCCCTATCTATTTTTGGCATGTCCTAAGCAGCACAGTGTATTTGTCTTACATGATAGAATCATAAGGTAGGAAAAGATCTCATAAATTATCCAGTTTAACCCCACCTGTATTAGTCCATTTTCACCTGCCATGAAGGAATACCTGAGACTGGGTAATTTATAAAGAAAAGAGGTTTAATTGACTCACAGTTCCACAGGGCTGGGGAGGTCTCAGGAAACTTACGGTCATGGCAGAAGGGGAAGCAAGCACGTCCTTCTTCACAAGGTAGCAGGAGAGAGAAGCACCAGCAGGTGAAATGCCAGATGCTTATAAAACCATCAGATCCCGTCAGAACTCACTTCGTATCACAAGAACAGCATGGAGGTAACCACCCCCACAGTTCAATTACCTCCCAGGACAGATGGGGGTTATGGGAACTACAATTCAAGATGAGATTTGGGTGGGGACACAGCCAAACCATATCACCACCCAAGGTCCATTTTACGGATAAATAAACCATGAGTCAGAGATGGCCAGAGATTTGGTCCCATAGAAAGTGGCAGCATCAAGCCTTCCAAATCTCCAGTCAGTGTTCTTTCTACACCAAGCACTCATTTGTTCTCACTTGCCATGACTGCCATTCATTTTGGATAGCCAAGGCCGACAAGACCCTAATTACTGGTGCCAGTACAAGTGTACATGTTCTTAAAGCATCTCACATAAAACCGTATTTAATATCAGAACTTGCCCAGACTTTTTAAAATGCAATGAATCATGTATTGGAAATGAGAGGGGCATAGATTGGACTACATTGCGATGTCCTCAGAGACAGGGGTCCACTTAATGCAAGGCTAGGCAGTGGTGGACCCTGGGGGCCCAAGGGCAGTGATGCCCTGTGGGAAATGACTCCAGGCATTCTCCTCTGCCTCCTGCTAATTATTCTTCCTCCCCTCTTTCTCCATCACCTCCTCTACTGCCTCTTTTCAGCTCCATTGTATACTAGCACTGAGGACAGAGGAGGTAAGGATTTCCATGTGCCATCCATATCATTTTCCTTCAGCTTAGGTACTCATTGAGGAAAAAGAATTCGTAAAATTCATTGAACATGTGGAAAATTTTCATCTTTAATGCAGTCCTGGGTTAGAATCTTCCCTCAGCCATTTAAATATATAGGTTCTTTCCCTTTCTTTCTTTCTTTCTTCCTTCCTTCCTTGCTTCCCCTTCCTTCCTTCCTTCCTTCTTTCCTTCCTTTCTTCCTCCCCTTCTTTCCTTCTTTCCTTCCTTCCTTCCTTCCTTCTTTCCTTTCTCCCTTTCTTCCTTTCTTCCTTTCTCTCTTTCTTTCTGAGATGGGCATCTCACTTTGTTGCTCAGGCTGATATCGACCTCCTGTCCTCAAGTAACCCTCCTACCTGGGCCTCCCAAAGTTTTGGGATTACAAACATGAGCCACTGCACCCAGCCTCACACACGTCTTTAGAAAATATATTACTCTGTCAAGACCAGCCTGGCCAACATGGGGAAACCCTGTCTCTACTAAAAAAAATTAGCCAGGTGGTAGTGGCATGTACCTGTAATCCCAGCTACTCGGGAGGCTGAGGCCAGCAAATCGCTTGAGCCTGGGAGGTGGAGGTTGCAGTGAGCTGAGATCAAGCCACTGCACTCCAGTCTGGGCGACAGAGTGAGACCCTGTCTCAAAAAAAAAAAAAAAAAAAAAAGAAAGAGAAAAAAGAAAATATATTACTCTGCAACTTACTGTCATTTTAGCACAATAAATCCAGATCAGTATGCAATATCCATCTCTCAATATAAATTATTTTTAATGTGTTAGATATCCTACATATAGATATACATTATCAGCTCAACTACTCCCCTATTTATGAATGCAGTTGGGCTTGCTATTGCAAACAATGCAGTAATAACATGCCTAGCCCTGCATCTGCCATATTAATAAGCCCAAATGTTAGATTTCCTATCTTCCTTAGCTATTTTGATGTCTTCACAGTCAGAAAGGGAATTAGAACGGACGCTGAGGTTAGCAATTCCAAATACCCCACTACTAATTGTTTTGTACATCTCTCCTTACTGAATCTGGAAGTTTTCCTTGGTTTCTGAATTCGCATTTGGCACTAGTCCTTTCCCTACTTTATTTCAAAGGCAGACATCTCAAAATGTTACATCTGTCTAGAGTAGCTCTAACAGCAGTAGAACAATGCTCCAAAAGCGGGACAGGTGGAGCAGCATCACGCTGTGAAAGCATTTAGAGCAAGGAAAACATCATGCAATTCTGGATTAAACTCCAGCTTTAACTAAGGTAATCATTGTTTCTATTTTGAAAGAGTGGTGAGGAAAAGCAAGTCAAAGCCCTAGAAATAAAAAGATCCTGAATTCTCAATCCAACGACCAGAGAAGCATGGAGGTTTCCTTTTCTGAAGTATAGGAAATACACTTGTCTTGTTTTATGAGTCTCCTTTCAATCTATACAAATGATTCCTCTTTTTTGAATGCCTATTTGTTGCCACATTAGGTCTACAATTGTAGTTACTCCCTTGAAATCCTCAACTATCATAGCCCAAGAGTGTGATCTTTGGAATACACAAAAATTCGAATCCATATCCTGGCTATGGCTCTTATTTACTAGTGATTGATACCCAGAGAAATGCTCAGCCTCTCTGGGTCTTCACTTCCTCATCTGTATAGTGGGGATAACTGGTTAGATCTGGCATGGGCTACTATCAAAGGATTAAACCAAAGTAATGGATGGCAAGTATGTGATGCATAGTAAGTGCTCAATAATAGTGCTCTTCAGTCTAGGCCAGCAACTAAATGGAAACACTGGGCCTAGTGTATTAAAGAGTGTATAACGTGCCCTATCACATGGCTTACAATGTATTTGCTGTCCTTTGATTTCTGGAATTGCCAGTAGAAGGTAATCCTTTGAGAGCATTCCAGAGCTAACTAAGCTGACATTGGCCTCACATCCAAGGAAACCTAAGTTATAGAATGAAGAATTCACCCAAAATGTGAGCACTGGCATTTCTTGGGATGTCTGCTTGAGGCTAAAGTCTATGGGTGAGTTTTGGACAGTTCCACAACAGCCCTGCTTGTTCCCATTGTGAAACATATTAAATAATAATTAGGGCCGGGCGCGGTGGCTCACACCTGTAATCCCAGCACTTTGGGAGCCTGAGGCAGTCAGATCACCTGAGGTCAGGAGTTCGAGACCAGCCTGGCCAACATGGCAAAACCCCATCTCTACTAAAAATACAAAAATTAGCTGGGCATCGTGGCAGACACCTATAATCCCAACTACTCACTCACTCAGGAGGCTGAGGTAGGAGAATCGCTTGAACTCGGGAGGCGGAGGTTGCAGTGAGCCAAGATCGTGCCGTTGCCTTCCAGCCTGGATGACAAGAGCAAAACGCTGTCTCAAAATATAGTAATAATAATTAGCAATAAGGTAATGAGGAAAGTGACAGTTCTAACAAATCTTTTAAAACCTTGTTCTGTCTTTCCCTGGCTGATCAGGGTCTAATATGGTCTCATAAGTTTTATGAGAGAGAGAAAGAAACCTTCTTTAAAAAATAGGAGGAGGAAAGGCAAATGGAGATAATTAACATATAAGATGCTGACACAGGAAGCAAATTCTTCAAGCAGTGATGTATTTGGGGATGACGGTGGTAGACTACTGATGCTCTCATTTAGTTGGTAAATGTTGAAGACTTACCTCCTCTTTCCCAAAGAAAGAGAGTTTACTACATGTAGAACACACAAAGCCAGGGCATGACTGGGCATGAAGAATGCTGCAATTTACCTGATCAGCTTCGTGGAGGCTTTCAGTGACCCTGAGCTCATTCCTTCATAAGGTTCTCTCTCTTCCAAAAATGAACCCTACTGCCTACTCCAACCTAAATCAAATACGCTTACTTCCTATTTGTTATTGTTTCCAGGTCCTTCAACAAGCTAGCTTCTCCCCTCTGGGCCTAAGTCCATTATTAATGTTCCTAAAAAGTGGGACTCAGGGGCTGGGCACAGTGGCTCACACTTATAATCCCAGCACTTTGGGAGGCTGAGGTGGGCAGATCGCTTGAACCCAGGCGTTCGAGACCAGCTTGGGCAACATGGCAAAACCCCATCTCTAAAAAAAATAAATAAATAAATACAAAAATCAGCCAGTCTTGGTGATGCACACCTACAGTCCCAGCTACCCAGGAGGCTGAAGTCGGAGGATCACTTCAGCACGGGAGGTAGAGGTTGCAGTGAGCCCAGATTGAGCCACTACACTCCAGTCTGGATAACAGAATGAGACCCTATCTCAAAAAAAAAAAAAAAAAAAAGAAAAGAGAAAGAAGTGGGATTTACCCCATTTACAATGATTTGCTAGTATCCACCATGAAGCATAATTTTATTCACAAATGTCTGCATTTCAGATTACATAGAAAAAATTGGAAACCATCCAAAAATTGAAGAGAACTGAATAATGATATAGCCACATGATGGAGTATTTGCAGCCATTAAAAGATGTTTTAAAGACCAAAAAATGTTTATAAACATGGATTTTTTTAAAGACATGATACAAAATTATACACATATTATATAAACATTTCGCAGAAAAAAGATGGAGATACAACAAAATGATAAAAGTACTACATTTAGTGGCACTTTCCTGTTTGTTTTTCTATGCCTTCTAAATTTTCTACAATGTGCATTTACTACTCATTAGAGTGGAAAGTAAAATAAAGGAAGGGAGAGTGTTTCCTGAAGGAAGGGCTTTATTCAGGGTCTTTCTTACCAGTAGAATGAAGGCGCACCACCACAACCTTTATTTTAAACAGTGTATTAGCAATTACAGAGTCTGTTTGTTTCTTAGTAATGTGGCCCTAAGTCCATTACCTTTTTGTCTGCCATCTTTATACTCAGCTTATAGTCCAACAAAACCTTTTCTGTAAAACCTAGAATTCTAGACTTTATCCCTCCATTATTTTGTACCATTGGTTTAGAAAGACAGGTGACTTTTCATTTTCTTAGGTTTAGCCCATTTTCCAGATTTGTCAGGATCCCTTTTGGTACCAACTTTGTCTTCTCATACAAGAGCTACTTCTTCCAGTGCCAGGTCTTTTGCAAATTTTCTTAACCTGCCACCAATATCCTCGAACCAGAAATTTATTAAAATGTCACATAAGGTAAAATGAGGACAGAAACTGTGATTTCACACCAGCACAGATCCATCAATGAGCAACCTTTGAAAACAGCTTTGGAAGGGTTAGACACCCACTTCATTAAATCCCTACCCAATCCTCATCTCTCCCTCTCATCCAAAGATTTTTTTTTTTTTTTTTGAGATGGAGTCTGGCTCTGCCGCCCAGGCTGGAGTGCAGTGGCGCAATCTCGGTTCACTGCAAGCTCTGCCTGCCAGGTTCACGCCATTCTCCTGCCTCGGCCTCCCGAGTAGCTGGGACTACAGGCACCCGCAACTACGCCTGGCTAATTTTTTTTTTGTATTTTTAGTAGAGACAGGGTTTCACCGTGTTAGCCAGGATGGTCTCGATCTCCTGACCTCGTGATCCACCTGCCTCGGCCTCCCAAAGTGCTGGGATTACAGGCTTGAGCCACTGCGCCCGGCCTTATCCAAAGATTTTATGAGAAATTGTTCAATGACTCTTTGGAACCAACATATAAGCATTCCTGGATAAACATGTTATAAGATTCTCATACAGCCTGTGCATTTTCTTATTTTTGACTAAGGGATATTTGTTTTCGGCTATTCTATGGGAAATAGCATAAAATCAGCAGTAAAGATAAGAAAAGATTCAGTATCTCTAGATTCATGCATTATCACCTTGACCAAACCAGAAAGTTTGCTGTATTTAAATTGTCTTAGGGCCAGGCATGGTGGCTCACACCTGTAATCCCAGCTACTCGGGAGGCTGAGGCACAAGAATCGCTTGAACCCAGGAGGTGGAGGTCGCAGTGAGCCAAAATTGTGCCACTGCACTCCAGCCTGGGCAACATAGCAAGACTCTATCTCAAAAAAAAATTGTCTTAGAAAATGTCTAAAGATAAAAATGTGTTAGACCTCTATTAGGTCATATGGTATAAATTTCACTGTTATCTAGAGGAAATTATAATACATTGGAAGTTACCTTAAAGGATTCTTATCTACAAGCTAAAAGGATAAATACTAGAGCACTTTTTGGTAGGTCACATAGCATGGTAAAGGTACTGATTCGCCAGTGATCAGCTGCGTGACTTTGAAAAAGCCACCTGGACCCCCTGCCCCAAGAGCAAGCTTCTTTAAATTGTAAAAATGGAGATGATACCTAGCCTCAGGGGATGTACTAAAGACAGAATGAGGCAATTAATAATTGTTAACATATATTAAGGTGCTGTGTGCCACACTCCAGTATTTTGCACAGTTCACATCATTTAGTCCTCACATGACCCTAGGAAGTGGTACGATGACCATCCCCATATACTTGACATGCTAAGATATAAAGTAACTGGCCTGATACACACAGAAAGTGGTGGCCTCAGCATTTGAAGCCCCTGATTCCAGAGCCTGCACTCTTAGGACTACATCTACAGAATTAGTATTTATTTTTTGCCTCCCAGCATCCATTCTTCCACCTTTTGGTAATAGACCCTTAAATTCTTAGAGTCCCCCTATCTGTGTCTAATCCTGGTAAGACTAAGAATCAGGATGTTCATCTCTCTAGCCATGACAAAAGCCAGGCTAGATTTCCCTCATGACATTATACATGGAGGGACCTGATTCATTCCCTTAGGAATGCCTTGAAAGCCTACTGGGGGAGGCCACAGTGGCTCACACCAGTAACCCAGTACACTGAGGGGCCGAGGCAGGAGGATCACTCGAGCCCAGGAGTTTGAGACCAACTGGGCCACATGGTGAGACTCAGTCTCTACAAAAAATACAATAATTAGGCCAGGCACAGTGGATCAACTGAGGTCAGGAGTTCAAGACCAGCCTGGCCAACATGGCGAAACCCCATCTCTACTAAAATACTAAAAATACAAAAATTAGCAGGGCATGGTGGTGCACACTTGTAGTCCCAGCTACTCGGGAGGCTGAGGCAGAAGAATCGCTTGAACCTGGTAGGCGGAAGTTGCAGTGCGCCAAGATTGGTGCCACTGCACTCCAGCCTGGGCAACAGAGTGAGACTCTGTCTCAAAATATATATATATTGTGTATATATATTTATATACATATATAAAATATATATAAATATATAACATATATAAATATATCTAATGTTTATATATACATATTTATATATACATATATATTTATATATAAAATATATTTGTATATATATAAATATATATATATATTAGCTGAGCATGGTGGTACATGCTTGTAGTCCCAGCTACTCGACAGGCTAAGGTGAGAGGATCACTTGAGTCCAGGAGGTTGAGGCTGCAGTGAGCCATGTTTGTGCCACTGCATTCCCGCCTGGACAAGAGAGTGAGACTGTGTCTCAAAGAAAAAAGACTATTGGGCCTGCTGCCTGGATCCAAAGAGCTACCTGTGGTTACTGTCCCAATAAACCCTCTTTTTTCCTAAGTTAGCTAGAGATCATTTCTTTTGCTCCAAACTGAAGAACTGATATGTCAAAACCACTACACACTGTAATGCGTATCATGTGTGAGAAGTGGAGGACTACCAGCGACTATAAGCCTCGGTTTCCTCATCTGTAAGTGGACATAATAACAGTACCCAAACTGCCCACAATTGTTATGATTAAATAAGATAATGCATGTGAAGTGCTTACCGCAGCATTTGGTATGTAGAAAATACTCTGTGACACCTACTATTGCTAAGTGCTCAGTTATTTTTTAGAAAAAGGGCATTTGAGCAATTATTCCCATTAGGTGAACCAAATCTCTGAAATGGAAATAATTATGGCCAAAGACTCCATTTTCCCGCAGGTAGAGATTAGTTTGAATGATTATTACACAGGTTGCCCACAGTTGTTACGTAATTGGACTCCAACCTGAGCTTTCCAAGGAATTATTTGTCCAGGGGCATATTATTCCTCCCACTACAAATTATTAAGATTGAATAGCTGACCGTTTAATAAAAGGACACCTCAGCACTCAATACAGCTAACTTGGTCCTGACACTCCTAAAACTTAAGAATTAAGGGGGTGGATAATCCAAATGAACTGACAGGCAGTTTTTTTTTGTAGTTTTTTTTTTTTTTTTTTGCAAGGACAGTTATAAAATAATACTAACACGTTGCTTAAGATCTCTAACTGTGAATGTGTCCTGGCTCAGACAGCATTTCGGACTGAGACAGCTACTCCTGCCGTACCCATTTCTCCTCTCAATACAGGGTTTACGCCTTCTTCCTTTTCATCTTTTCCTTCCTAACTCCACTCCACAATGATCATTATTTTGTCTGACGCCTGCTTGAACATTATGTATACAGCTTAACTATAGAGTAGAAAGTCATCAGGAAAACATTTTAACAAAATAAGCGAGACAAAAACCCAAAGACTATACACAGTCCAGGATAGACCTTCAGAATCTGTTTATTTCACAATTGCTAGAGCACCATGTGAATTGGAATGCCTGTTTTGGCACTGCCATCTGAGCCAAAAGTGCCTTCTTTAAAATTCCCACTGTGGGGTTCAACTGGCAGGTGCTGTCATGGATCGAGGAAAGGGAGGAAACTCAGTCCTCACAGCAGTGATGCACAGTAGGGGCTGAAGGGCAGAGATGGAGCAAAGGAGCCAGCCATATGGTCAGGAGATTGGTTAATCACAGGGAGAATGAACAAATAAGCCAATGTATTGAAGACTTTGGAAGTCCAGTTTTTAAATGTAGGGTGGAGAAGATACAATTGTGGAAAGGGAGAAGACTAGAATAAACTCTGTGGAGTAGATGTGAAATAGGTATCAGTGTGTACTTGTTTTTAATATATATATGGATGGATGAGGTAACAAGCATAGATGCATATATTTCCAAATTTGTCCACTGGGAGAACGCACAGTGGCAATGCTAGCACAGGGGCAATGAGCACAGCCTTTAGCATCCAGATCTTGGTTTTAAATACCATTCTCCACTAATAGGAACCAGGACTCTTTGGAGAAATGGCTGATGTCAGGACCAGGGTAGGGAAAATAAAAGATGAGTCTGGAACATCTTGTGGTGCCAGAAAGCAAGGAAGTGCTCAATGAACCATGGGGATATGCCCAAAGGACACAGGAGCTAGCTGGAAAGTGCTCCCACTAGTCAAATCTTGGACAACAGGGGCATCAAAATAAATCATAACTTACAGATGATAAAACAGGAACCCATGTTCTACACTGATATAAATATTCAATAAATGGGGAAGAAGAGACCCCATTTCTACAAAAACTTTAAAAATAATCTGGGTGTGGCGATACATGCCTGTAGTCCCAGCTAACTCCAAAAGCTGAGGGGGGAATGGCTTGAGCCCAGGAGTTTGAGGCTGCAGTGGGCTATGATCTCATCACTGCACGGTAGCCTGGGCAACAGAGCAAGACACTGTCTCAAAAGAAAAGGAAAGGAAAGGAAAGGAAAGGAAAGGAAAGGAAAGAAAAGAAAAGAAAAAAGAAAACCACCATTTAGCAATAACTGATCCAGACAAGGATCATCAATGGATACTAAAAGTAAAGGGTAAAATTTTGAGAAATAGGATATTGACAGTCTCAAAATAGCCACCCACAAAATACGTAATTCCTCATTAATTAATAAGTACCTGTAATAATCATTTCACCATGGATGCGTATATCAAAACATCATGTTGTACTTTTTAAGTTGATGCCAAAAAACAAATACAAGTGGAGAAAATACTAACTTAATAGTGGAGAAATCTTGAAAACATCATAACCAACTGTTAAAAATTAACATCACCAGCAGTGGAAAAAATTGACACGATGTGCCTCCTAATAGAATGCAGAGAAAAAGACAGCATCACCTCTCTGGTATTCCTGCCAAAAATTCACAACCTGAATCTAATCTTGAGGAAATATCAGACAAACCCAAAGTGCACATCATTCTACAAAGTACCTGGCCTGCATTCTTCAAAAATGTCAAGGTCACAGAAAAGGAAAAACCAAGGAACCACTCCGGATTGAGGAAGACTAAAGGGAAAACGTAACTAAATGCATGCTTCATCCTGAATTGGACTGTGGACCAAAAAAGGAAAGGGTTATTTTAAGGATATTTTTGGAGTAAATGGCAACATTTGAATGGGGTTCGTGGATCAAATGGTAGAATTTTATCAATGCTGGTTTCCTGATTTTAAGTACTGTGGTTATGTAGGAGTGTCCTTGTTTTTAAAAAGTATAAATTTAAGTATTTAGGACTAATGGGACATCACAATTGCAACTTAGTAACAAACAGTTCAAAAAATAATGTGAATACATAGCTAGAGAGTGGTATGGAAAATATGGCAGGATGTTAACAATAGAAGAATCTAGGGGAAGGATATACAGGATCTTTTGAACTATTCTAACTTTTCTGTAAGTTTAAAATTATTTCAAAATAGTTAACAAATAAGACAAGTAGTATTTGAGCTGTTAGGAATTTGTCACACTGAGATTTTTGTTGTTTTTGAGACAGGATCTCACTCTGTCACCCAGACTGGAGTGCAGTGGTGTGATCATTAGCTCACTGAAGCCTCAATCTCAAGGGATCCTCCTGCCTCAGCCTCCTGAGTACCTGGGACTGCAGGTGCCTGCCACCACACCTGGCTAATTTTTCTGATTTTTAATAGAGATGAGTTCTCACTATGTTGCCAAGGTTGGTCTCGAACTCCTGAGCTCAAGCAATCCTCCTGCCTTTAGCCTCCGAAGGTGCTGGGATTACAGGTGTGAACCACTGTGCTGGGCCTACACTGATTTTTATTGTATTAGAAAAATCTCTACTTAACGGTTTCATTATCTTAGGTAAAAGTATTCAATAGCATAGTTGAAATAAATGAGAAGCTTTTCTTAATAGGCAGTAATTAGATAAAATGAAGAACATTCTGAATCCTCCTCCTGACACATAATTCTTTCTCCCTGCAAGTTTGTCTCAAAAAAAAAAAAAAACACATATAAGAAAAACCTTGAGAATTTGGTTTTTCCTTATAACTGATATTTATACAATCTCTATAGATATTTATGTTTTGATATTTAAATATGAAATTTCAACTATACCATGACCTATGGGTAAAGTTGGAAATTATAGTAACCTTATAACTGTCATTATCTACATAATTTGATACTTTATAAAAGTATAATTCCACTACTTGTATTTTAGTTATAGTTTGATATTAAATAGTTAATGTAAAATTAAAAAATCAATGATGGCAGCAAATGTTTGTCCTTAGAGGGTTTTTAAAATCCTTTTTCTTTTTTAGGGGGTGTGTGGGGGGTCATGTAGTAACAAGTGGCAATGCCACATGAGGCCAAGACCACAATGTGTTTCTAAAATAATTTACAATATTCCTAACAAGCTTGTTAAATAGACCTGAAGAGAAATGAAGTTCCAAAAATATTTAAAACAAGGGCAGTGGCAGCACCCTTGGAATAAAGTTTCCCAAAGAGTTACATTTGATCGTTTTGAATGTACAATACGTGGTTCCTTTTTTTTGTTTTTTAACATAACAATTGTCAGGGAAAAAAGAAAACACCTACAATACATTGGATATTAAAGTCAACATAACCTCAGAAAATGAGGTAGGAAGGCCTCATGAATCCTTTATATATTCTCCACTTGAAATTATCACTATAAAAAATTTTAGTAGGACCCATGGAATCCTTAACAATTTCACAAAAAAAAGCACATACACTTTTGGTTCTCTTTGACTATATGGAGAGAGAAAGAGAGATGGATTCATTCATTCAGGACTCAGTGCAGTCTCAACCTCCCCAGGCTCAAGTGATCCTCCCACCTCAGCCTCCTAAGTAGCTGGGACTACAGCCACCAAGCCCAGCTAATTTTTCTATTTTTTGTAGAGACAGGGTTTTACCATGTTGCCCAGGCTGGTCTTGAACTCCTGAGTTCAAGCAGTATGCCTGCCTTGGCCTCCCAAAGTGCTGGGATCACAGGTGTGAGCCACAGCGTCCAGCCACAGGGAGAGATTTCAAACTCTCCAAACTTCTATTTTGCTCTTTGGAATCACATTTTGACTTCAAGAGCTAAAATGAAATGGGAGTGAGTAATGAATGAAAAGCACCAAAAAATAGAGCTGTTTGTGCATGTGTGTATAGTGGTGGGGAGGAAAAGGAAGGGAAAAGCCAAGAAGATATCCTCACTTCCAGCAAAGCCCTGGGTTTTTACATTTTGATAATTTTTGGTATTTTCCCATAAACACAAAGTGATTAAAGTGAGACAAAAACAAAAGAGGAGGTAAAAAAAATAAACATTTGCTTGGAACCTGCCCAAGTGGGAAGATTTGAATGTTCCTTCTCTAGCCGCCCCCCTCCCCCCCCTTTTTTTTTGAGACAGAGTTGCACTCTGTCGCCCAGGATGGAGTACAGTGGCATGATCTTGGCTCACTGCAACTTCCGCCTCCCGGGTTCAAGCGATTCTACTGCCTCAGCCTCCCAAGTAGCTGGGACTACAGGTACCCGCCACCACACCTGACTAATTTTTTGTATTTTTAGTAAAGATGAGGTTCCACCATGTTGGCCAGGCTGGTCTGGAACTCCTGACCTCAGGTGATCCGCCCGCCTCGGCCTCCCAAAGTGCTGGGATTACAGGCGTGAGCCACCACGCCTGACCTTAGTTCCCATTATTGAATCCAAATTCATTCTACATTCATTCTGTGGTTACCAGAAAAAAAAAAAAGAACCTGCAATCAACCTCTCAATCACTGAATTACTACCCACTGTTTATATCCTTTAAGTGATCATCAGTTCATCAATATTTTAAAGGACAATAATCTTCTGATAAAACTCTAGAATCTTACATTAATCAAAGAAAAGTACAGAAGAAGATAAGATTTACTCTTTCTCCCCCGACTTTTACTGGACACAATATAGAATAGAAATCAATCTATTTCTCAGCATGCCATTGTCCTAAATAACAGCTGCCATTCTTAGAGAAGATAAACTGAACATATTACTCCTAAGCAAAGTGAATGTAAACTAGGGAACCAAAGCAATAATGCAGTGTAGAAGCAACAATGGATTCTCTAAGACTTGGTTCCAATCCCAACTCTGCCTTTAAACAGCTGTGTGGATCTCAAGCAAATCCCTTTCCTTGCACAGGGCCATTATAAAATAAGTGGGTTGAATTAGATGAGTTCTATAGTCCCTTTCAGCACTAACATTAAAAGACTCTAAGTTATAAATGTCAACTGCTTTTTACCTCCTATTAAAAATGAGTGGCCTTTTTTTGCAGAAATTGGTAAGCTGAATCTTAGGCTGAGTATGGTAGCTCACACCTGTAATCCCAGCACTTTGGGAGGCCAAGGCAGCTGGATCACTTGATGTCAGGAGTTCAAGACCAGCCTGGCCAACATGATGAAACCCCATCTCTATTAAAAATACAAAAATTAGCTTGGCGTGGTGGCACGTGCCTGTAGTCCTAACTACTCTGGAGGCTGAGGCAGGAGAATCTCTCAAACCCAGGAGGTAGAGGTTGCAGTGAGCTGAGATTGAGCCACAGCACTCTAGCCTGGGTGACAGAGCAAGATGCTGTCTCAAAGAAAAAAAAAAGAAAGAAAGAAAAAAGAAAAAAAAGAAATCGATAAGCAGAATCTTAAACTCACATGAAAATTCAAGAGACCCAGAATAGCCAAAACAATCCTGAAAGAGAATGCAAGTTGGGGAACTCACACTTCCCCAATTTCAAAAGTTACTACAAAGCTACAGTAATGAAGACATGTGGTACTAGCATAGATATACAGATCAGTGAAACATAATTTCAAGTCCAGGAACAAACCCATACACTCATGGGCAACTGATTTTAAACAGGGGTGGCAGAAAAAAATCAATGGAGAAATAGTCTTTTCAACAAGTGATGCTGGGACAACTGGATATCCACATGCAAAAAAATGAAACTGGACCCCTACCTCACACCATATACAAAAATTAATGCCAGGAATGGTGACTCATGCCTGTAATCCCAGCACTTTGGGCAGCCAAAGTGGGAGGACTGTTTGAGTCTGGAAGTTTGAGACAACCAGCTTGGGCAACAGAGTGAGAAACTGTCTTCACAAAAAAATTTTAAAAATTAGTCAGGCATGGTGGCACACACTTGTATCTCAGCTACTTGGGAGGCTGAGGTGGGAGGACTGCTTGAGGCCAGGAGGCTGAAGCTGCAGTGAGCTGTGATTGCACCAATGCACACCAGCCTGCGTGACAGAGCGAGACCCTGCCTCAAAAAAAAATTAATAATAATAATGATAACAATTCAAAATAGATGAAAGACCTAACTATAAGAGCCTAAAATACAAAACTGTTAGAAAAAAAAAAATGAGTGTAAATCTTCATGACTTTAGATGAAGCAATGGTTTTTTAGATAGAAAAAAATTAAGTGTAAACCTTCGTGACTTTGAATGAAGGAATAGCTTTTAAGATATAAAACCAAGGCCAGGCAAGGTGGCTCACACCTGTAATCCCAGCACTTTCGGGGGCTGAGGCTGGTGGATCACTTGAGGTTAGGAGTTCAGGACCAGCCTGGCCAACATGGCAAAACCATGTCTCTACTAAAAATACAAAAATTTAGCCAAGCATGGTGGTGGGTGCCTGTAATCCCAGTACTCAGGAGGCTGGGGCAGGAGAATCACTTGAATCTGAGAGGCAGAGGTTGCAGTGAGCTGAGATCGCGCCACTACACCCCAGCCTGGATGACAAAGCGAGACTCCATCTCCAAAAAAAAAGATATAAAACCAAGCACAAAGAACTGAAGAGAAAAAAACAAATTGGACTTTATCAAAATTTAAAACTTTTGTGCTTCAAAGTACACTATCAAGAAAGTGAAAAGACAAGCCACAGAATGGAATAAAATATTTGCAAATCAATATATAATGGTTTAGTATCCAGAAAATATATTAAAAAAACTCTTACATCTCAACAATAAAGATAAACAAATTGAAAATGGACAAAGGATATGAACAGATATTACTCCAAAACATACAAAAAGTCAGTAAGTACATGGAAAGAGGCTCCACATCATCAGTCATTAAGGAAATGCAAATCAAAACCTCAGTGAGACACTTCTTCACCCACACTATGATGACTAAAATTTAAAAAGGGAGTAATAAATGTTGCCAAGAACGAGGAGAAAATGGAACCCTCAAACACGTGCTGGTGGAAATGCAAAATGTTGTAGCCACTTTGGAAAACAGCCTGGCAGCTCCTCAAAAGGTTAAGCAGAATTACTGTATGATCCAGCAATTCTAATTCTTAGATATATACCCAAGAAAATTGAAAACATATGTACATACAAAAAAAAAAAACAAACTTGCACATGAATGTTCAGAGCAGCATTCTTCTTAATAGCCAAAATTTGGAATCAACTCAAATGTACATCAACGGATGAATGGATAAAATGTGGTATATCCATTCAGTGGAATAATATCCAGTCACAAAAAGGGTACTGATACATGCTGTAACAGTGATGCACTCTGAAAACATTATGCTAAGTGAAAGAAGTCAAACATAAAAGATCATATGTTGTATTATTATTTTTTTTTTTTTGAGATGGAGTCTCGCTGTCACCCAGGCTGGAGTGCAGTGGCACGATCTTGGCTCACAGCAAGCTCTGCCTCCTGGGTTCACGCCATTCTCCTGTCTCAGCCTCCCGAACAGCTGGGACTATAGGCGCCCGCCACCTCGCCTGGCTAATTTTTTGTATTTTTAGTAGAGACGGGGTTTCACCATGTTAGCCAGGATGGTCTCGATCTCCTGCCTTCGTGATCCACCCGCCTCAGCCTCCGAAAGTGCTGGGATTACAGGCGTGAGCCACAGTGCCCGGCCGTATTATTCAACTTTTATGAACTGTCCAGAAAATGCAAATTCAAAGAGACAGAAAGTAGATTAATGGTTGCCAGGGGTCATAGGAAGGGGGCATGAGGGGTGGCTGGTAGTGGGTATGGTGTTTCTTTTTGGAGTGATCAAAGTGTGCTGGGATTATATAGTGGTAATAGTTGTACAACTCTGTAAATATACTAACACCAATGAATTGTACACTTTAGAAGCATGAACTTTATGGTATATAAATTGTATCTCAATTTTTTTAAAAAGCCAAATGGCTCACCTTAAAAAATTGATTTCCTCACTTCTGTTTCAGGCCACCCAAGATATTTCTAAAAACAAAGAAATGTTTACAATGATATTTGACATTTATAATCCTACTGCAACAAATACTACAGTCAAATTTCTTTTTAACCAAATTATTTGCATATATCAGTTGATAGTCCACGTTATACCTATACTTGCCTCTAAATAATAAAGATCTGAAAATTCCGTCTAGTCATACCACCCTGAACGCGCCCCATCTCATCTGAAAATTCCACTGAGTTCATGATTTATCTCCTAGTCATTTTTAAAATTTATATTTTCTGAAGTAATTGAAGCTAAAACAAAGTCTTCATTTGAGAAATTTTAGTAATATTGTCATCTAGAAACAGGTAAAAGTATTGCTCTTGCAATGATTATTATTTAGCACAGCCATCTTAAGGCAATACTTTAAAATTTAATTTCTGTTCATAGGACAAGAGAAAGGTGAGGCAAAAAACAATTTTTCAATATTGGTATTCATATTAGTCTGTTCTCACACTGCTATAAAGAATTGCCCGAGACTGGGTAATTTATAAAGTAAAGAGGTTTAATTGACTCACAGTCCCACAGGCTGGGGAGGCCTCATGAAACTTACAATCATGGTGGAAGGGGAAGCAAACACGTCCTTCTTCACGTGGCAGCAGGAAGAAGTGCCGAGCAAAGGGGGAAAATCCCCTTACAAAACCATCAGATCTCGGGCCAGGTGCAGTGGCTCACGCCTGTAATCCCAGCACTTTGGGAGGCCAAGGCAGGCGGATCACCTGAGGTCAGGAGTTTGAGGCCAGCCTAACCAACATGGAGAAACCCCGTCTCTACTAAAAATACAGAATTAGCCGGGCATGGTGGTGCATGCCTGTAATCCCAGCTATTCAAGATGCTGAGGCAGGAGAATCGCTTGAACCCGGGAGGCAGAGGTTGTGGTGAGCTGAGATCGTGCCATTGCACTCCAGTCTGGGCAACAGGAGCAAAACTCCGTCTCAAAAAACAAAACAAAACAAAAAACAAAAAAAAAACCCATCAGATCTCATGAGAACTCACCATCACAAGAACAACATGAGGGTGACTGCCACCATGATTAAATTACTGCCCACTGGGTCCCTCCCACAACATGTAGGGATTATAGGAACTATTAACACAATTCAATTTGGTGGGGACACAGCCAAACCGTATCAGTATTACAATACGATATGTAAACTAGATGCTTTAAACCATAAAACAAATTCAGATTTTCTTTCCCCTGGAATATAAATAGCATTATAGTGCTTAATCTATACAGTAATAAGAGTGTAAGTGAAATTTTTCTAAAGCACTAAAAAGAAAACATACTCTTTATATTTGCCTTTTGTAACATTGTTTTGTTTATCTGGTTTTCCATATCGAAAGTCTGTAAACTTTGCATTAACACTATAATCTAACAATAGAAGCTTTGTAAGCATTTGAAATAGAATGAAATAGTAATTCAAGTCTGATATTACTGGGTTGTTCCACACATAGTAAAGTAAGAAGGTCGATTTTTCCAAAAATCTAAGGGTAGGCTAGTTGTGGTGATTCATGCCTGTAATCCCAGCACTTTGGGAGGCCTAGGTGGGTGGATCGCTTGAGGTCAGAAGTTTGAGACCAGCCTGGCCAACATGGTGAAACCCTGTCTCTACTAAAAATATAAAAATTAGCCAGGTGCAGTGGCATGTGCCCGTAGTCCCAGCTACTTGGGAGGCTGAGGTGGGAGAATCACTTGAACCCTGGAGGAAGAGGTTATAGTGAGCCAAAATCTCACCACTGCACTCCAGCCTGGGTGACTCTGTCTCAAAAAAAAAAAATTAAGAGTAAAGAAGAGGGCTTAACCATTTGAGAAGTAAACATCAAGGATCTGCCATTCTAAAAAAGCATTAATGGATTACAATATTTTCAATAGTTTACATGGTTTTCACTCTTTAAGTTCAATGAAAATTGCATATATTGTTTTTACTCTTGAACACAGTGGTTAATACTTTATCAGGGTGGTTAGTCACAAGAAAGACACAAACACAGAAAGGATAACCTTATCCAACTTCAGTATTATTTTAGTAGTAATGTGTATAAAATCCAACTACTGCTTGGGTGACCTTAGGAGACAGCAAGCCTAAGAGATGAAAACATTTACACCTTTTAATTAAATTACACTGTCACCACATAGAAGTGTGAGGTTCAACATTTGTTTTCTTAAAAACAGAGCACTAAACAGTTTAATACAGGACCTAACTTATGGCTAAGATGCAGAACCCTTAAGACTATACTGCATCAAGGAGTTCTTTTGAATTATGTATACTCAAATGATGGTGTTATAATTTACATTGAAATGCCACAACAAAACTTGATAAAACAAGATATAGGAGACATAAAAATTGATTTCTGAACCAAATGTGTACTACCTTACCCTAGAGTAAATCACTGGGAAATATAGGCAGAAAACAGACATCCTGCCTGTGAAAACAACTGCATATTCAAACTGAAGAGAGTCGTAGCATGTATGCTTTTAAAAATAAGCTTCGAAAAACTGTTTTATCAGTTTTGTTTTTTTTTTTGGAGCATGTCTTTTCTAAATAATTCTCACTTATCATTCCAGAAAATATAACAAACAGTTTGTAAGAACTCATGCAAAAATGTTTCTCTAAGGCCATGAATTGGTTTGCTAAGTTGCATTGTTTTATTCAAGTAAAAAGCCCTTCTAGAACAAGGAGTCTGTAAAGAAAACCAATCACCTTCAACTCTTGGGCCTGTGCACCTGTTAGGAGCTCTATCATTCTGAAAGCCAAAAGATAGAATGCTCATTTGAGCATTTGCAAAATGTTCTCTATATTTTTAAAAATCTAATACATGTAAGTTTTTCTGGCAGATTCTTTTTGTATGTTACAAAACAAAACATCAAAAGCTCAGAGTAAGATAAGAATCCCTTTTTCTTAGAAAGGTCAAGCAGATACTTCTTGACATCATGTCCTTTATACAATGGCATATTGTTCATATAAAAGGTCTCTTATCCTATAAAAATCTTGACAAAGGCAGCCTTCTAATCCAATGCGTCCAGTTTCCGTCTAGAAACCAAATAAAAAAGAATTCTTTAGTACATTTCCTATTCATTAATATGCAGACATAATAACCGAAATATATGAAATAGATTATGATTGGTCAGGACATGGGTTGCTCTGATTCACAGCATATGGATATAATATTGAAGTCATGAATTTTACATAGACATAAATGTCAGAAGATTCAAATAATTAAAATTTACAATAAAATTATATATCATTTCTTCAAGAGTCTTTCATAAGCCTTCAGGTCAATAAGACTTCTGTAAGCCTTTGAGGTCGTGATCATGAATATAAATTACTGATCTTCAGTTTTGTGAAAATACCAATCAAGAATTGCCGAATTTCAAAATGACAAAACTTCAGAAGTATGTGTCCAATTCAGCCCTTATTGAAAACACACTTACTCTGCGGACTGCTACTTGATTGTTGCAAACAAGTACACCTCCTACAAATTCAGCTTGAATCCCCTCCCGTAACAGAACTTGCTTGAAGTCTGACAGTCTTGGTTCATTCATAAAAACTGACTGATGTCCAGGAACCTTAGATAAGGTCAAAGGGGAATGAATAACTTCAAGTAAAACACCAAACATACAACTGTACTGAATAAAGTAAAATACTACATGATCTCTAAGAGATTTTCTATTATTCCCTGAAGTCCTTTGACAGATCATTTCAAGACTGTAAATCACATTCCAAGTTGTTATTCTTTTTTTTTTTTTTTTTTTTGAGACAGAGTCTCGGCTCACTGCAAGCTCCACCTCCCGGGTTCACGCCATTCTCCTGCCTCAGCCTCCAGAGGAGCTGGGACTACAGGTGCCCGCCACCACGCCCGGCTAATTTCTTTGTATTTTTAGTAGAGACGGGGTTTCACTGTGTTAGCCAGGATGGTCTCGATCTCCTGACCTCGTGATCCACCCACCTCGGCCTCCCAAAGTGCTGGGATTACAGGCGTGAGCCACTGCACCCGGCCTCCAAGTTGTTATTCTAAATTTTACCCCATTATTTAACATTACAAAGCCTTTCACGTTTTCTGTTTCACCATCAGTTTTGTTAGTCATGCCTCGTCATAACAGAGACGTTTGGTAATGTTATGCTCTTCACTCATTCACTTGCCTAAGGGAGTCAACTAGAGTGCCATGGGCAGGACTGAACCAAAAATTCATTTTCTAGATCCCAGTCATTTGCTTACTTCAAAAGACATTTCCTCCCCAATCCCATTTTCCCTGTCCCTCCTTCCTCAGAGCAAATGCAATGGATGCCATAGGTTCTACAATCAGTAAGGAAAGCGGTTCTTGCCTAATGCTGCTGCTTTCTGCTTTGACATTACTTTGAAGAGCATTAGCTTTAGCACAGAAGAAAAAAATATTCTTATTCCTCCTCCCAATTTTGAGAGTTGTACTAGAAGGAAATCCAACAACAGAGGCTGTCTCTCTATTCTTAATTTCATAGTAGGGCTGAAGACATCACTTGATATGCATGTAGGGTTCACAGTTTTAATATTTTTCCAAGTTTAATTACTTAGAATCTTGCTAGTTAACTAGATACCTCTAAAGAATATGTAAATGCTAGAATAAATTATATCTATACTTAAAGATTTCTAACTATATCAAAACCAAAAGTTATTTGAACTGAATAACATAAAAAAATGGAGTGTGTGACTATTGGCCGGGTGCACTGGCTCACGCCTGTAATCCCAGCACTTTGGGATGCTGAGGTGGGTGGATCACCTGAGGTCAGGAGTTCAAGACCAGCCTGGCCAACATGGCAAAACCCTGTTTCTACTAAAAATACAAAAACTAGCTGGGCCGGGTGGCTCATGCCTGTAATCCCAGCTACTTGGGAGGCTGAGGCAGGAGAATCGCTTGAATCCGAGAGGCGGAGGTCGCAGTGAGCCAAGATCACACCACTGCACTCAATCCCGGGCAACAGAGCGAGACTCCATCTCAAAAAAAAAAAAAAAACAACAGTATGACTTTCTTAGAAAACTATAAATCTCCTGACTGGAAGCAGGCAGGTGATCCTCACAATCATCAAACTTAAAATTTAAAAATCCATACCAAAAAAAAAATCATGAAACAATTACGTACCTTAAAAGATTTGCTAAAGATATGTCATTCCTTAGCTATATAGAATTAATATATACACAGAGACATACACACAGAAGCATGTCACAAGTTCTCTTTTTTAAAAACTCCAAAATCAGCCCAAATGTGAGACATATTTTATGTTCAAGACAGGGTCTCACTCTATCATATAGGCTAGATGCAGTGGCACAATTGTGGCTCACTGTAGTCTCGAACTCCTGAGCTCAAGCAATCCTCCTGCCTCAGCCTTCTTAGCTGAGACTACAGGTGCACACCACCATGCCGACTAGGTTTTTGACAGGGTGTCCCTATAATCAGGCTGATCTAGAGCTCCTGGCCTCAAGCAATTCTCCCACCTCAGCCTCCCAAAGTGCTGGGATTACAGGCTGAGTCACTGCCCCCAGCTGACACATATTTTAAATGGTTAAAAATATACAAGGTTCCACAGACCCACTTAGTTTTAGAAGAGGGAAAAAAAACCAAAAGACACGAAAACTAGAAGGATGACAAATTCAGGAAGAAATCAAAAAAGCACATGCTTTTTTTACCTCATGAGGTGGCAAGGGTTCCAAAGTAGGAATGATCTCACTTTCTTCACCTGTTTCTTTTTCATCATCTCCGAACAGACTTTTCATGGCCTTTTGTTGTGCTATAACGCTAGAATCTGAGGGAGCTTCCACTTGCATCTCTGAGTCTTCTCCATCATCCTTTAGTTCTCCTTCTTCTAAAATAACCCCTGTGTCCACTTTGGAAACTCTCATATCTAAGACACCATCTATCCAAGCTAATTCAGCATCTTTTGCCTTACAAAACTGAAGAGAGCTGACAAGTGAGTCTTTTAACCTCACCTAGATATGCAAAGGAGGGGGAGAGAAATAAAACCCACAGAATACAGATTAACAAATTAAATATAACCTATTATCATTTTCTACCTCTGGTAATATGTTAAAATTGGGAAATCTTTCACTCATCTGAGTCCGACAATGACCTGCAATGACCTCATTACCTGCAGATCACTGGGCCCCTGCCTACTTTCCAAAATAGAGATTCTTAACCCTGACTACAAAATGGAATCACATGGCAATTAAAACAAAAAGTATATCAGGGCCTCATATCCAGTGTTTCTAACATAACTGGTAAGATTAAGACCAGAACACTGAGTATCTCTGACCCTCACAAAACTCCCCAGATGATTCTTATGTGCAGTCAAGGTTGAGAACCACTGATTAGTCCCATCCTCTAGTACTTGGCATACTTCAGTAGGCAGTGAACTGCTAGTCCTTTCCTGAACATACCACAGAATTTCACATCTGCATATTCTTGGAAGGTTGCTTCTTCTTACTCTGCCCAGAATAAATTTCCTGCCTGGTATGTGCACATCCATTTCTTCCAGATATAGACATCACTCCGGCCTTAAACTGACACCATCTTCCACTACCAGACAAAATTTATCTCTCTACTGTGCTAGTCCTATATTTGGTATCTGTCTCCATTTGTTCCAATTAGGAGTAGAACCTTGATATCCAGGAATTCTTCAAAAACTTTTGAATTCTTAATCATTTTCCTCACCTCTGTACTTTTGCAAATATGGTTTCCTCTGCCTAGAACGCTCTTCCCCCCCCTTTCCTACTCTGTCTGTCCTGACAACCCATCTAAACATCAGTTAGGATTAGTTATCACTTCCTGTAGGAAACCTTTTCTAAACCTCTAAATGTGGGTGGTTTCCCCTCTTGATACTCTCATAGCATCCTATACTTCTTCTCTCAGTGGCACAACAACGTGATAAATGGTATTTCCTTGTTCTAAGCCCCATACCCTATCAGGTCTGCTAGGGCAGGAGACTATCCATGTCTGTCTGTCTCACACATCTCTGTATTTCTAATGTTATCTGTCCTAACCTGCAACAAAAAGTACTTATTTCTACTCAACAGCAACTCCTGGCATGTTTACCTGGTAGATGTGAGTTTCACTAGTGGCATCAACTGTTTCATGTAGCTTTGGCATGTACACTTTAATATCTTTCCCACCAAAGGCGCGACAGCACTCTGCCAGATCTTGACTGGCCTCTGGTGGGCCATGGACGATGATCAACTGTCGTGGTTTCATCTGATTAATGATTTTTTTAATGGAATCCCCATCAGAGCGTCCTTCATAGTCTATGTAGGTAACCCGGGCTCTGTAATTAGATATGATTATTCAAGATAACTTTTCTCATAATTCTAAAAAAAAATGGCTTTTATCATGTATACAATATATAACACTAGGATTTGAGAAATACACGTGTTATAGTATCTGTATGATTTATTTATTTATTTATTTTTCTGAAATTGGGTCTCGCTCTTTTGCCCAGGCTAGAGTGCAGTAGCATGATCTTCGCTCATTGCAACCTCTACCTCCCGGGTTCAAGCGATTCTCCTGACTCAGCCTCCCAAGTAACTGGGATTATAGGCATGTACCGCCACGCAGGGATAATTTTGCATTTTTAGTAGAGATGAGATTTCACCATGTTGGCCAGGCTGGTCTCAAACTCCTGATCTCGAGTGATCAGCCTACCTCAGCCTACCAAAGTACTGGGATTACAGGCATCAGCCACCGTGCCCGGCCCTATCTGTATTATTTAGATCTTATCTATACCCAAAAATATATACTAAATGATATTACTGGACAAATAAAACACTTTGTTCTCTGATGACTTAAAAGAAATTCCAAAATGATCACTTACTGGTATTATTTAACTAAGTAGAAGGGGGGAGTAAAAAGGTTTCTAACTACTTCAGATCACAACAGTATTTTCCAGACATTAGGGTTTTAGAGATATTTAAGTCAAGGAGCATATTTTATGAAACAAGCAGTTACTCAGAAAAATTAAACTGTGAGTTACACTATTCCCTTTCACCTGCTTACAGAATAAAAAGGCCAAAAATAATTTTTCTTCATACAAATGTACAATTTAATGCTACAATTTAAGCACCCCCCACCACCACCAATTCAATTACGCTGGCATTCAAATACCATTAATGAAGAGAAAATATCATGCCACCATACTTCACAAGTCTCTTCATACAAAAATAAATTTTAAAAGCACAAACTTACTAAAGAATATTCAGAAATTTTGCTTGAAATAATGTAAATTATGTAATTCAAATGCTTGAAATTTTATCTTATAATCTATTTTCAAAATGTCACAAAAGCACTTACTTTATTTCAATAGACTCTGTTGTAGAAACACATTTAGTAGGAACATCAGATAAATCCTGATCCATAGGTTCATCTCCATTTGTCAAACCAGATTCTAATTTGCTTTTTTCTTCTTCAGTAGCTTGAAGCTCTGGCACTAAGAAATCCTCTGGTCTAAATAATAAGTCTCTAATTAGAAGCAGTAAAAAGCAAGCTAATACTACATAACATATATAACTAGTAGGTGGCATAATTTTTGGAGTCCTCACATATCTCAAGATTTAAATATACATTTCATCCAAAGCTGATGCAATTTCATATCAATTACCAGATGATTGTATGTATTGCGTTTTTTGTTTTTTTTGAGATGGAGTCTCTCTCTGTCACCCAGGCTGGAGTGTGGTGGTGCCATCTCAGCTCACTGCAACCTCTGCCTCCCTGTTCAAGCAATTCTCTGCCTCAGCCTCCAGAGTAGCTAGGATTACAGGCGCCTGCCACCACGCCCGGCTAATTTTTTTGTATTTTTAGTGGAGACGGGGTTTTACCATCTTGGCCAGGCTGGTCCTGAACTCCTGACCTCGTGATCCACCTGCCTCGGCCTCCCAAAGTGCTGGGATTATAGGCATGAGCCATCACACCTGGCCTGCATTATGTTTTTCTTTTTTTTTTTTTTTCACACAGGGTAGTAGTGTTTTCAAATTTGCAATTACAACATGTGATTGCAGTTGTTTTTCTAATAGTATAGATTTTGTAGATTTTTCCATGATTTCACTCACGCTATCTCACATTCCTCTTAATCTCATAAAACTTGTATAATACTTAAGACATAATCCATTGGTAATGCAATCACCAGCCATCCAAAGTTCTTTTTTTTTTTTTTTTTAAAGATAGAGATGGGGGTCTCACTATACTGCCTGAGCTGGTCTCATACTCCTGAGCTCAAGTGATCCTCCCATCTCAGCCTCCCAAAGTGTTGGGATTACAGGGGTGAGCCACCATGCACAGCCCCAAAGTTCTTCCTATCCTACATCCTCCTCTATTTTTAAGCAGGGAAAAAAAGTCTTGATCACGTGATCATGTTTTTAAACCTTTACACAACTAAGTCATAAACTGCCAGTTTTCTCTTAATATTCTCTAGATGTTTCTCAGCCTCTCTATTTTTATGTTTCAAGTTACAAGTCTTCTGTGTCTTCAGGCTGAGGTACTCAGAAGCTAACCCCATACATGTGACTAGAAAGATCAAGTGAAAGATCAAATTCACTGAACTGAAATAATAACACAGTTAATACCTCCAATTTGTAAGAGAGAAAAGTTTGTTTTGCTCACATACTTGATAATCTCTCCATATTCATCCCATTTAATTCTTTCTTCTGGGGCAGGAAACATAGGATAGGACTTTTTTGCCTGTTTGAAAAAACTTCCTTTACGACTGCCTTCACCTTTCATCATCAAGTCATGCTTCGTCTTATGAGCTGATGGCTGGTCAATATCTTCCTCAATGTCACTCTCATCACTGGAATCTATATCTGCCCTAGGAGGATTTTAGAATAGATCAAGGTCATAAAGTTTCAAAGATATCTTAAATTAATATTTATCAATTTATTACTGAATCAATACTCAATATTATTAATTCAATATTAAATGATAATATACAATTATGTCGGTCAACAACAATGGACCACATATACAACAGAGGTCCCATAAGATTACTGTACCTTTTCTATGTTTAGATACATTTAGATACACAAATACTTAACATTGTGTTAAAATGGCCTACAGTATTTAGTACAGTAACATGCTGTACAGGTTTGTAGCCTTGGAACAATGGGCCATATCATATACTCTGGATACACAGTAGGCTATACCATCAAGGTTTGTGTAAACATATATCCTGGGCCGGGCGCGGTGGCTCACGCTTGTAATCCCAGCACTTTGGGAGGCTGAGGCGGGCGGATCACGAGGTCAGGAGATCAAGACCACGGTGAAACCCCGTCTCTACTAAAAATACAAAAAAAATCAGCCGGGCATGGTGGCGGGCACCTGTAGTCCCAGCTACTCGGAGAGGCTGAGGCAGGAGAATGGCATGAACCCGGGAGGCGGAGCTTGCAGTGAGCCAAGATCGCGCCACTGCACTCCAGCCTGGGTGACAGAGCCAGACTCCGTCTCAAGAAAAAAAAAAACAAAAAAAAACATATATCCTAATGTTTGCACAATGACTAAATCCCCTAACGACACTTTTCTCAGAACTGTCCCCATCATTAAGTGATGCATGACAGGAATAACATTCAACATTATTGGACTGACATTTTATAAAACATAACAAATAAATGCATAATAATATTAGCACTGACAGGATCTGGTATTCTAGACATTTGAAAGATGTCTGTAACAAAATTAAGTCTTATGAAAAGTTAAAAATATTTTCAATGAAACATTTAAGTCAAGGACACATTCTTCTCAAATTGCATCCATAAATTTATAATCTGTCTGAAAATGACTCACTCTTTTGACTGCTCAAGCTTTTTGGCAGCTTCTTTCTTTAGTTTCTCTTTTTCCAAGTATTCTTCAAGTTCTTTCCCTTCAAGCTTCACACGTTTCCTCAACTAAAAAAAAATAAAAGACAAAAGGAAATGTTAATATTAGGGGGTTAAAGCAGTGGGATATGAGATACATCACATCTCTAAATTGCTCCATCATCTTTAAACTGATTTTTTCCTCTGAAATTAATCAAGTTTCCATTACATGCAATTATAGGTCCTATTTAGATTAGTATTAAAATTGAGCTGTCACACATCATCTAGAATGGGTTTAATTTAAATCAAACTGGTTGGCCAGGCACAGTAGCTCACACCTATAATCCCAGCACTTTGGGAGGCCAAGGTGGGAGGACTGCTTGAGGCCAGGAGTTCAAGACCAGCCTGGGCAACATAGGTTGACTCTGTCTCTAGGAATAATTGAAAAATTAGCTGGGAGGCTGGGCACGGTGGCTCACACCTATAATCCTAGCACTTTGCAAGGCAGGAAAATCACTTGAGTTTGAGACTAGCCTGGGCAACATAATGAGACTTTGTCTCCACAAAAAAAAAAAAAAAAAAAAGCTAGGAGTGGTGGCATGCGCCTGTAGTCCCTGCTACTCAGGTGGTTACAGTGGAAGATCACTTGAGCCCGGGAGGTCAAGGCTGCAGTGAGCTGTGCTCACACCACTGCACTCCAGCCTGGGTGACAAAGTGATATTCTGTCTCAGAAAAAAAAAAAAGCCAGGACTGGTAGCACGCACCTGTAGTCCCAGCTACTCAGAGACTGAGTATCACTTGAGTCTGAGACTGAGCATCACTTCAGTTTAACAGAGCAAGACCCTGTCTCAATCGACCAGTCAATCAAACTGGTTAAAAATCACCAATCAGGAAAAGAAAATACAGATAAATAAATGCAGCAACATGAATAAAGAAAATCTCCCTTTGACATTTTAAATCTCATAAAATAAGAAACTGAAAAGAAAAACAAAAAAGAAACAGAAATATATTTTCAGCACTATGACCAATAAAAACGATTTTTTCCTAAGAGCTCTTCCAAATTAGTTAAGAAAAGGATGATCAACACATGAAAAAGCACAAGATACTTAAAAAGGCAATTTACAAAATAAGAAAGACAAATAACTACTGGCCATGAAAAGATCCTTAATTTTACTAATTTTTGAAAAGTACAAAATATAAAAAACATAATTGTTTTCATCTATGAGATTGGCAATGCCATACATGGGGCAAGAGTACCTTCTTCCATTGTCTGTTGGAAAATTAGTGCAACTATGTTAGAAGGCAATTTGCTAACATCTAAAAATAAAAATTTGTCATTTGACACAGTATTTCTACTTCTAGGAATTTATCCTACTGAAACAATCACAAATGTGTAAAAAAAAAGTACATTAGTACATTGCAGCAATGTTTGTAATAGTAAAAAACTGGACAAAATTTTAAAATCCATCAAAATGGAATGATTAAATCAGTAGTTCTCATATATTTATCTTAGGACTACCTTAGACTCCTAAAAATTAGAGAACCCCAAACAGCTTTTTGTTTTTGTGGGTTATATTTATCAATGTCTACCTTATCAGAAATTAAAACTGAGCAATTTTTAAAATATTCATCTGTTCATTTAAAAAATAATAAAACCAGCCGGGCATGGTGGCTTATACCTGTAATCCTAGTACTTTGGGAGGTCGAGGCAGGCAGATCACCTAAGGTCAGGAGTCCGAGACCAGCCTGGCCAACATGGTGAAACCCCGTCTCTACTATAAATACAAAAAGTAGCCAGGCATGGTGGCACATGCCTGTAATCCCAGCTACCCAGGAAGCTGAGGTAGCAGAATCGCTGGAACCTGGGAGGCGGAAACTGCAGTGAGCCATGATCACACCATTGCACTCCAGCTTGGACAACAGAGTGAGACTGCAGCTCAAAAATAAATAAATTAATAATAATAATAGGCCAGGGGCGATGGCTCACGCCTGTAATCCCAGCACTTTGGGAGGCCGAGGCGGGCGGATCACCTAAGGTCGGGAATTTGAGACAAGCCTGATCAATATGGAGAAAGCCCATCTCTACTAAAAATACAAAATTAGCCGGGTGTGATGGTACATGCCTGTAATCTCAGCTACTAGGGAGGCTGAGGCAGGAGAATCACTTGAACCTGGGAGGCGGAGGTTGCAGTGAGCCGAGATGGCACCATTGCACTCCAGCCTGGGCAACAAGAGCAAAACTACATCTCAAAAATAAAAAATAAAAAATAAAAAAATAAATAATAAAACCACATGGCAACATTAACAAATTTTTACAAAAAATAATTAACATTTTCCGAAGCAAAAAAAGATAGTGGGAAGAACGGCATTATTTTATTTTTTTTGAGACAGGGTCTTGCTCCACTGCCCAGGCTGGAGTGCAATGGTGCAATTATAGCTCACTGCAGCTCAATCTTCCAGCCTCAAGCAATCCTCCCACTTCTGCCACCCACCACTCCCAGCTAATTTTTGTATTTTTTTTTGTAGAGACCGGGTCTTGACGTGTTGCCCAAGCTGGTCTCAAACTCCTGGAGTCAAGCAATCTGCCCTCCTCAGCCTCTCAAAGTGCTGGGATTACAGGCATGAGCCACCGCACCTGGGCTGCAGCATTATTCTATATTTTTGCAAATCTCTTTAATGTCTAGCTCAACAGAAGACAGCTGGATTCTCACATTTGCTTCTCCATTCACTCTCTTGCAATATGTTGTTTTGGTTAAAGTATATGAAGAAAATCCAGGCTTATACACATGTATAGTTGGAAAGGGAAAAATATATAAATAGTTCTTTCATGGATATTATTCTTTGATACTACATTAAAACTCAGGAAGTGGTAGTTTCTTAAAGGTTAGTTTTAATGCAGAACCTGAAACCACACCAATAGACTTTTTGTACTCTGTTGCATTAAATTTTTTTTTTTTATGTATCTGTGGTTTTTGTTTGTTTGTTTGTTTTGAGACAGGGTCTCACTCTGTTGCCTACGATGAGTGCAGTGGCATGATCACCGCTCACTGCAGCCTTGAACTCCCGGGTTCAAGCAACCCTTCTACCTCCCAGACTCCTGAATAGCTGGGACCACAGATGTGCACCACCATGCCCAGCTAATTTTTTATTTTTTGTAGAGACAAGGTCTCGCTATGTTATCCAGACTAGTCTTGAACTCCTGAACTGAAGCCATCCTCCTGCCTCAGCCTCCCAAAGTGCTGGGATCACAGGCATGAGCCACTGTGCCCAGCCTGTATTTTAAATTTTGAATGGATCTTTTAATTTGTGCATTTGTTGTCACATAATTAATTGGTTATTTGGAAAATACTAGTTCACCAAGTTATCCAGATCTTACAAATGTTGGCAATATTTTTTAAATAACATTTGCAAATATCACCACCAATCTTATCAGAAGTCTTTTCAGTTTAAGTTGTCAGTCTCACAGTGCTGGGTATAAGATTTCCAAAATTCTAAATTTTCATTTGAAATTAGAATTTTATCAGATTTAAGCCAACAAATGCTGTCAATTGTTTTCTTTAGAGTGACAGGCTCAATGTATTAATTTTCAAGAAAATGTCTGCCAAACACCCAAATCTGAATAACCCTGTCATTATTTCACATAAAAATGGTGTTCCAGACTGGGCACAGTGATTCATGCCTGTAATTCTAGCACTTTGGGAGTTGGAGGTGAGAGGATTGCTTGAGGCCAGTTCGAGACCACTATGGGCAATGTAGCAAGACCCAGTCTCTACAAAAAAGAATTAAAAATTACGAGTGTGGTGAAACACACCCGTAGTCCTAGCTGGTAGGAAGGCTGAGGCAGGAGGGTCACATGAACCCAGAAGTTAAAGGCTGTGGTGAGCCATGATTGTGCCTCTGCACTCCAACCTGGGCAACAGAGACCCAAACTCAAAAAAAAAAAAAAAAAAAAAAAAAAAAACACACACAAAACAGGGCCTGGTGCAGTGACTCACGCCTGTAATCCCAACATTTTGGGAGGCCGAGGCAGGTGGATCGCCTGAGGTCAGGAGTTCGAGACCAGCCTGGCCAACATAGTGAAACCCCATCTCTACTAAAAATATGAAAAAAAAAATTAGCTGGGCATGGTGGCACACACCTGTAGTCCCAGCTACTTGGGAGGCTGAGACAGGAGAATAGCTTGAACCCGGGAAATGGAGGTCGCAGTGAGCCGAGCACTCCAGCCTGGCGACAGAGCGAGGCTCCGTCTCAAAAACAAGAAACAAAAAAAAAAACAACCAAAAAAAGGTGTTCCCAGAAAAAAGTGGCTAGTTTAACTCACGACTCAAATAAACATATAAGTGTTTTTCTTGGAGACAGCCATTGTACAATGCAAGTTCTTTATTAATACTTCCCATCTTGTCACCCAAATTATTTTTAAAAATCTTCTACTAGGCCAGGCGCAGTGACTCATGCCTGTGATCCCAGCACTTTGGGATGCTGAGGCGGACGGATCGCAAGGTCAGGAGATCAAGACGATCCTGGTTAACACGGTGAAACAATGTCTGTACTAAAAATACAAAAAATTAGCCAGGCGTGGTGGCACATACCTGTAGTCCCAGCTACTCAGGAGGCTGAAGCAGGAGAATCGCTTGAACCCAGGAGGTGGAGGTTGCAGTGAGCTGAGATCGTACCACTGCACTCCAGCCTGGGCGACAGAGCAAGACTTGTCTCAAAAAAAGCAAAAAAACTTTTACTGAAAGAACTTAGTAATATTAGTAACTTTTACTATTCCCTCAAGGACTTTTTTCTTTTTTGTAGAGACGGTCTCACTATGCTGCCCAGACTGGTCTCAAACTCCTGGCCTCAAGCAATCCTCTCACCTCAGCCTCCCAAAGTGCTGGGATTACAAGCATGAGCCAGTATGTCTGGCCCCTCAAAAACATTCTCTTTCAAATTTCTTTTGTTTAATATACCTTTATACGTTGTAGAGGCAGAGTCTTGCTATGTTGCCCAGGCTGCTCTGAAACTCCTGGCCTCAGGTGAGCTTCCCACCTTAGCCTCCCAAAGTGTTAGGAATAGGCATGAGCCATGACGCCCAGCCTCTCAAGGACATCTTAAGTGAAACTAGCTTTTTTTTTTTTTTTTTAATGACAAGTGTACGGTGATGAAAAATGCAGTGACTACTAGTGGAGTTTTAGGCCAAGGTGTAAGCACTTTATGCACCACTGATCTTACTCACCAGTATAAATGTAGGCACAGTGAAAAGGCCAATATCATCTTACCAGTATTATGAAAAATAGTTTTGGCTTTGTGGACTCCCTGAAAGGGTCTCAGGGACTCCCAGGGGTCCTCAAACCACACTTTTGAGAACCACTAGATTAAATAATCACAGTATACATATACAATGTACTATTATAAAATTACTAAAAAGCTTTCATTTATTTATCCAAAAACATTTAAATGTTTATAATATACCAGGTACTACGTAAGGTAGACCTATATCTTCTTACATTGTTCAAGAAGGACTCAAGTGAAAATACAAGTCTCAGGATATGTAGAATATGTGATAATTTGGTTCCATCTCTCTCTCGCGCTTGCGTGCATGTGCTCTCTCTCTCTGTCTATATATATATGTATGTGTATATATATATATATATATATAAAAAAATAATATAAATATAAAATAATATATATATATATACACATACATATATCTTTTTTTTTTTTTTTTTTTTTGAGAAGAGGCCTTGCTATATTGCCCAGGCTTGCCTCAAACTCCTAGGCTCAAGCAATCCTCTTGCCTTAATAGCTGGGACTACAGCCACATGCCACCACATCTTGCTCCCATCTCTTTAAAAAAATAAAATAAAAACCAGGTATTAGTACATCAATAAGAAAAAAAAAAAAAACCAGAATATATATGCTTCAAAAATGTCAACAGTTATGACAATTAAACGCAGTATGTAGTCACAGATGGGAACCTGGACAAAAAAGGAAAGGGTAATTATAAAGGACATTGTGGTCATCAGTAAAAGGTGAATGCTGAATGGGGTCAATGGGTGAAATGGTAGGGTGGTATCGTTGTTGACTTCCTGATTTCAATGGATGTAACATGGTTTTGCTGGAAATGGACCTTATTTTTAGGTAACACACGCTGGCAATATTTAGAGATAATGATGAAATATTTGCAATTTTTCTTCAAATGGTTCAGAAAAAGTAATATTATGTCTATGTGTATATAAGTGATAAAGCAAATCCAGTGAAATGTTGACAATTGGGGAATCTGGGTATAATATTTTTGTAACTTTCCTGTTTGAAATTTTTTCAAAATTAAAAGTAATGGAAAAAGGGGAATCTCTCTGAAACTATTCTCGTTCAGGGGCTGCCCAGTGGGGTAAGGGGAGGGGAGACAAGTAACAACAAAAAAATTAAACCGATTCAGATTATTTTCACGTATAAAATAAATGGGTGATTTACATGTTTAAGGCCAGGAGCAGTGGCTCACACCTATAATACCCGCACTTTGGGAGGCCAAGGTGGGAGAATCGTTTGAGGCCAGTAGTTCAAGAACAGCTTGGGCAACACAGCAAGTTCCCATCTCTACAAACTTTTTTTTTAAATTAGCTGGGCATGGCGGCACATGCCTGCAGTGCGAACTACTTAGGAGGCTTAAGCAGGAGGTGCGCTTGAGCCCAAGAGTTCAAAACTGCAGTGAGCTATGATCGTGCAACTGCACTCCAGCCTGGGTGACAGGGAATGACATGACCCTGTCTCAAAAAAATAAAAAGTTAAAATAAAAAAAAAAAATACATGTTAATATCTGGCATCTCACATTTGCCTAATAACTTATTTGAAAATAAGTTTCATTCAGAAAATAGTGGGTTTTTTTTAAGAACAGCAACCCACATAGATGCCTTTTACCCACCAATAATCTTTAACAAAGTGTTTACCTCTGTGATTTAGTTTATGCCTGTTGCTATAATAAATTTTTCTCTCCATCTTATTTTTCATTTAAAATATGTAAGATTAATGGCTTATTCAGAACCAGATTTCTAGAATAACCAACTCGAAAATATTTTTCTTCCTACTCCTTCACTGTATTACCTCCAACTTACTCCTTTTTCTAATCCAAATCTACTCCAACCTATCAATCCTTCGTTGTTCATTTTTGCTCTTTCTAAATGAGTAAGACTTGACTTAGAAGGGCATTAGATATAAATGAAAAAATACCATACTTGGTAAACTTTTCTTATCTAACACAATCAGAAACCTAGTTTATTCCATATTCACTTTTTTGATTATTCATGAATTCAACCAATGCACTCACTGAAGACCTCCAATATGTCAGGCACAGTTCTGGGTGCTAGGGATACCAAAAAACAAGGGCCTTTTTCTCATGGAATTCATATTCTAGTTGATGGTGGGAAGAGGAAGACAACAAAAAAGAAATACATCAGATGGTGATGAGTGCTAAGAAAAATAATTCAAGTAAGATGATGGGCAGCTAAACCAGGCAGGTATTTTAAATCTGTAGTCAAAGGCCTACCTGAGGGGGTAGGCCTCAGGTTTAACCTGAGACCTGAATGATCAGGAGCCAGCCACGCGCAAAGCCAGGAAAGAACACTATAGGCAGAAGAACAGCTAGTACAAAGATCCTGATGCACTGTAGGGCATAGAGAAAGTGGAATAAGCTAAGGTCACAAGGTAGGTGGGGATTAGATCATGTGGGATCTAAGAAGCCTGCATAAGTAGCATGGATTTTATTGAAAGAGAAGAAGGAAGGCTTTGGAGCCATTTAAGCAAGTGAATGACATGAAATGATGAATGTTTAAAAGATCTCTCTGGGAGTTGTTATCCAATAGGTACAGAGTTTCAGTTTTGCTACATGAAAAAGTTTTAGAGATCTGTCATACAACACTGTACATATAGTTAACACTACTGTACTGTACACATAAAAATGGTTAAGATAGTGAACTGTATGTGTTTTTGGTTGTTTTTTGAGATGGAATCTCGCTCTGTCACCCAGGTTGGAGTGCAGTGGTGCGATCCTGGCTCACTGCAACCTCCACCTCTCAGGTTCAAGCGATTCTCCTGCCTCAGCCTCCCGAGTAGCTGGGATTATAGGCGCCCACCACCACGCCAGGCTAATTTTTTGTATTTTTAGTAGAGACAGGGTTTCACTCTGTTGGCCAGGCTGGTCTCGAACTCCTGACCTTGTGATCCACCCGCCTCTGCCTCCCAAAGTGCTGGGATTACAGGGGTGAGCCACCACGCCCAGCCCTCTATTTCTTTTTTTTTTACCATTTCTATTTTTTACCTTAGTTGGCTCTGCCCAACATGCCACAGAAATATTCTATTTCTCGATCAGGGTACAGGCTAGACAGGTGCATTCAATTTGTAAAAGTTCATCGTGCTATACACTTCACGTAGGTTTCGGTACATATTACACTTCGGTGAACATTTTTTAAACTTCCAAATTTTTGGCTTGAATATGTGGGAAGTGCTGCATTCTCTGAGATAAGACAGAACAGTACTGGGAGTAGGGGAAGAATAAAAATTGTTTTGGATGTGATCAAGTAGAGGGAAAACTGCTAGATAATGAAGATAGGAGGGATAACTGCAAAAGAACTATCGCTAAGAAGGTGAGCAAGAAAAGGTCCCTGAGCATCAGCATTAGTTATTAAAAAGATCAAAAACTTAACATTTGATGTTTTGGCTGTTTCTCATTTCTTTAGCATGCTTCTAAACATCATTGTCTATTTTTTTCCAAACTTAAACCATTTTTCTTTTACTAATTCCTCAAATGGTTTATTAGACCTAATTGAATTTCTAGTAATTAAAATTTTCAAATTCAGTATTTCCTATCTGATGAAATTGTTTCAAGTATTTCTGAGTTCTTTTAACCTTGTATTTCTAAGCTACTAAATAACCGCAAAGACACCATTTTACTTTGCTATACTTGCTCAGAATTCTTGCTCAACAATTCTATAATTATAGTACATATATCTCAGATTTTAGTTACTGATGTTATGGTTTTCTTAGGTAGAGCTGGCAGACAGATATCCGTACCACATAGCTTTTAACAAACTAAACTTTCCTTAAAATGACCGCTAAGGGCCAGGTGCAGTGGTTCGTGTATAATCCCAGCACTTGGGAAGGTGGAGTGGGTTAGGGAGTGGGGTAGGGACAGCTTGAGCCTAAGAGTTTGAGGGAACAGTGAGCTATGATGGCGCCACTGCACTCCAGGCTGGGTGACAGAGTGAGAGTCTGTCTCTAATTAAATAATTATATGAGTGCTACAAAGACAAAATGAGAAGCTTTATGATACTGCTTTATGTTAAGGTTTGTCACTGATTTATGTTAAGGTTTGTCACTGCTTTATGTTAAGGTTTGTCACAGCTTTATGTTAAGGTTTAGTCACCTAAACCTTTGTACAACTCTGGCAGTTATTAACCATCCCACTATATCAATTGCCACAAACTTTAATGATATACTAATTCTGAAAAATCGATAGATTTGATGGGCTGGTTATTAGGCAAATGATCTTTGGGTATACTGGTTATTGAGCTAATCATCTTGTTCCCATAGCAGGAGATAAGGCAGCAGCAAATGCAGATGCAGAATCAAGTTAGTACATTTAGTGGCGGAAAGATAAAGGAATTCCTGACTCACTGCTTCGACTTCTACGTTAAGTTTGAGACAAGATCATGTGCTATGAATGAAGGCTGAGAGTGAGACATAGGATGTTTGAGGAGAAAGAAGATATAAAATTACTTACCGTGAGAAAGGGAACATCCTACTGAATGCTGAGTACTGGTGTAGGGTCCCCTTTTGAGATGTGAAGTTATGAATGTGAAAACAAATCTGTCTACACCATAGTGTTTAACTTCAGAAACATAAAGCTGCTTAAGTACAGGCACAAACCAAGCAAATGGTTTAAGTAAAGTCAAAGCCTTTCCAGGCAACTAAAACAGAAGTATAGGAGAGTTAAATGTATTTGCAAAATTTTGATTAATTGTGGACCACTGAGTTTAAGGCTGGAAGGATGACGGACTGTAAAAGGTGAGGTTCATGAACTGAAAGTCCCAATGGAACCGAAGAGTTATTGTCATGGGAATAATAGGGAAAGTCAGCTGTAAATTCAAAATGATATGCTTGAGATGGAGATCTGGAAACTGTTCAGCCATAAGAAGGTTACAGGCATGACCACAGAAGCAGACAGCATGACAGCAGGAATGGATGTCTGAGGTAAGATGAAGGAAAAGATTAAGAAATAAGGTGTCAAGTAACTGAGAAGAACTGGACAGATCATACACATGGATGCTAAGGTCAATGAGAATAAAGTCCTGAACACAAGTGGACAGGAAGACTGTGAATCAGGGTCAAATGATGAATGAGTAACAGAATGACCAAGAGATCATTAAATGTCAGAAACATTTAGGGGTCAGCATATCAGGAGGGGTCAGCATATCAGCAGGTCTGAAGGCAAAAACTGCAAATGGAAGATAAGTAGCTAGGAAGCTGCAATACAGAACAAGGAAGACATGTACTCCATTCAAAGTACATGAAACACTGAAAGAAAGAGTAATTACTTCAGAGGGCTACAGGATAAAGAAAGTGTTTAGGAAAGAGTCTGATTTAAATTAAGCAAGAGACAGGAAAGGAACCTTTCACAGATTGAGAAAACATTGTATATGCTTACCCTCTGGGTAAACTAGAGGGTACCACGGAAAAGTTTAAGAATGAGAATTTCTTTTGAGACCACCCATGGCAACATAATGAGACAATGTCTCTCCAAAAAATAAAAACAAAAAAATAGCCAGGCATAGTGGCACATGTCTGTGGTTCCAGCTACTTGGGAGGCTGAGGGAGGAGGATCCTTTAAGCCCAGGAGTTTGAGGCTCCACGGAACTATGATAGTACCACTGCACTCTAGACTGGGTAACAAAGCAAGACCCCATCTCAAAGAAGAACGAGAACCTCCAGTTAAGGAACTCTGAAATTTGTGCTATTAAAGGCTCTCTTCCACAGTAATTTTTTTTTTAAGAGATGGGGGGTGGGTCTTGGCATGTTGCCCAGGCTGACCTCAAATTCCTGGGCTCGAGTGATCCTTCCACCTCAGCCTCCCGAGTAGCTGGTACTACAGCACACACCACCACTCCTGGCTCTCAAGAGTAATTCTGGGGGCCGGGCACAGTGGTTCACGCCTGTAATCCCAGCACTTTGGGAGGCCGAGGTGGGCGGATCACGAGGTCAGGAGATCAAGACCATCCTGGCTAACACAGTGAAACCCTGTCTCTACTAAAAATACAAAAAAATTAACCGGGCGTGGCGGTGGGTGCCTATGGTCCCAGCTATTTGGGAGGCTGAGGCAGGAGAATGGTGTAAACCCAGGAGGCGGAGCTTGCAGTGAGCCGAGATCATGCCACTGCACTCCAGCCTAGGTGACAGAGCAAGACTCTGTCTCAAAAAAAAAAAAAAAAAAAAAAAAGAGTAATTCTGATAAAAATCCTAAAACAACTTCAAGATTTAGTTTTGGTCACTATTTTTTATACATCATGCACAATGTATCCCCCAAACAGTTTTAAGATAAAGTTCACATACGAGTGCTTACCTCTATTTCTGTAATTTTTTCAGAAGGATTATCAATTAGGAAACGTGCTAAAGTCCCAGGAGTAGTTCTGTAAGTTAGAATGATTGAGTTTTTAGGGTCCTGACACCACTGAATAAAGAGATCCCTTGAAAATCCACATTCCAGGTCAGGTTGGCTGGCAAGTACAACTTTAGGGCTAGGTACTCGGGCCAAGTCAGAAAGACCATGACATAAAGAGAGATGGCGAAACTGAAACGGATTATTTCGTTTGTCTTCAAAACATCTCATCAATTTATCACTCATCCATTCTACCTAATATAGGGGGAAAGATGACAATAATTAGAAATACTATATTATAACTTCAATATATTCTCTAATAGTCAGGGAATTCAAGTTCTATCTTTTACCCCCACTGATTGCTTAAATTTGCACTGTTTTGACAAGCAGCTTATTTTCTGCTTCCATTTCCCATTAGATTATCCCACCCTCGTTTTCATCCCCAAAAAACCCAATTTTGCATTATATTTCACGTATTAATCACCTTAAATCTTTTTGAAAAGGCAAGGTATATATTCTAAACGAAAATCTTACTCCCAGAAATTGCTATTTCAAGGCAAAAAGCTTATTTAAAAGAAAGAACAATCCTGGCTAACACAGTGAAACCCCGTCTCTACTAAAAATACAAAAATTAGCCAGGCGTGGTGGTGGGTGCCTGTAGTCCCAGCTACTCGGGAGGCTAAGGCAGGAGAATGGTGTGAACCCGGGATGCGGAGCTTGCAGTGAGTCGAGATCGTGCCACTGCACTCCATCCAGCCTGGGCGACAGAGCAAGACTCCATCTCAAAAAAAAAAAAAAAAAAAAAAAAAGAAAGAACAATGAATTCTAACATGCATATGCTATGAGGTAGGTGCTATTTTTGTCCCCATTTTACAGTTTACAGACTGGGATACTAAGAGTTAGAAGGGAAGTAATTTGCCTAATCTTTAAAACAGGGACATAACGGAAACTACTTAATAGAATAAATAGGGATTAAATGAAACAATACATTTAAAGCACACAGAACAGTAAATGGTTAATGGCAAGTTATCATCATTATTAACAATCTCTTCAAGAGAAAAATAAAATCCAAAAAACATTTAAGACACCCACTTCCACAGACCCAATCACTGTAGCAAACTTCTTTATTACAAGTGACAACATGAGAACAAACCTGAGACTTAGAAAATTCCACCACATTGTAACTGACATTATTTAGGAGTGCCAATGAGTAAACACCCAATCCTGCATCTTTAGTCCTCCAAATCTGATCAAGAAGTTGAGCAAGTTCCAAAACTCTGCCTGCTGTATCCACTGCTATTAACACATTTCCATCACCTCGAAGTGTTTCCAGGACATTTGCTAGAAAACAAGAATGTAAAATCCCTATAGAACGTAACAATACTATGCTACAAAAGTAAAGATAATTTTGTCTCTCTGTTTTTATTAGAAAGACTATAATTTACAAATAAGCAACTACTAGGCCAGGTACAAAATGAAGGAATTTTGTTCAGGTCATTACAAACGCTTTTGATTCTGTTGAATATCTCTTCATACATTCAGTGTCATCAACTCTCAATCTTTCTTCATTGAAAAATTATAAATCAGTAGTCCTCAACACTTTATACATCATAATACACATAGAAAATGGTGTGTGTATCACTGAGAAAATTGTATGACCAGGCCAAATGTAACCAGCCTGGTGTTTCCAGGCTACCCTGGTCTCGCCTATCCACCCCAATGAACTCTGTTATGATGAATTCCCAAATTTATATACATATATATATACACTCACATAATTATATATACAGCCATCCCTCAGTATCCATGGGTACTGGCCCCAGGACCCCCACGAATACCAAAACCATCAGATGCCCAGGTCCCTCAAATAAAATGGTGGCCAGGCGCAATGGCTCACACCTGTAATCCCAGCACTTTGGGAAGTCAAGGCAGGAGGATGGCTTGAGTCCAGGAGTTCAAGACCAGCCTGGACAACATAGGGAGATCACATCTCTATAAAAATAAAAAAATTAGCCGGGCATGGTAGCACACATCTGTGGTCTTAGCTATGTGGGAAGCTAGAGGGAGACTGCTTGAGCCCAGGAGTTTGAGGCTGCAGAGAGTCGCGATTGTGCCACTACACTCCAGCATGTACAACAGAGAAAGACTTTATCTCAAAAAAATATATATCTGCATATAACCTACGTACATCCTCCTATATACTTTAAATCATCTCTAGATTGCTTATAATATCTAATACAATGTAAATGCTATGTAAATGGTTGTTACATTGTATTTTTTTACTTATATTTTTTAAATTATTGCATTATCTTCTTTTATTGTTTTTTCAAATATTTTCAATCCACAGTTAGTTGAATCCTCAGAAGTGGAACAGCAGCTACAAAGGGCCAACTATGTACGATACATAGTTTGTATGTATGTATGCCTGTAGAATAAAATATAGATCATATTCCCTTCCAACAAGTATATCTTTATGGATTTCCTTGCTCTAGATGAAAATCCCCTTGGAAATATGTGGTAAAACTGAACTCTAGCAAAAATAAGAATTAAAGAGCTGCTACTTTTTTTGTTTTTTAGTTTGTTTGTTTGTTTGTTTGTGGAGACAGGGTCTTGCTCTGTCACCTAGGCTGGAGCGCAGTGGTGTGATCACAGCTCACTGCAGCCTCAACCTCCTGGCCTCAAGCAATCCTCCTACCCCAGCCTCCCAAGCAGCTAGAACTACGGGCCTGTACCACCATGCCTGGCAAATTTTTTTTTTTTTTTTTTTTTTTTGTAGAGATGGGGGTCTTGGCCGGGCGTGGTGGCTCACACCTATAATCCCAGCACTCTGGGAGGCCAAGGCAGGCAGATCACGAGGTCAAGAGATCAAGACCATCCTGGCCAACATGGTGAAACCCCGTCTCTACTAAAAATACAAAAAATTAGCCGGGCATGGTTGTGCATGCCTGTAATCCCAGCTACTCGGGAGGCTGAGGCAGGAGAATCACTTGAACCCAGGAAGTGGAGGTTGCAATGAGCCGAGAAAGCGCTACTGCACTCCAGCCTGGAGACAGGGTGAGAATATGTCTCAAAAAAAAAAAAAATAGAGATGGGGTCTCACTATGTTACCCAGGCTGGTCTTCAACTCTTAGCTTCAAGCCATTCTCTTGCCTTAGCCTCCCAAAGTGTTGACCATTGACCACAATGTCAGGCGTGAACCACAGTGTCTAGCTTGAGCTTCTTAAAATTGGTGCAACACAGTATATTATTAATAGTTATACTTTTAAAGTAGATGAACTAAAAACAATGGTTGAAAACATGTTTAAAAATGGAATCCAATTTTCCCTGCTGAGATCCCATATAGCTTATTTAAAAAGAATATAAGGCCAGGTGCAGTGGTTTATGCCTGTAATCCCAACACTTTAGGAGGCTGAGGCAGGAGGATCACCTGAGGTCAGGAGTTCAAGACCAGCCTGGCCAACATGGCAAAATCCCATCTCCACTAAAAATACAAAAATTAGCTGGGCATGGTGGCGCATGCCTGTAATCTCAGCTACTCAGGGGGTTGAGGCAGAAGGAATCACTTCAACCCGGGAGGTGGAGGTTGCAGTGAGCCAAGACTGTGCCACTGCACTCCAGCCTGGGCAACAGAGCAAGACATCATCTCAAAAAAAAAAAAAAAAAAAAAATGAATGTAAGATGAAGCAAGCAGCAATGGCCTACTATATTAGAGTGTAAAACACCCAAAATTAGTGGACTATTTGACCCTCATTTATCCACTTAGCTCTTTGTTCATTTTTCTTTTAGAGTGTATTTTTCTAATAGATTTATATGAGGTCTTTATATATAGACATATGCCAGTGAGTGCCAGGGATAGCTAGCTATGTACTGACTGGCAAAAAGAAGCCAATCTTTATACTCTTCCACAAAAGTTAAATTCAAACCAGCTAAGTTTCTTCTTATACAAAAACTGATGGTCACATAATATTTTTTTCAAAAATACTAAAGTTAACCAATCTCTTATGACCAAGAAAAGTGTTAAACAGTATACAGTCATTCCCACTACCATGCATTTCCACAGCTCCTTAAAAATGACATTATACACTGGGTACAACATTCATGATTCTGGGGACAGATAAAGTAAAAGGCCAGACTTCACCACTGTGCAACATATGCATTAAGAAACCTGTACTTGTGGCCGGGCATGGTGGCTTATGCCTGTAATCCCAGCACTTTGGGAGGCCAAGGCAGGTGGATCACCTGAGGTCAGAAGTTCGAGACCAGCCTGGCCAACATGGAGAAACCCTGTCTCCACTAAAAATACAAAAATTAGCTGGACGTGGTGGTGCACACCTGTAATCCCAGCTACTCAGGAGGCTGAGGCAAGAGAATCAGTTGAACCCGGGAGGCAAAAGTTACAGTGAGCCGAGATCGTGCCACTTCACTCCAGCCTGGATGAAAGAGCGAAAGTCCGTCTCAAAAAAAAAAAAAAAGAAACCTGTACTTATATGTACTTCTATTCCCTAAATATACAAAAAGTTACAAAATAATAATAATAATAATAAGGACATGAAAGAATACATACTCAGAAGCTGCTCATCTCTCTGTTTTCTTCTAGGCTGTACATATGTAGCATTGAATGAATCTGTGATAAGTAGGGAAGGCCTGCTTAGCATTTCCAGGGAACATCCATTTAAATGGCTATAAGAAAGTTTAAGAAGAGGAATATTTTATATCATTTCAAGTAAACAATAATAGCTTCTCTTACTTAAAAAATAAGCAGCTTCATTTATAAGGTGTTCCCTCCTCTAACCATAAAAGTAGACATGCTCATTGATAAGAAATCTAGTAACTTCAAAAAAGTATAAAGAAGAAAATAAAAATCTTCCAGGGTACCATTACTCAGAGATAACCGACATAATATTTTGGTGTACATCCTTCTAACCATATAAGTTTTTCTGTGCACATATGTATTTTTTTTATTTTTCTTTTTGCCCTGTCTTATGGCAAGTACTGATATACATTATGTATTTTACAAAGCTGATATCCCATATACATTCCTATACACTCAGTTCTATACCCTGATTTTTACCCATGACATAAAATTTTTTTTCTAAACTAAATGTTTAACAGTTATAAAAACATTTTATTGTGTCTACACTGTATTTGATCCTTTCCCTTTACTGATATTTAGGTCATTTATTTTTGCCATTATAATCTTTCAAAGAACATTTTTTACAAAAGCTTCAATTGCATTTCTGATTGTTTCTTTAGGTCACATTCCTAGAAATGTATTTACTATAATACATAGTACTGCTAAAAGGCTTTCCAGAAAGATTTAATCTTATCTAGAAAAGTTCAACTAAAAAGACTGACCAATTCTACATACTTCCCAGAAGAAAATCACCATTTAAAAATAATTTTGGACTACTGCAGTGGCTCACGCCTATAATCGCAACACTTTAGGAGACAGAGGTGGGCAGATCACTTGAACCCAGTAGTTCAAGACCAGCCTGGGCAACATGGCAAAACCTCATCTCTACTAAAAATACAAAAATAGCCAGGCATGTTAGAGCGCATGTGTAGACTTAGCTACTTGGGAGGCTAAAATGGGAGGATCGCTTGAAGCTGGGAGGTTGACACTACAGTGAGCCGTGATTGTGCCTCCAGCCTCGGCAACAGAGTGAGACTCTGTCTCAAAAAAATACATAAAAATATAAATAATAATAATAATAATTTTAATGGTATCTAACAAAAAAAGATCATTTAAATTTTCTTTTTTGACTTTATAACTTTTGTCCATCTTGCAACTGGTATATTTTGCAGCAAGTTGTAAGTCTTTGGGCAACTTGCTGCAAATATTTTCCTACTTTGATTTTTTTTTTATTTGTTGTTTCAGACATTTGAACCTGTATGTCGTCAAATCTATCAAACTTTTCTTTTGTAACTTGGTTCATTATTTTTATGCTTACAAAGTCTTTTCCAAATCAGAGATCACACTCACCAATACTGCTTCATTTCTATTTAGTTCTAATCCATCTGAAATTTCTTTTGTTATATAATTAAAAAGACACAAATTGATTTTTTTCCAAAATGGTTGAATCCTTCAATACCATTTACTCAAATAGCCATGCCACAGTTTGCCACGGTTACTAGGAGACTGAACGAAGGAGGATGAATGCAGAAATGAAAACTTGAAACAAAAGTAACTATTTTAAAGCAAGGGGTCAGGAGAAGAAGAAGAGAGCTCCCTGCTTCTAGTGAGCAAAGAAAGCAGACTTGAGCTTCTACAGCACTTCATATTTATTGGGTAGAAAGAGCAGGGAGGAGGAGGTAACGATTGGTCAGCTGCTTAATTGATCACAGGTTCACATTACTGCTAACAGGCTTCAGATGTGCCTAATCACAAGAAACACCTGCACCTGAGGCCTGACGGCCCTCAGCATTCCTTCTGGGTGGCAGACACAGTTTGTCAGTTTGCCGATATTCTGCATTTATGAGAACAGTCTGCTGTTTACTCATATAGCCTCCAGTGGTATACTGAGTTGATCACGACCCTCACTCTTTTGCCCTGCAACATAGCCATCCTTTCCTCATTAATCTATAAGTGTCTAAAATTCAGTCTATTTGTCTTAAATATTTCTTAATATAAAGATCCTGAGACTATTGTTATGTAACACAAAATAGCTATGAACTTAATGTACAGATAAAACAAAACAAGCCTGTAAGAGACTAAACACCAAAATATTATATAGTAATGCTCTGAGTGCCAGATGAAGTGTGTAAAATCATAACTAGAATTGAGTTCCCTTTCAAAGGGACTAACTTTAAACATACAGGGCAGTTATATTAGATGGTAATTACATTATGTGCAGGGCAACTCCCGTTTTTAAAACTATCAGATATCGTGAAACCCATTCACTATCACAAGAACAGCATGGGAAAGACCTGCCCCCATAATTCAATCATCTCCCACCAGGTTCCACCCACAACACGTGGGAATTATTGGAGCTACAAGATGAAATTTGGGTGGGGACACAGAGCCAAACCATATCACGTTACAAAACAAAAGAACAACCCATCCACAAAGTTTTGTTAAATAGCAGGTCAAGAACATGTAATTTGATACGTAAAAATTCATCTCCTTTGCAACATCTCCAGGGAGATATCTGTTTTGTAGAGTGTATACTTAACCTGTAAATTTTTAAAATCTCTTATGTCTTATACCATACTACTATGCAAGTAATTAATTTTGAAAACATTCCCTATTTGATGCTTTTAAGTTGCTCTAAATTTCTGATAACCAAAACAAAAACTGTGTTTCTTATTTTTTCTCCAAAGAATAAAATAATACCAATTGCATTTCCTTTAGCTTTTCTCTTGATATACCTACATCTCCCTCTTGTGGTTGAAGTCAACTGCATAAACAATTTCTTCTTCTCCATCTTTGACTATTTTCCATATTGTTCCACCTATCATATGACCAGCTGGCAGAGGTGTGATAGACAGGCCATGTCCTTTACCTATGTCAACAAGATAACAATACTCAGATTTGTTTTACAACCCTAAAGAAAGGTTATTTACTTCTCAACTATAATATTTTAATAGGTAATACTATATATGCAATAATACAAATTTCAAAAGTAAAAATGCATATAGTGAAAGCAGGCTTCACTCTCCTGTCCCCCAGCTACTCCACTCCCTCACTGCAGGAAAACATTCTTGTTACTTTATTATGTAATCTTGTAGAGTTATTTGTGCTTATAAGTACAAGGCTAGAGATAAGATGTAAAAGCTAGTACACTATTAAATTATTTAGTATGAACTAGCAAATTTTAATGTGTATTTTGTATATACAATGATCAAATGTTTCCATTTTTGCTAACCTCTAAACTAACAGAATAACTTAAATCTCATTGTGCTAAAGAATTTATCCTGCAGAAAAATTAACTAGAAGCAAAACTGTTGAGACTGTTGTTATTCCTGGGCTAAATCTTCGGAGTCCATTATTGCACCATTTTATCAACGCCAGGGTTCATATCTATGAAAATATCTAATACAATTCTCTCTCTGGATGATAAATATAGACTTAATATAGGACTTCCTGACCTAATTCAATAATAAACTTTTTAATGTCCAGTGCTAGAATTCATTATCTACTCTGCTGCCATAGCACTTCATTTACCCCAATCACTACATTTAGCCGTCTCAGCTACTTTGTCGCCTCAATCTAACTGTAAGCTCTGAAAAGGAGGAAATGGCCACATTATCTTTTGTTTATTATACACAGTAAACACCAAATGAGTTTTTCCCAAGTTAAATATGAAAAGGCCTGAGCTATTAACATTTTGTTAGCATTTATTCTGAAATATTTTAAAATTCAAATGGAAGTTAAGAGTTCTGTATCAAGGCAGAATGTGCTAATTTTTTTATTCTTCAGATCATAATGCCTATAATTTTCTCTCTGAATTCTCCTCAGTATTTTCCAGCAAGTTAAACCCCATTCGTCTAAATACTTACTACTGGAAATTCTTTTTACCTTTCAAATTCACAATCTGAGAGAATTTTAGCTGCTGTATTTTATCAAAGGCTGCATCCACATCATCTAATGTAAAGAGTGTAAAATCTTCTGTATTGTGTCGAGACTAAAAGAATAACACAAATAAAGGTGAAAAACAATCACTGAAGGAGTGCTAACAAAAATTTTTTAATTGCTTAAATTACCTGATAAAGATCATACATGAACATCTGTCCCATTTTATAAACAGGAATGGTTGCATAGATAGCACAGTTCAGACCCAACTTTCCGACAGCATACGGGAGGGCACCAAGGTGGAGAGGATCAGGGTGTGACAACAGCACTGCATCAATCTGGTGAACATGCCTACAAGAACACAATCCAAAGGACTACTTCTTGAATCTTTTTAAGGGTAAAGACAGAATATTCAAAATTATTCACCAATTCTGGATTGAAGACTACGCTGGGGCAGAAGAGCAAAACTAAGAGCTAAAATTATGATTACTTATGAATTTCAATTATTACTACCTGTGCTCTGCATAGCTACAAAAAATGTGGCATAAGGTACACTTAAATATATGGTGTGTAGACACATTTTCAACAGAAAAGAAGGCCAGGTGTGATGGTGCACACCTGTAATCCCCAGCACTTAGGGAGGCCAAGGCAGGCAAATTGTTTGAGCTCAGGAGTTGAAGATTAGCCTGGGCAACATGGCAAAACACCATTCTCTATAAAAAATACAAAAAAAAAAAAAAAAAGCCAGGGGTGGTGGCATGAGCCTATAGTCCCAGCTACTTGAGGGGCTGACGTGGGAGGATCACTTGAGCACAGGAGGTTGAGCTTGATGAGATCATGCCACTGCACTCCAGTCTGGGTGACAGAGTGAGACCCTGCCTAAAAGTAAAAACAAGAACAAAACCAAAAAAGAACAGTAGACACCACAAGTTGATTTTTTTTTTAGATGGAGTCTTGCTCTTGTTGTCCAGGCTGGAGTGCAATGGCGCAATCTCCGGCTCACCACAACCTCTGCCTCCCGGGTTCAAGCGATTCTCCTGCCTCAGCCTCTCGAGTAGCTGGGATTACAGGCATGTGCCACCACTCCCAGCTTATTTTGTATTTTTGGTAGAGATGGGGTTTCTCTATGTTGGTCAGGGTGGTCTCGAACTCCCAACCTCAGGTGATCCGCCCGCCTCGGCTTCTCAAAGTGCTGGGATTACAGGGGTGAGCCACCAGGCCCAGCCGTAAGTTGATTTTTAATAGCTATCTTGCATACTATTTTTTTATTTTTTTATTTTTTTGGAGATGTAGTCTCGCTCTGTTGCCCAGGCTGGAGTGCACCGGCACGACCTTGGCTCACTGCAACCTCTGCCGCCCAGCTCAAGCGACTCTCCTGCCTTAGCCTCTGGAGTAGCTGGGATTACAGGTGTCCACCACCACACCTGGCTAATTTTTTTATTTTTAGTAGAGACACACTTTCACCATGTTGGCCAGGCTGGTCTTAAACTCCTGACCTCAGGTGATCTGCCCTCCTCCACCTCCCAAAGTGCTGGGATTGCAGGCATGAGCCACCGCACCCAGGCTCACTTAACTCTTTTTTTTTTTTTTTTTTTTTGAGACAGTTTCACTCTTGTTGCCCAGGCTCTAATGCAATGGCGCGATCTTGGCTCACTGCAACCTCCGCCTCCCAGGTTCAAGTGATTCTCCTGCCTCAGCCTCCTGAGTAGCTGGGATTACAGGCATGCGCCACCATGCCCAGCTAATTTTTGTAATTTTAGTAGAGAAAGCATTTCACCATCTTGGTCAGGCTGGTCTCAAACTCCTGACCTCAAGTGATCCGCCCGCCTCAGCCTCCCAAAGTGCTGGGATTACAGGTGTTAGCCACTGCGCCTGGTCGCAAACTATTAATTTAAGTTCACGAACTCAGCTTAGAATTTCAGAAATTATTATTGGTTGGGCATGGTGGCTCAGGCCTGTAATCCCAGCACTTTGGGAGGCCAAGGTCGGTGGACCACCTGAGGTCAGGAGTTCGGGACCAGTCTGGCTAAACATGGTGAAACCCTGTTTCTACTAAAAATACAAAAACTTAGCCAGGCGAGTGGTGCATGCCTGTAATCTCACCTGCTTGGGAGGCTGAGGCAGGAGAATAACTTGAACCCTGGAGGCAGAAGTTGCAGTGAGCCAAAAGCATGCCACTGCACTCCAGCTTGGGCAACAAAAGTGAAACTCCATCTCAAAAAAAAAAAAAAAAAGAAAAGAAAAAAAAAAAAAAAAAAAAAAAAAAAAAAAAAAAAGAAAAAAAAAAAGAAGAATTTCAGAAATTATTAAGGAGAGGATATTTATATGGCCACATACTTATAACGGATTTTTGTCCCAGCTTTTTTTTTTTTTTTTGAGATGGAGTCTTGCTCTTTTGCCCAGGCTGGAGTGCACTGGCGCGATTTCGGCTCACTGCAAGCTCCGCCTCCCGGATTCACACCATTCTCCTGCCTCAGCCTCCTGAGTAGCTGGGACTACAGGCACCCGCCACCACGCCCGCTAATTATTTTGTATTTTTTAGTAGAGACGGGGTTTCACCATGTTAGCCAGGATGGTCTCGATCTTTTGGTTTTTGCTATAAACTAGTGTAGAAAGGCAATATTTATCACATCGAAATGGTATTACAGTACAGAAAAGAGAAGTTGATTTAATAAAAACCTAGAATTATGAAATGTAACTTACTTCCTTAGGGAATCAATAATATCCATAGAAAAGTGCTCATCCCAGCCACAGTCCAATAAAAATCTGAACTCATCAACTTGGAGAAGATAGCAAAGGGCAGATTCTTCTTGGACCCCAGAAAGGGTAGTTAATTTGATAATAGATGTCATTTTTTTTTTGGTCCAGAAACAGCAAGCTAGAAGGGTCTTTCAAGTGAAATGAAAACATAATTAAACATAAAAGCACAGTCTAGCATATATAATAGACAAATTGATTAAAATTATTTCAAATATTTAAGTGCATAGAAATTCCATTAACACGAAAAGCAGTTTAAAGGCCCATTTCCATCACTGCCAAGTTTACTTTTTTTCTTAAGTGAAAGCAAGTTTATTAAGTCACTGCCAAGTTTAAAAGCACAAACATAATCTTAGACACAATGAGCCCTTTAGTGGCTCCCTAGTGGGGTGGTGAATGTTGCAATCAAATAGACCCATATATGAATCTACTCCTACATGATTTGAAGAAAGTTAAACTTTCCTCACCTATGTATCTCAGTCCATAAAACATTAGTATTAATATATATGTAAAAAGGATACTGAAGTATTTCAAATAATGTATAAATTACCTATAACAGATACTACTGCATCCAAGTTCCTCAATAAATAAATGTTTAGGAATTAATGAACTCATCCTTCAAGATGAATCTGTTCCTCTTTTATCTTGCTTTGTGATGGCACTGATTTCACTGTATTACAATGATTAGTTTACATGTCTTTCTCTCCTATTAATTAGACCAGTGGTCCTTAAATAGACCCCCTTGAGAATCTGATAAAAACCTATGCACCCTCCCCTCTCCCCCACCAACTCTTAACACACCCAAACAAAAAGCAAGAGGACATATACACGGAGAAATTCACAAACTTTTCAGGGAGTTTAACATTAAGAACCCTTGCATTGGAATGTGAGCAACTAAAAAACATAGCTGGCATGTTTGCAACTCCCTAAATGGAATCTGATGCACGCTCAACATATATCTGATGGAATGCAAATTGGGATGCCTACTACATATACTTCAGGAAAATATAACATGAACACATCTATAGGCCAGGCACGGTGGCTCATGCCTGTGATCCCAGCACTTTGGGAAGCCAAGGCAAGAAGACTGCTAGAGTTCAGGAGTTTGAGACCAGCCTGGGCAATGTAGTGAGATCCTGTCTCTACAAAGAAAAAAAATAAGAATACTGGCTGGTGGCATGTACCTGTAGTCCTAGCTACTCAGAAGGCCTAGATGAGAGAATTGCTTGAGCCCAGGAGTTCAAGGTTACTGTGAGTTATGAGTGCGCCACTAGACTGGGCACAGAGTGAGACCCTAAAATGCACCCTATACTGGGCAACAGAGTGAGACTTTGTATTTAAAAAACAAATAAAATAAAATATATACATTTTTAAAAAATGGGATTTAGAACCTGGAACTGTGTGCTATTAAACAGAAGTTATGAAAATATTCATTAACAAAGTTCAACTCCACAGCAACATTTCAGATTTTAGCTCCCTAAAATAAATGAGCTTTTCCTGGCTAACTATGCAAGTAGGAGAGAAGGCCACCGAGTTACCTAATAATTTCTTACCACTACTCAAGCCATCAACAAACTAAGGTAAACTGAATATCCACCTTTCATAAGAGGCTGACAGAGGCTGCTAAACCCACCACATCTCCCAGCCTTGTTTATCTGAGTGACAGCCAAAATCACAAGACTGCTAGGTTATCAATTATCAACGATGTGTACATCTCTTAGTAAGACCTAATCCCCTACCTCTTCTCCCTCTCAGATCGTTTCAGGATGCTCTCTGGAACTATGATTATACTCACCTGTAACTGCAACTGCTTCTCTGAAAATCTCTTCACCTGCTTGTCTTCCCAGGTACCTGGCTGTTCCCTAATCATACTTTCTGTTACAGCCTTCTCAAGGTTTTTTGTTGTTGTTGTTTTAACTTCTTGTATCCCCTGTACTTGAAAAGCAGGAGGTATGTGTTCCTTGCTCCTCACTGCAGCTTCTAAACCATGTCTTCTCCTTCCTTTCAAATAGTCTAGTCCCATTAAAGCTCTTGCTACCCAGCAGTTCACTATTAGTCTTCCACATTTCCTCTTCACTATGGCATTAACCTGGCCTCATTCACTGAGGACTTTTACATGACCCATTGTTCCTCTCAGTAACTTCAATACTGACCTTTGGTTCCTTGACTTCCTCAACTCCAATAATCTTCATTTCACTTCAGCCACCCACCACTACGATTACACCTGAGATCTTATCACTACCAGTAACTGTACTACTTTCAAAATTTCACTTCAAGCATCTCATTCTCTAACACCTTACTTACTCTAGTATTCCCATTGCAAAACTCCTCTGGGCTCAGTGGTATCTCTCTAATTCGCTAACTACTTTTTCCCTATCCATGACCCCCTCCTGTTTTTACTCAGGTCCTCATCTTCAATTCATGATCTGTTAAGATTATTTGCAAACACTCAAATGTCTTGCTCCTCTAGTCCTTCTCTCTACTAGGCTGGCAAAACCCCAGTCCTGATTAACTCCAATTGTGCAGGGGTGGGGGGGATGGGATATGGAGGAGAATTACAGCTGTGCTATTTGCTTTTTTTTTGAGACGGAGTCTCACTCTGTTGCCAGGCTGGAGTACAGTGTCACAATCTTGGCTCACTGCAACCTCCATCTCCCGGGTTCAAGTGATTCTCCTGCCTCAGCCACCCGAGTAGCTGTGACTACGGGCATGCGCCACCACGCCCAGCTAATTCTTTTTAGTAGAGACGGGGTTTCACCATGTTGGCCACAATGATCTCCATCTCTTGACCTCATGATCCACCGGGCCCATTTTTTTTCTTTTTTTTTTTGAGACAGAGTTTCACTCTTGTCACCCAGGCTGGTGTACAGTGACAAGATCTCAGCTCACTGCAACCTCCACCTCCTGGGTTCAAGTATTTCTCCTGCCTCAGCCTCCCGAGTAGCTGGGATTACAGGGACCCACCACCACACCTGGCTAATGCTATTTGCTCTTTAAATTCATGGCCAAAGGCCTCAAACAGGCCGTAAGTATTACCCTTCAATCTGACTTTTCTCAGTAGGTTGACTTTCAATTTCTGAGATTACTATTCCACACCTCCTCCTCCTTGTTCAAAGATCACCCATCCCTCCCTCCACCCCAGTCTCAGCTGATAATCTCATTTCATTCTTCAATCAGAAAATAAAATTAGACAATAATTTCTCATTTTCCAGATACTACATCTGTTAACCTATCTGCATGTACACTGTTGGGTCTCCTGTTGTATAGAATAGTCCTGCTCCCACCCAAGGCCAATCCCTCTATGTGTGCCATTGATCCCATTCTTATTTACCTTCTGAAAGACTTGACATCTTCAGTCATTCACTCTTTCCCCTGCATCAACATATCACTGATGTATCATTCCCACAAGCTTATAAAAATACTCTAGAATTTCCCAACTTATAAAAACCCTCTCTTAACCCTTCAACCCCCAACAACCACTGCATCATTTTTGGGTTTCCCTTTCACAGCAAAACTTCTCAGAATATTTGTCCACAGATGTATCTCCACTTCCTCACCTCCCATTTGCACTAAGTCTGAGAAGCCAGAGAAATGTCCATTGGCTTAAGTTGTATAGAGGTTTATCAACGACCTTTATAAAACACTTCCAGTGATATACTTTCATAACAACTAATTATATTCCTCAAATTTTCTTCTCTTCACTGTGACCAAAACCTCTAACTTGTTTATATATTTTCCCTGTCTGTAATTTATTCTGAGTCATTCTCAGAGATAGTCATTCTCTGACCACCCTAAAGTCCTTCTTCATGTCCATTACAACATCATTCTATTTCCCTCAAAATACTTAGTGCTCTCTAATTGCTACTTATTTATTTACTTGCTTTGTCTGTCACCTTCTCCCCTCCTGTGCCCACACTGGAATGTAGACTCCATGACGGTAAAGACCTTCTGTTTTCATCACAGTTACATTCCAGCGCCTCCACAGTGCCTAACATACAGTGGTAGCCGATAAATGTTTCTTAAAGGAAGGAACGGGGCATGGCTAGTATTAAATAAGCTCACTGTCCTTACCACACCATAAACAGAACCCATCTACATGTATTTGCCCTTGCTTGGGAGAGCTCTTTGAGTACAAGAGTTGGCTTGATCCATTTTTTTATCCTTAGTACATTAGCACATCCCTGCACATAGTGGTTGTTCAATAAATAACTGTTGGTAAGTTAAAATTTAAAATATATTGACTTGTTTTTGTTTCCTGAAACAGGATCTTGCTCTGGTACCCAGGCTGGAGTGCAGTGGTGCAATCATGGCTCATTTGCAGCTTCAACCTCCTGGGCTCAAGTGATCCTCTCACCTCAGCCTCCTGGGTAGCTGGGACTACAGGCACACACCACCACACTCGGCTAATATTTTGTAGAGACAGCATTTCACTATGTTGCCCAGGCTGGTCTTTAACTCCTGGGCTCAAGCGATCTGCCCACCTTGGCCTCTCAAAATGCTGGAATTACAGGTGTGAGGCAGCACGCCTAGCCTTCATGTGTTCTTATTTGGGGTACAAAGACATTAATTCTCTATTTGATGAAAAACGTTTATAAATACTATTTTGGAAAGGACCTTGGAAATTATCCCTGTCAAAAAGCTTACTGTACCACAATTATATTAATGGCCTAAGGGAAACTCTTTTCTACTTAAGTCTTCCTTAATTCCCACTTTCTTCATTTAGATTATGAAGTAACATGCAAGGTATCTTGCAGCTAGAACTGAGTAAGTTCATATTAAAACTGTTTTGCAGACAGACCAATATTTCAACAGATGAAAAGATATTTTCACTACAATTATTCATAATAAAGCTATATCTTTATCAAACATTCACTACTTACTGATATCTCAGTCGTATATATGATGAAACACCAGGAATTCTGAAGAGTTCTTTATTAATCTAAAAAATAAATAAAAGCCTTATGAATGTGGTATTATGATTTCATTCTGTTTATAATTATGGTGTTTAATTTGTATCTTGCCCTAAGGCATCAGGAGCAGCAGCAAGTAGTATAATATGTGGTCCTTTTTTAAAAAAGAGATGTCATAATTTTAGGAATCTTAAGCTTACATAAACAGATAATAAAAGACAAAAATATTTAGGAAGTTTTTTTTTTTAAGTTGACATTACCTTATGTTATTGAGAATCATAGAAGAGGTGGGATTTAAGATTACTCACTAAGGATTGGTAAGACATGGGTAGAAACAAAGAGAAGGTACTCAAAACAGAGGAATAACAGGAGTAAAGGAGTACCAGAGATCTCAGATCTCTGCACTTTTGAGTAAGTTTTAAAGTACCAGTGAAAACACTAGCCTGGCACACATTCACAAAAGCAAAAAATAAAAGATAAGGCCTAATGAACAGAAAGGGGCCAGATAATGAAAGGCCTTGGAAACTGAACCTAGTCTTGCAGGCAACAGAAATACTTTAAGACTCATTATCAAGTAGAAAGATGGCATGATACAGGTAATTCTGTATTTTGGTTGGGGATATTAGCTGGTGTGTATGATTGATATGACACAGAAAGCAGGGAGATAAAAAGAGAAAGTATTTAGTGGACCACTCCCTCCTAACTTTGCTGATTCTATCTTGGGACCAAATTTCTTCAGTCTCAAATTGTATTTTATAGCTCTGCGACATTAATATATTAGTTGTTATCTAAGTAACCAAGGCTTGAAATGCTACATGCTGATTCTTCACTTCTGGGACAGTCTATTATTACCAGCTCCTGATTATTCTTCCCTCAGGAATGCTTTGCACATCATTCCCTTTCTATTCCACTGCCAGTACCCTAATACAGGAAAGGCCTCACTACCTGATGTTTGGGTTTCTCAGTTTCTCTGCCTCCAGTCTTTCCTCCCTTCAACCAACCTAAACACTGCTACCAGATTCATCTCCAGAAATATCCTGCACCTATTACCCCTTGCTCAGAAATCTCTGAAGGCTTCTTACTGCTTGAGAAAAGACAAACCAAATGCCTTAACTGGCAATGGAGGTTGCCAGGAAGCCACCCTGACATCACTGTTCAATGTCTTCAGGCCCAGCTCATATTCCACCTCCTTACAAATTCCCACATCTAGTCTAGACTAGAACAGCTCTGTCAACAGACATATAATGCGTGCCACAAATGTACTTTTTAACTTCTTCATGGCCACATGGAAAAGTGAAAAAGAAATGGGTGAATTTTAATGTATTTTATTTAACCCAATAGAACCAAAACATTATTTCAACATGTAATCATGTTGAATATTTTACATTTTCATATTAAATCTTCAAAATCCACTGTGTATTTTATATTTACAGCACATTTCAACTAGACTAACCACATCTGAAGTGCTCAATAGCTACATGTGGCTAGAGACTACTGTATCAGTGCAGATCTAGACTCCAGACTATAAAAATCAATGCTTTACACTATAGAGCATCATGTTGTCACCCCTAAAGTGCAGGTTGGCACCATCCTATGTTTATGTACATGTCTCAGGCTAAGTTTTAATAGTATTGCCAACCATTTACTCTCCCAGACTAAAAACTCAAGTCACCTTCTTACCATTAACTTGGCGGTCAGCAGGTGAATCCCATTTGACATTTACTTAGTGTCTGACCTCCTTCATGTCCTGCCTCCGTGGAGGCCCTCATTGCCTTACCTGAATGATTGCCAATTTCTTTTCATCTAGTTTTTCTGTTCCCAGTTGATCCTCCATAGAGCTGTCAGAGACCATCCTAAAAAAACAAATATCCTCCTGCTCACTCCTTGCACCAAATATCCACTGGATTCCTGCTAACTACTGAATAAAATCTAAACTCCCTATTGGAAACCAAGATCCTTCACAAGCTGATCTTAACCTACCTCTTGCTTCACCAATCACTCGTGCACTAAATGCTTAAGCAGGTTGATTATCCACTCTCCCTAAGTATGCTAAAGCTCAAAGCTCTGTATTCCTGTACTGAATCCCGAAATTACCTTCTCCTGTTGAGCTCAGCAAATTCCTTTTGATGCTACATGAGCCAGCTGACATATTTACTCCTTTATAAAGCCTTTTTGTTGCCCTAGGCAAAGTTAGTTATTTTGTTATAAAGGAGGCACATAAAGTATTTCTTGAATGTTCAATGTAGAGGAGTAAAAGTGATCACCTTTGTATACCCAATACCAACTTCAGTGGTCAAGGCAGCATAAATGGGTACTGCAAGAAGGTATGAAGCCTCATCATATCATAAATTGCTTCAGAGCACTGGTTTTGACAGATACTACTTCATCGCAAATATCTCACAGTTACTAGCCCTCTTCATAATGATCGTACATGTTGCCGGGCGCGGTGGCTTGCGCCTGTAATCTCAACACTTTGGGAGGCCGAGGAGGGCAGATCGCTTGAGCTCAGGAGTTCCGGACCAGCCTGGGCAACATGACAAAACCCCTTCTCTACTAAAAACACAAAAAAGTAGCCGGGCGCGGTGGCTGGGCTGGTGACCACAGCTACTTGGGAGACTGACGTGGGAGGATTGCTTGAGCCCAGGAGGCGGAAGTCGCAGTGAGCTGAGATGGCACCACTGCACTCCAGCCTGGGGAACAGAGCGAGACCCCGTCTCAAATAATAAATCGGCCGAGTGTGTTGGCTCACGCCTGTAATCCCAGCACTTTGGGAGGCCGAGGCGGGCAGATCATCCCGGCCAACAAGGTGAAATCCTGTCTCTACTAAAACTACAAAAAATAGCTGGACGTGGTGGTGCGCGCCTGTAGTCCCAGCTACTCGGGAGTCTGAGGCAGGAGAATCACTTGAACCCGGGAGGTAGAGGTTGCAGTGAGCCGAGAATCGTGCCACTGCACTCCAGCCTGGGCGACAGAGCGAGATTCCTTCTCAAAAATAAAAAATAAAAAATCATGACCGTGCATGTTGATGACAACTAAGGTGAACTAAGCAAAATCCAAGGGAAAACAGGAGTTTGGGTTAGCCCTGGAGCTCACTGAGTGGGGAAGTCTCTTCCGGGTCAGCTGAGGGAGAGCCGCCGTTTCATACTGGGGTTGCAAGGCCGGGCATGGTGGCTCACGCCTGGAATCCCAGCACAGGCCAAAATGGGAGGATCTCTTGAGCCCAGGAGTTCGACAACAGCCTGGGCAACATAGTGAAACCCCGTCTTTATTAAAAAAAAAAAAAAAAAAAAAAAAAAAGAAAGAAAAAAAGGGGGGTTAAAGGGATTGTAAAATTAAAAATTAGGGGATGGGTATAAATGACAGCTCAGGTTCGCCTGGTCACAGGAGGCCAGACTTTCCAGGGTTACAGTCTGACCTCTTGTTTTCTAAAGAGCACGTAAAATATAGTACGAAGTCAAAAAAGAATTAGAACTTCGCAGTGATAGTGGAAGCGCTGGAGGGCGATGGCGGGAGGGCGCGAAGGGCCGAGACCCTTTTAGTACAGTGTGGAAAAAACATCCGAAAGGTCTCTGGAGCCGATGAACTACAAGGACGCCTAAGCGGTGTCCAGAGCTTAGTAACCTCGTGGTCTCTCAACCCAAAACGACGGGAAGAGCCCGAGCGGGGGAGGCTAAGAACGCCGTAGCCACGAGGCCAAGGAGCTAAAGCTGGCGTCGGTTTAACTCCTCCAGCGCCAAAAGATGAAAGGGGAAGCAGAAAGGAGGGAAGAAGATCCCGGGAGGGAACCGTACGGGCTGCCGCAAAACAGCTGGGAGCTTGAAACCCATGGAGAAGTCACTTCTCTTTCCCTCGCTGACCACTTCTGCCGCGAACGACCGGGACAGTCGCAGCCGAAGCGGCGGGGGTGAGTCCTCGGGGGAGACCGAGTCGGAGTCGGGGCCCGGCGCTCCCAGAGGGCCAATGACGCCGCCTTCCCCAGCCAGAGGCTCGCTCCTTTCTCCCGCCCTCACTTGCCTCGTCAGGCCTCCCCCAACGCCGTCCACTGCCCTTCCCAACCCCTAGGCGAATCCAGGTTCAAGAGGTAGAAAAGCCGATGCTGGCTCAGCAGGGCCGGAGACTACCGGCCGGCAGAAGCCCCACAGTGGCGGCCGCCATTTTGGAGCTGGAGACTAGCGGCGGAGACGAGGAGGACCCAGGGCGAGACCATCTCCGGGGGGTGGGCACGGTGCTGTGGGAAGGCGACGGCGCTCACGCCTGCACGCCTCGTCTGCGTGGAGCGAAATTTTATTCAGAAATTATTGGTAATGTTTGGAAGCTAAAAAAAATGAGAGGAGTCAACCCTGAGGAGGAAGAAGTAGTATGATTTGCTGGCGTCACCCCTCTGTTCCGTGCGGGCGCGGCGAATGGCAGGTCCCGAGGTCGCAGCTTCCACTGGCGCCGGTGGCTGAGTTCCCCGTTGCCCTTGGTCTCGGGGTCGTTGTCGGCACTGAGGCTGCAGGTGGGTCTGGAGAGCCCGGGGGGCCGCCGCGACGAAGATCACGGCGAGGGTGGCGGGGAGGGTTCTAGGCAAGCCCTCGGTGCTGTGCCTGTGTGGAAGGGTGGTCTGGGCTTCCCCGGGGCTTCGGAACGAAGGCGACGGGAAAGGAAAATGGGGTTTTCTTCGGGTGGAGGATGGGATTTCCGGGCCGGAGCTTTTGGAAAGGGTTTTCTGAGGCTGTCATAACAGGAAAACGTCCGTAGAGATGTGACCCAGTGACCGCCCGCTAACCGGACTGGAGAGGAGACCGGCCGGGATCCCACGCCTGGCCTGAAGTAGGGAAGACGTTGCCTCCCCTCCGCGAGCAGCTTACATTCGTCCAAGTCCCAGCCTTCTGTCTTCTTGCTAACCTCGCTCTCTTCCAAACCGCAAATCCTCTTGAGCCGACACCGTTGCACCAAAATGATGCGCTTACCCTTTTGCTTTGCTTTTTTATTTTTATTTTTGAGACGGAGATTCACTCTTGTCACCCAGTGCAATGGTGCAATCCCGGCTCACTCCAACCTCCGCCTCCCGGGTTCAAGCGATTCTCCCGTCTCAGCCTCCCAAGTAGCTGGGATTACAGGTGCCCGCCACCACACCCGGCTAATTTTTTTTATATTTAGTAGAGACGAGGGTTTCACTGTGGTGGCCAGGCTGGTCTCGAACTCCTGATCTCGTGATCCACCCGCCTCAGCATCCCAAAGTGCTGGGATTACAGGCGTGAGCCACCGCACCTGGCCCACCTTGCCTTTTAAAAGAAAAAAGTATGGCCAGGCTTAGTGGCTCACGCCTGTAATCCCAGCATTTTGGAAGGCCGAGGTGGCCGGATCAAGAGGTCAGGAGTTTGAGACCAGCCTGGCCAACAGTGAAACCCCATCTCTACTTAAAAATACAAAAATTAACCGGGCGTGGTGGCACCCGCCTGTAGTCCCAGCTACTCGGAAGGCCGAGGCAAGAAAATCACTTGAACCTGGGAGGCAGAGGTTGCAGTGAGCTGTAATTGCGCCACTGCACTCCAACCTGGGCCACAGAGAGAGAAAAAAAAAAAAAAAGCCGGGCGCGGTGGCTCACGCCTGTAATCCCAGCGCTTTGGGAGGCCTAGGCGGGCGGACTACCTCAGGTTGGGAATTCAAGACCAGCCTGACCAACATGGAGAAACCCTGTCTCTACCAAAAATAAAAAATTAGTTGGGCATGGTGGCGCATACCTGTAATCCCAGCTACTCGGGAGGCTGAGGCAGGAGAATCCCTTAAATCCGGGAGGTGGAGGTTGCGGTGAGCCAAGATCGCGCCATTGCACTCCGGCCTGGGCAACAAGAGCAAAACTTCGTCTCAAAATAAAAAAAAGAAAGAAAAAATATGAATTGTATAAGTATGCCAGTGTCAGAGGAGAGGCAGAAATTCAGTCTACATAGTCCTAGCACAGCTTAGTGCTAAGCACTTTTGTTGGCAATAATGTATTGATTGTCTTTCTAGGATGTTGTCATATGTCTTCTCAGTCATTGTACATGATTTATTAGTTTAGTCCAAATGCACACAGGTGTATTTTGAATTCAACTGTATGCACGAATTTTTACAGAAAATTGGCAATCCAACTATGTTTTTATTAAATTAGTGCAATTTATTTTCCACATGATGACTATTACAGGTTCAGCATCCCTGATCAGAATGTTGGAAATCCAAAATGCCTCCATATGTGAAACTTGAGGCCACAAGTTTGAGACCAGCCTGGGCAACATAGCAAGATCTTGTCTCTACAAAAAAAAAAAAAAGTTTTTTAAAGAATTTTTTTTAATTAGCACCTGTAGCTCCAGCTTCTCAGGAGGTTGAGGTGGGAAGATCACTTAAGCTCAGGAGTTCAAGACTGCAGTGGACTATTATAACTCCACTGTACTCCATCCTAGGTAACAGAGCGAGACTATTTAAAAAAAAAAAAGTTTCATATAAGATTACCTTCAGGCTATGTGTATAAGGTATATTTAAAGCACAAATGAATTTTATGTTTTAATTCGGTCCTATCCCCAAGATAGCTCATTATGTGTATGCAAATATTTCAAAATCAAAACATCAAAAACACTTTAAGCATTTTGGATAAGGAAAAACCTATAGTTCTGTTCCTCCTCATCTACCTTCTGGAAACTCAGCATTTAAAAGCTTTTAAGTACCATAAACATCAATTCAAGAAGGGGTTTCTTAGGCATGAGCTATAATAGGAGCCAGAACTGTAGGGTGAAGCTTAATTTGAACTCCAGCTCTGTACTTAATAGCTATTTGGATTAAGCTGTTTTCTTATCTGTAAAATGTAAATAATAGTTATTTCACATTACGTATAGAAATATGTGATGGCTCTGGTACCTAGTAAAGTAGTAGTCTTTTTTTTTTTTTTTTGAGACAGCATCTCGCTCTGTTGTCGAGGCTAAAGTACAGTGGTGTGATCTCAGCTCACTGCAACCTCCGTCTCTTGGCCTCAAGCAATCCTCCCACCTCAGCCTCCGGAGTAGCTGGGACTACAGGCATATACTACCACACCCAGCTAATTTTTGATTTTTTGTAGAGACAGGGTTTTGCCATGTTAACCAGGCTAGTCTCAAACTCCTAGGCTCAAGCGATCCATCCGCCTTAGCCTCCCAAAGTGCTGGGGTTACAGGCATGAGCCACCTAGTAGTCACTCTATAAAAGTAAGTTTTCTTCTCCCTTTGCCTTTTTTTTTTTTTCCCCCTGAGACAGAGACTCGCTCTATCCCCCAGGCTAGAGTGTAGTGGCGTCATCTCAGCTCACTGCAACCTCTGCCTCCCGAGTTCAGGCAATTCTCCTGCCTCAGCCTCCTGAGTAGCTGGGACTACAGGCATGAGCCATTATGCCCACCTAATTTTTGTATTTTTAGTAGAGACAGGGTTTCACCATGTTGGCCAGGCTGGTCTCGAACTCCTGACCTTGTTGTGGTCCACCCGCCTCAGCCTCCCAAAGTGCTGGGATTACAGGCGTGAGCCACCACACCCGGCCCCTTTACCTTTTCTAGAGTAATTTATATTCATATCTGCAGTGACATTATTGAATATAGTTTTTTTTTCTCTCATATCTTTTAATTTCCTTTCTAAATTTAGTTTTCAGTAATTACAGCTTTACCTAAAGAATTCCATCTCTGGCAAAATTGTATTAAATTTGTTTTCGCATTGTGAGAGGTTCTAAATATGTTTTACACATGTAAAAGTTCTAAATGAGAGCCAGGTGCAGTGGTGTATGCCTGTAGTCCCAGCTACTTGGGAGGCTGAGGCAGGAGGAATACTTGAGCCTGGGAGTTGAGAGCTGTAGTGCCTGTGAATAGCCACTGCCCTCCAGCCTGGGCAACATAGCAAGATCTTGTCTCTTTTACAAAAAAAATTTCCAAAACAACATGAGGAGGGTGCAAACAATCAGCTGTTGCAGGTAGAATTTTTTTACATACCCTTGCTGTTTCTCTGCTCTGTATCATATCACATCACTATTGAAGCTAGTAGTAAAATTTAATAAATAGACCCAGTGCAGTGTAATTTTATATTAATCATTGTCCCGTATGTAATCTTCATCAATTAGATTTTAAAGTATTATACTACATTCTGATGCCAGGCAAACAAAGAAGCTTATTAGGCTTTTAACATCTATTACATCTATGTCTATCATCTTCTTGTTTCAGATGCAATTTATTTATTTTATTGAGATGGAGTCTTGCTCCGTCGCCCAGGCTGAAGTACAGCGGCACGATCTTGGCTCACTGCAACCTCCGCCTCCTAGGTTCAAGCAATTCTCCTGAGATAACATGCACACCACCACACCCGGCTAATTTTTGTACTTTTAGTAGAAATGAGGTTTCGCCATGTTGGCCAGGCTGGTCTCAAACTCCTGATCTCAAGTGATCTGCCCACCTCAGCATCCCAAAGTGCTAGGATTACAGGCATGAACCACCACGCCCGGCCCAGATGCAATTTGAAAGCTATTTCAAAAAAACAAAAAAAGCAGTTGTATTTCTGATATATTTTTTTCTTTTAGCTATCATGGTGAACTTACTTCAGATTGTGCGAGACCACTGGGTTCATGTTCTTGTCCCCATGGGATTTGTCATTGGATATTATTTGGACACAAAGAGTGATGAACGGCTAACTGCCTTCCGGAACAAGAGTATGTTATTTAAAAGGTTAGTCTGCATTTTTTTAAACCAGCAATTGGCCAAATTTGGGGAATATTCTTTTTGATGTGTGCCAAAAATAAATAGAAGGGGTAATTTTTCCCCCTTGAGGACTTAGAGTCAAATGATACTGTTTTTAGTCTTGTTTGTTATTGAATCCTTGGATAAAACAATATGATTACCTCTAGAATGTAAAGTCTTCATTTAATGAATAGGCTGTTTCAGGTCTTTGAAAGTATCATCTTTTTTTAATTAAAAGTGCATTTTAATACAGAAACAGTTTAAAAGTAGCTGACCAAAGCCTAGCTTATACACAGCTTCCACATATATTGTCATATATTATCTTACTTAAGACATGCTATAGCTGAGATAAATAGTAATAACAGCAGCTAGGTGCTGTGTTCTTAGCGACACTACCTGAGAGCTTTAGACCGGGTGGTAGAGTGATAGCAACTGGCAGCTGCCTAGTCCCATTGTGCCTCTAGAGATGGCTCCTCTGGCAGCAGAGAGTTCCAGTTAACAAGACAGGATGCCTGCCAGTGGGCATACAGCTGGGTAGGAGGAAGCTTGAGGGGCAAGAGGAGTGAGCAGCATCCACAGTGGGTATGGAGAGATGGTAGAAGTGATTTACAAATCAGGGATTTCAAGAAAGAGAAAATAAGCTGGAAAGGGTTTAGAAAACATTTTGAATGAACTCACTGAGCAGAGATAATAGCTTTCATACAAAGATAAACTAAGTAATTACAATTCTTTAACCCAGAAAAATGAAGCTAACGGTATGGTAAAAGTTAAATTCATGAATGAAAAGAATAAATATGATGAATCTAATATGTAAGTTTTTTAAATGGATCAGTGTAATAGAAAATAAAATATTGGCCAGGTGCAGTGGCTCACGCCTGTAATCCTAGCACTTTGGGAGGCCGAGGCAGGTGGATCACTTGAGGTCAGGAGTTCGAGACCAGCCTGGCCAACATGGTGAAACCCCATCTCTACCAAAAATATAAAAAATTAGCTCGGTGTGGTGGCACACAGCTGTAATCCCAGCTACTCGGGACGGTGAGGCAGGATAATCTCTTGAACCCAGGAGGTGAAGTTTGCAGCGAGCCGAGATTGCGCCACTGCACTCCAGCCTGGGCTACAGAGCCAGACTCCGCCTCAAAAAAAAAAAAAAAATATATTGCAATCGTTCTTCTGACTTCCCCTTTTATCTGGTATCACAGTTTTATTTACAGTTTTTCCATTTCTTCCTTTTTTGCTTTCCACACAGGGACTTGCAACCCAGTGAAGAAGTTACCTGGAAGTAAAGACTGGCTGGATTATCGAATGTTCACATTTTAAAGTTCTGAGAGAAATAAAAACATGAAGAACCTGAAATGTCTTTATTTTTATACAAAGGTAGTCCTTCTAGTAACAAGCATACTTAAAAAATAATTATTAGGGCCCAGCGCAGTGGCTCACGCCTGTAATCCCAACACTTTGGGAGGCTGAAGCGGGCAGATCACCTGAGGTCAGGAATTCCAGACCAGCCTGAGCAACATGGTGAAACCCCATCTCTACTAAAAATGCAAAAAATTAACCAGGTATGGTGGCACATACCTGTCCTGTCAGGCAACAGAGTGAGACTCCATCTCAAAAATAAATAATAAATAAAATAATAACAGGTACCTGATTGTATACATTGGTATTAAATTTATGATTAGCATTTAATTTGCTGTTTCTCATTTTGGACCACAGTACTATTAAATCATAGAGCAAATTTTTTATCATGTATTTTTCAGAAAAAAATTTCAAACCTTGTGCTTCAATGGGACTTAAAAAGGATGATGCCAAGATTTTGACAAAAATCACATACTGAAAATTTTAGGTGACCTTAGCTTTGGCAAAGATTTTCCCTTTTTTCTAATGTAGGATACACACGGGAAGCAAGGATTTTTAAAATACAACACACAAAACATGAATTAATTTAATAAATCAGTAAGTTGTACTTTATCAAAATGTAAAATTTTGCTCTTCGAAAAACACATCTAGAATATATAAACCTTATAGCTTAATAATAAACAACCTAACTTTTTTTTTTTTTTGAGACGGAGTCTTGCTATGTCGCCCAGGCTGGAGTGCAGTGGTGTGATCTGCAAGCTCCGCCTCCTGGGTTCCCATCATTCTCCTGCCTCAGCCTCCTGAGTAACTGGGACTACAGGCGCCTGCCACCACACCTGGCTAATTTCTTGTATTTTTAGTAGAGACTGGGTTTCACCATGTTAGCCAGGATGGTCTCGATCTCCTGACCTCATGATCCACCTCAGCCTCCCAAAGTGTTGGGATTACAGGCGTGAGCCACCGCGCCCAGCTTCAACAACCTAACTTTTTAAATGGGCAAAAGATTTTAACAAACACTGCCAAAAGATATGAGGATGGCAAGTAAGCACATGAAAAGATACTCAACATTAGTAGTCACTAGAGAAATGGAAATTAACAGCAAAATGAGATGGCACTACACACCTATTAAATGGTTAAAATTAGGCTGACTCACGCATGTAATCTCAACACTTTGGGAGGCCTAGGCGGGTGGATCACCTGAGCTCAGGAATTCAAGACCAGCCTGACCAACATGGTGAAACCCCGTCTCTATTAAAAATACAAAATTAGCTGGGTGTGGTGGTGCATGTCTAATCCCAGCTACTTAGGAGGCCGAGGCAGGAGAATCACTTGAACCCCAGGGGCGGAGGTTGCAGTGAGCCAAGATCGTGCCATTGCACTCCAACCTGGGCAATAAGAGCGAAACTCCATCTCAAAAAATAGATTTAAATAAGTAAAAATAAATGGTTAAAATTTGAAAGACTGACTACCAATTGTTGGCAAGGATGTAGAGCAGCTAGAAGGCACACTGCTGGCAGGAATATAAAATGTAGCCACCAGTGGTTGTCCCACCTTGGAAATAAGTTGAGCAGTTTCAGGTAAAACACACCTACCACTTGACCCAGCTATCCCAGTCTGAGTTATTTACCCAAGAGAAATGAAAGCATATATCCGCACAAAGACTCACATGAATGTTCGTAGCAGCTTGATTAAGCCAAAAATGAGATAACCCAAATGTCTATCAACATGAATGGATACAGTGTTGAGTCCATATCATAGACTACTACCCAGCAATGAAAAGGAATGATCTATTGATACATAATATGGATGAATTTCAAACTAATAGTGCTGAATGAAAGAAGCCAGATAAAAAAGAACACATGCTATAGGATTCTATTTATATAAACAGAAAATGTTATAAACAGCCATCTGTAGTAACAAAGCAGTTCAGTGGTTGAGAGATCAAGGTCTAGAAGGTGTTGAAAAGAATTACAAGGAGGCTGGGCCAGGCGCGGTGGCAATGCCTGCAATCCTAGCATTTTGGGAGGCCAAGGTGGGCAGATGGCTTGAGCCCAGGAGTTCGAGACCAGCCTGGAAAACATGGTGAGACCCCGTCTCTACTAAAAATACAAAAATTAGCTGGGTGTGGTGGGGTGTGCCTGTAGTCCCAGTTACTCAGGAGGCCGAGGTGGGAGGTCACCTGAGCCTGTGGAGGATGAGGCTGCAATGAGCCGTGATCATGCCACTGCACTCCAGTCTGGAAGACAGAGTGAGCCCGTGTCAAAAAATAAAATATAAAATAAAAACAATAGAGAAGTAAACTCTTAAAAATATTCCTTTGCCTTCAATATATGAAAGAGGAGATTGATGAATAATACTTGAAAAATCTGTAATCAATTAGGAGAAGCAGAATATTTTTAGAAAGGACAAAAATAGCACTAATCAGAAACATTAGGTTGTATTTCTTTTGTTTTCTTTGGTTTGTTTCAAACATATATATTGCGAGCAATATTACACCTAAGTCTTTTGTCCTTAAGGGATATATGGAGAGTTTCAACACAATGCTGTTGTGTGTATTTTTTTCTACCTCCCTTTCCTGGAAATACGTGTAGTATTTTTTATGAAACATTAATTGCTAATGCGAAGATCTGTAATAGTAAATTGGATTCTCTCTTGATTCATTTTTTATAACAATATCATCAAGATTCAGTTATCAATTTTTAAAACTATGGCCGGGCACGGTGACTCACACCTGTAATCCCAGCACTTTGGAAGGCTGAGGCAGGTGGATTGTTTGAGGTCAGCAGTTTGAGACCAGCCTTGCCAATATGGTGAAACTCCGTCTCTACTAAAGATACAAAAATTAGCCAGGCATGATGGTGCATGTCTGTAATCCCAGCTACTTAGGAGGCTGAGGCAGTAGAATCGCTTGAACCCGGGAAGCAGAGGTTGCAGTGAGCCAAGATTGCACCACTGTACTCCAGCCTGGGCGATTGAGTGAGACCCATCTTAAATAAACAAACAAATAAATAAATAAATTGCCAAGTTCTCTTCTTGGAAGCCACATTTTGTTAATTGTTTTAGGTAGGATTGAATTTAGGAGAAGATTACAATGAAACGATACCCTTTAGTTACCACTGATTTGTGTTGCAAGTCCGAACACTTAATACGCATCATAATTTTTAAAATGCCAAACATTTGAAATTCTGTTAAACTATTTCGTTTTGGGTAACAAAATTCATGCCAGTTTGGATTTAATGGGTACAGTGCTCAAGATGGAAATAGCTCTGTGCAGTCTCTCTTGTTGACACAAGATTTTTTTTTTTTTTTTTTTTTTTTTTTTGAGACAGAGTCTCACTCTGTCGCCCAGGCTAGAGTGCAGTGGAAGGATTTCGGCTCACTGCAACCTTCGCCTCCCAGGTTCATGCCCTTCTCCTGCCTGAGCCTCCTGTGTAGCTGGGACTACAGGCGCCCACCACCACACCCGGCTAAATTTTGTATTTTTAGTGGAGATGGGGTTTCACCTTGAGCATGCCTACATTAAAGCACCATTACATCATACTGGAAGTATTACTTTATATACTACTGAACTATCAGCTTTTGAGGGGCAGAGGAATCTTACTCTTTTTTTTTTTTTTTTGAGATGGAGTCTCGCTCTGTCGCCCAGGCTGGAGTGCAGCGGCGCAATCTCAGCTCACTGCAAGCTCCGCCTCCCAGGGGTTTATGCCATTCTCCTGCCTCAGCCTCCCCAGCCCAAGTAGCTGGGACTACAGGCGCCCGCCACCACGCCCAGCTAATTTTTTTGTATTTTTAGTAGAGACGGGGTTTCACCGTGTTAGCCAGGATGGTCTCGATCTCCTGACCTCGTGATCGGCCTGCCTCGGCCTCCTAAAGTGCTGGGATTACAGGCGTGAGCCACTGCGCTCAGCCTTTTTTTTTTTTTTTTTTTTTTGAGACGGAATTTTGCTCTGTCACCTAGACTGAAGTGCAATGGCACTATCTCGGCTCACTGCAACCTCTGCCTCCCAGGTTGAAGTGATTCTCCTGCCTCAACCTCCCGAGTAGCTGGGATTGCAGGCACACGCCACCACACCCAGCTAATTTTGTATTTTTAGTAGAGACGGGGTTTTGCCATGTTGGCTAGTCTAGTCTTGAACTCCTGACCTCAGGTGATCTGCCTGCCTCGGCCTCCCAAAGTGCTAGGATTTGAGCCACCATGCCCAGCCAACACAAGATTTCAATGAATAAGATTACAGAAAAGGTGAGTAGCCTAAGATGACATAGAAAGTGTACTGGAAGTGCATCTGTGTGGTCTATTCTGTCTCCATGAACTCTTTCCTGATTAGCTCGGTAACTTCTCTCTCTCCTACTGAATTATTGGTAATTTTTTGTGCCAGTCAATCGAAAAGACTTCATGCATTAATTCATTGCTCTGTAGCAACCCTTGACCTAAAGAGTAAGATTCCAGCACTTTGGGAGGCCGAGGCAGGCCGATCACGAGGTCAGGAGATTGAGACCATCCTGGCTAACATGGTGAAACCCCGTCTCTGCTAAAAATACAAAAAAATTAGCCGGGCGTGGTGGTGGGCGCCTGTAGTCCCAGCTAGTCAGGAGGCTGAGGCAGGAGAATGGCGTAAACCCTCGGGAGGCAGAGCTTGCAGTGAGCTGAGGTCGCGCCACTGCACTCCAGCCTGGGTGACAGAGCGAGACTCCATCTCAAAAAAAAAAAAAAAGAGTAAGATTCCTCTGCCCCTCAAAAGCTGATAGTTCAGTAGTATATAAAGTAATACTTCCAGTATGATGTAATGGTGCTTTAATGTAGGCATGCTCAAGGTGTAGCAGTGGCACAAAAGACTTTTCCTTAGTGAACTTTCCAGAAGTAAAAGGAAGAAGCTAGTATGAATAGAGTGTGGAGTGACTGGGGCAGAGAGAATCTGGGGAGAACAGAACAGGACAGATGGTTGGTCCAGATCACAGAGCCTGTTGCCCAGGCTGGAGTGCACTGGTGCGATCTCATCTCACTGCAACCTTTGCCGCCCAGGTTCAAGCAATTCTGCCTCAGCCTCCCAAGTAGCTGGGATTACAGGTGCCCACCACAACACCTGGCTAATTTTTGTATTTTTAGTAGAGATGGGGTTTCACCATGTTGGCCAGGCTAGTCTTGAACTCCTAACCTCAGGTGATCCACCCGCCTCGGTCTCCCAAAGTGCTGGGATTACAGGCATGAGCCACTGCACCCGGCCGTCACTGAAGGATTTTGAAGTAAGAGTTGTGTAATTATTTAAGAATCCCTGCCAATGTAAGTCCCCTGAAGGTGGGACTGTTTGTCTTTTTCATGGTTATAGTCCCAGGGCCTGATACACAGTTATTCTTGTTAAATGAAAGAAAATCTTGTGAGATTTGCATTTTTGGAAGATCACTGACAGCACCATGAATCAGACATATTGAGACTGGAATCAGAAGACCAATTCAAAGATCCTTGGACTAGACTACATGAGATACCAAGAGGGCTTGAACTAAGTAGTAGCAATGAAGACAAGGGCAAGAGAGAGTTAGGAGTGGATTTATAGCATTTGAGGACTGACTGGAATAAGGGGTGACGTGGAGAAGTTGTGGGAAGAGAATAAAAAATGATTCCCAGATACTTGGTGCTATGATCTGAATGTTTGTATCTTTCCAAAATTCATTCGTTGAAATGCAGTCCCCAGTGTGTTGGTTTAACAGGTGGGGCCTTTGGGAGATGATTAGATCATAAGGCCAAGCCTTGTGACTGGGATTAGCACCCTTAAACAGAGAGGAAGCTTGTTTGCCCCTTTTCCCCTACCACCATGTGAGGACACAAAAAACACACCACCTATGAGGAATGGGCCCTCACCAGACATTAAATCTGTTAGAGCCTTGATTTTGGACTTCCTAGCCTGTAAATTTATTACAGATCTGTATTAAATTTCCGTTTATAAATTACTCTAAGATATCTTGTTATATCGCCCCAAAAAGACCAAGAACTTCAACTTCATTAATTCATTTGAAAGACATCAACTACAATTTAAAAAAACAAAACAAAAACAGAAAAGGTGGTTTGCAATTTTTTTCACTTCATGAGACTATGATTTATTTCCCTGGGTAGGCCACACAAATCCTTAAGAACATGGACTTTACCCCATACAAGGCTGTGAACTGTGCACACAGAGATGCTCGATAAATGGTACCGAATCCTCTCCTTCAGCACCTGGTCCTCTCTGGCAGTCTCCATTCCCTTACCTCTCACTGCCCCCTCTGCTTCTCTGAACCTGCAGTCCCCAAAGTCACCAATGGTCTCCATAGCAACAAAATGTAGTGGGCTCTTATACGTCCTTATATTGCTTGACTTCTTGGCAGCAACTGACACTGACTACCCACCCCTTGAAGCATCCCCTGCCCAGGCCTTCCACAATGTCACACTCTCTTGCTTCTTCTCCCTTCTCCTTGGCTATTACTTCTCCTATCCTCAGGGCTCAGCTCTAGCCCTCTTCTCAATCACCTCCTTTTCCCTAGAATTATTTTATTCACTCCTATGGTTTCAGTTACTTTTTTTTGAGACACAGTTTCACTCTGTTGTCCAGGCTGGAGTGCAATGGCACGATCTTGGCTCACTGCAACCTCTACCTCCCAGGTTCAAGTGCTTCTCCTGCCTCAGCCTCCTGAGTAGCTGGGATTGCAGGCATGAGCCACCAAGCCCGGCTAATTTTTGTATTTTTAGTAGACATGACGTTTCACCATGTTGGCCAGGCTGATGTCAAAATCCTGGCCTCAAGAGATCTGCCTGCCTCAGCCTCCCAAAGTGCTGGGATTACAGGCATGCACCACCACAATGGCCTTAGCTACCTGTTTTTTAATGACAATTCCTCATTGAGTTCAAAGCAGCCTCCTGAACTTCAGACTCCGTATCCAACCATTACTCAACATAGTTACTCAAATGTCCATAGACATTTCAAATTCAGTATCTCCAAAATGTAAGCTCTATCTTACTCTCTTCCCAAAACCTTGCTGCTCCTCCCATTTTTCTGCTCTCAATACCACTCCTGGCACAGTGGCTGCCCAGGTCACAAACCCAGAAGTCACCTTCATATTTCTGTCTCTTACGTTCCCCAATCCCTCACTGTGGTAGGAGTTATTAAGAAATTATTTTAGGCAGATAGAGAGGAAAAGGGGTCCTTGAAAAGTTTTTGTCTCTTTTGAAGCAGCTCCAGAAACGTTTCCTGTCTAGCATAAAAGCCCTGACTCTTAGACCCGAGCTGGCAACCTTTAATGTGCAAATGTTGGCAGTTAGAAACTGGGTCCACCAACACGGCGATTCCCACCATTGTCCTCTTGCCCTTGCTCTCACATGTGCCTGGCAACATGGCCACCCCCACATATCCCCACATGTGTAGAACATCATGGCGCCCTGTATTTGCATATTAAAAGGATAGGGTGGGAGGGCCAGTTTTATTAGCGGGCTACATGAATGACATGCGTGGTCAAACCAGTCCCCTGAGCCCTATGCAAATAAGACACCGCCTCCTGCAGCCTCCTCATATAACTGGCTAGTATCTCCCACGCACTCTGGGTCTCCTCTCTCGGCTTTGGAGCACACTTCCCTCTGTCTCTGTTCAGGGGAGCTGCTTCTTTCTTTCTTCTCCCTTCCTTCTTGCTTATTAAACTCTCCGCTCCTTAAAACCACTCCACGTTTGTCCATGTCGTTTTATGTAATTCGACTCAAGACGAAAAACGCTAGTATTCCTCCACTCGGTATCATCACCACATTCTGTTGAGTCTCTTTACGTCCAAAGAATCTCTCAAAATGGCCTATTTCCATGTTTAAGACACTACCGTAGTCCAAACCACCATCATCTCTCCCAAGATTCCTTCAACAGCAACTGCTTTTTTCTGCAGCCAGTGATCTTTCTAAAAGGCAAACATGAGCACATGTCTTCTTTTAAAATATTTATATAGCTTCCCACATCCTTTAAAAAGTACACTTTGGCCAGGTGCAGTGGCTCACACCTGTAATTCCAGGACTTTGGGAGGCCAAGGCAGGTGGATCACCTGAGGTTGGGGGTTCGAGACCAGCCTGGCCAACACGGTACAACCTCTTCTCTACTAAGAATACAAAAATAGTTGGACTTCGTGGTGCGCGCCTGTAATCCCAGCTGTTTGGGAGGCTGAGGCAAGAGAATCACTTGAACCCAGGAAGCGGAGGTTGCAGTGAGCGGGGAGATTGTGCCACTGCACTCCAGCCTGGGGGACAGAGAGAGGTCTGTCTCAAAAAAAAAAAAAAAAAAAAAACCAAAAAAAACAAGTACACCTTAATCTGGTTTCAAGGTGCAAGATCTGCACCTATTCTTCCATTTAAGCTTCATCAAACCGCTGCTACCTCCCCGTCTCCCACACAATTTATGGGACTTCTAAGTTCTCTCTAAAGGGCCCGAACACCTACACTGGTAACAAGCCACCTGGATTTGAATCCTGGCAAGACAACTTACTATCTGACCTTGGACATTGTGCTGTTCTTAACCTCTCCGTGCCTCGGTTTCCTCATGTGTATGAATAACATCAACACCTACATCAAAGTTCACTGTATTAAATTTGATAATATATCCAAAGCATTTAGAAAAGTGCCTAGCTCATAGAAAGCTTTATATAAATATTAACTATCATTTTTTTCCTTTTTTGGGGTTGGGGGGAAGGAGTTTCGCTTTTGTTGCCCAGGCTGGCGTGCAATGGCACGATCTCGGCTCACCGCAACCTCGGCCTCCCGGGTTCAAGCGATTCTCCTGCCTCAGCGTCCCGAGTACCTGGGATTACAGGCATGCACCACCACGCCCGGCTAATTTTGTATTTTTAGTGGAGACGGGGTTTCTCCATGTTGGTCAGGCTGATCTCAAACTCCCGACCTCAGGTGATCCGCCCGCCTCGGCCTTCCAAAGTGGTGGGATTACAGGCATGAGGCACCTCGCCCGGCCTAGCTATCATTTTTATACAAGTGCTAGGTTTTGGGAGAATATAATGATGGCTTTTTCTTACTAAACTTTCAGTGCAGGAGGAGGGGAAAGAAAGTAAATAGTTATATGAACACAGTAGAAAGTACAAAGTGGAAAACAAAAAGAACACAGAACCCAGGTGAGCCGTCCAGACCTCCCCCCAGAAACCTAAGAATCCATAGAAATGGGTGGGAAGTGGAGAAGATCCTCCAGACAGCAGGTGGCGATGTAGCATCCCCCAGAAGGCCCGCTAACAGAAGCTAGGAGGACGCGCTACCAAGGTCACGTGTCCCCGGCGTTCACTCGCTCTTCGCTTCACGACACTCGCATCCTCGCGGGTGATTGGCCTGCGTATGGCACGTGGGCGGGGTACCGGGGCGGGCCGGGGAGGGGCGGGGTGGGCGGAGGAGAGGGGCAGGGGGCGGAGCTGGAGGGGGTGGTTCGGTGTGGGGGCCGTTGGCTCCAGACAAATAAACATGGAGTCCATTTTCCACGAGAAAGTGAGTGTCCGCGTTCGGTGGGGAGCTGTCTGCCGCGCGGTGGCGGGCGTGGAGCGCTGCATCACCGCCTCCCAGAGGGCTGGGTGGGGCCCGAGTCGCCCCCATGCCGATCTCGCCCGGCGAGGGGCGCCGCCGCAGCCTCCCGCCTCCTCGGCTCGGGGAGGGGAGCATCACCTACGCCCCTACTTCCCCCGCGGCCCCCGCCCTTGGAGCCGGGAGGGAGTATGGGCGGGGCCGGGGGCGTCTCGGGACACCGGAGTGGGGTGGCGCCCAGTGGGTTTGCTTCTGCCTTTCTCCGTCACTTTCCATCGCTTTTCGGAGGATTCCTTCACCCCTCCCCAATCCTTCCCTCTCCCTAGGGTCTAGCTAGAGTCACCTCTGGGACACTTCTCTCAACCCCTCCTACCCTAATCCTGGCAGAATTAACTTTTCCTCCTCCGGACTGCTCAATTCTATATTGGAGTCTTCCCTACACGTAGATCTTTGGGGTCTTGTTCATGTCATTTCCCTGCACTAGGTCCGCGAGTCTCCCGAGGGAGGAGACCTTGGCTCGCCCACTGTAGGGCCTGATATTTAGGAAGTGAAGTAGGAAACCCGGCGTGCCCCTAAACAGGGAAGTCGTCACAAGAGTTTTTATTACGGGATGTTTGGGTTTGGTTTCTTTTGGTACTCCTATCTTTCCGGAGCAGGCGGCCAGCTTTGTTTTTAGGTATTAGGAGTGGACTGGGATGATTTTGTTGTGGTCTGCCTAGCCTGCTGTCCCTTTAACTCTTCAGTGACCATGCACTTGAAGATACCGTTTGTGATATGTGAAGAAACTCCTCGTTTCTCACATACTATTATCCAGCCATTTGTGTGTGAGTGAGGCCTTCCCCAGGACAGCTTTGGCACATGATATCTTGTTTCATAATAGTTTCGTGTTTGGAAAGAGTTGCTGGTAAGGCTATTATTTAATAGGAGGAGCAAAGGGTTTTTGTTTTATTAAATACTTATAAATGATCATTTATCCCAGACATTTAAAATTCACACACAGAACAAATAAAGCAAAGACAAAAGAATACATTTGCCAAATGTAGATCTGTAGTATAAATCTTTTTTTAATTTTTATTTTAAAGATGGGGTCTCATTCTGTCACCCAGGGAGGTGTGCAACAGAGAGATCATGGCTCACTGCAGCCTTGACTTCCTAGGCACAAGCGATCCCCCCGCCTCTGCCTCCAGAGTAGCTGGGACTACAGGTGCATATCGCCAGGGCCAGGTAATGTTTTTGGAGAGACGGGGGTCTCGCTGTGTTGCCCAGGCTGGTCTCGAACTCCTGGACTCAGGTGATTCTCCCACCTCAACCTCTCGAAGTGCTGTGATTATAGGCATGAGCCACTGTGCCTGGAACAAATTGTTAAGTACAATGCTTTTCATTGTAGAAAACATCTCGGAAACTTTTGAAATAGGCTGATGTTCAGTGGGGGAGGAAGGACACAGTTGTATAGTTGTCACTAATTTTTTGACTTGATTGACATGACTTGTAAATCATAGACAATAGAGATTTGGTTGCTTGGCTGAGTAGAGTGGGTGAAAAATACACATGTACTTTTTTCTAAATTTTTTTTTTTTGAGATAGAGTTTGGCTCTTGTCACCCAGGCTGGAGTGCAATGGCGCGATCATGGCTCACTGCAACCTCCGCCTCCCCGTTCAAGCGATTCTCCTGCCTCAGTCTCCCCAGTAGCTGAGATTACAGGCGCCCGCCACCACGCCCAGCTAATTTTTATATTTTTAGTAGAGACAGGGTTTCACCATGTTGGCCAGGCTGGTCTCCAACTCCTGACCTCAGGTGGTCCGCCCGCCTTGGCGTCCCAAAGTGCTGGGATTACAGGCGTGAGCCACCGCACCCGGCCATATTTTTGTTATTAGTTTTCAGAGGCTTTGGTGTGGGACCGCATTTCAACATGGAAGGCCTTAAACATGTTCCACACTGCTTCCTGAGAATTAGACAAGATTTTTAACAATATTGATTGTTACCTAGTTGGGACACATTTCTGCTGACCCATGGGATCAAAAAAAGCTGGGTGCTAGCCTAGTGAAAATCTACTTACCCGAAAGAAATCCCTCTTAGTCCAGGTGCAGTGGCTCACGCCAGTGCTTTGGGAGGCCCAGGTGGGCGGATCACGAGGTCAGTAGTTTGAGACCAGCCTGGCCAACATGGTGAAACCCCGTCTCTACTAAAAATACAAAAAATTAGCCAGGTGGGGTGGCAGGCGCCTGTAATCCCAGGTACTCGGGAGGGGGAGGCTGAGGCAGAATTGCTTGAACCCGAGAGGCAGAGGTGGCAGTGAGCCGAGACTGCGCCACTACACTCCAGCCTGGGCAACAGAGCGAGACTCCGTCTCACAAAAAAGAAAAGAAAAAAAGAGTCCCTCTTAATTATCAGCGTGTGTATAGGCCTACAGATGCTTCAGGAATACATTTACCATTATCATCAACTTGTATGTACATAGCACGTGAAGATTCAACAATTTAATTTTTTGGGCATCCTCAAGAGTATGCACCTATAACCATATGGCCCATTGTTAATCTCCTATACAGTCCATTCTGGGAATGTTTGGGCTTACTGTGCCATTTTTCAGTTCACTGCCTTCCCCTCTGCAATATGCCTTTAACCCTTGCTAGGTCCTGGGTTTGGAGAGCCAGAGAACCAACTTTGGCCCTAAAGAAGCTGTGTAGGTAGGAATATCTGCCTACAAAGGGCCTTGCAACCATTTCCTCTTGGAACCTTGGTTTCCTCTTTCTGAGTTGTCACTTTGAGTACCCTTTATTAAGTTAGAATGTAAAAACAGTTTCTCACTGATAAATCTGCAGTGCCTGAGATAGGGCCTGGCACAGAGTAAGCACGCAATATATATTTGAATGGGGCCAGGCGTGGTGAGACCTGTCTCTACAAAGAAGGAACAAAATTAGCTGGGCGTGTTAGCACATGCCTGTAGGCTTGGGAGGCTGAGGTGGGAGGATTGCATGAGTCTGGGAGGTCGAGGCTGTAGTGAGCCATGATCGCACCACTGCACTCCAGCCTAGGGGACAGAGCAAGATCCTGTCTCAAAAGAAAAAAATGTATATATTTGAATGGATAAAGAGAGGGCTTTGAGTTTCTGAGATATATATGGTGCTGTTTATCTAAAGTAAACAACTTTTCCGTAAATATTTTAAGGCTTTGCAGGCCAGCTGTAGTCCCTGTCCCACATTCTTATTTGTGCATATTTTTCCCAACCATGTAAAAACGTAAAGTGCATTCTTAGCTACTGGGGCAGGTTGAATTTGGCCCATGGGCTAGAGTTTGCCAACCCCTAACTTAAACCTTTGTACTAACTCTATGACCAGTAACCACTAGATTTTTGTTGTTGTTTGTTTTAGTTCTGGTGCTTATTTTCTTTTTTTTTTTTAAATCATTTCTCGGCCGGGCGCGATGGCTCAAGCCTGTAATCCCAGCCCTTTGGGAGGCCGAGACAGGCGGATCACGAGGTCAGGAGATCGAGACCATCCTGGCTAACACGGTGAAACCCCGTCTCTACTAAAAATACAAAAAATTAGCCGGGCGTGTTGGCGGGCGCCTGTAGTCCCAGCTACTCGGGAGGCTGAGGCAGGAGAATGGTGTGAACCCGGGAGGCGGAGCTTGCAGTGAGCCGAGATCGCGCCACTGCACTCCAGCCTCGGGGACAGAGAAAGACTCCGTCTCAAAAAAAAAAAATAAATAAAATAAATCATTTCTCCTGCTGATGTGTCTTGGTGCAGTCACTGTGCCATTTGTATTGGTGCTTTTAATGTAATGCAAACTGGGAATAATATCTAAACTTGCTGGAGTTGTACATAAAATTATTGAAAATATTGAAAAGATGCTGAGCATTGACTCTGTGGCATTCATTGTGCCCTTTTGTGATTGCTGGATTTTAGCCACCTTTAGGACATTTGAGCTTTAGGAGAAGCCAAATTCTGTATAAATGACTTGAAGTGCTAATAGCACAGATTGTGAAACCTCTGCCTGGGTTTGAGTCTCAGCTATGCCTTTTACTACCTGTGTGATCCTGAGCAAGTTACTTAGTATCCCTGTCCTCTAGTTTCCTCCTTTGTAGTGTGGGGATAATAGCATAGACATAACCTGAGAGTTAGAGTGTAGAGAAGGCTCCCTGGCAGATAGTGCTGTAGAAGTACTGGCCCTTGCCGTTACTCAGATGCTTGTGTTTGCTGAACCTCATAGTAAGGGCTCGGAGAGCACTAAGAGGAGGTGAGAAATGCTGCTAGATTGACAGCTTGTCCCCAGATAGCCCATTCCTGAGAGCACCTTAGGTTTATACCTGATTTGTGTTGTAGTTAGTAGTGTCTGTGGTAATTTGAACTAGTTTCAGGTTGGTCTTGAAAACCTGGGGAGGTTGGGGGTAAATGATTTGGTAGCAGTTCTCTTTTGTGATTTTATAAATTATCTTTGTAGAACTGCAGTTTGCTAATTCTCTGAGCCCAACACAATGAAGTCTGGGCCTAAAATTGTAGGATTTCTTTTATTTTTAATTTATTTATTCCTTCCCTCCCTCCCTCCCTCCTTTCTTCCTTTCTTCCTTTCCTCCTTTCTTTCTTTCTTCAGAGTCTCGCTCTGTCACCAGGCTGGAGTGTAGTGGCACGAACTTTCTTCAGAGTCTCGCTTTGTCACCAGGCTGGAGTGCAGTGGCGTGAACTCAGCTCACTGCAACCTCCGTCTCCTGAGTTCAAGAGATTCGCCTGCCTCAGCCTCCCGAGTAGCTGGGACTATAGGCGTGTGCCACCATGCCCAGCTAATTTTTGTATTTTTAGTAGAGACGAGGTTTCACCATGTTGGCCAGGATGGTCTCGATCTCTTGACCTCGTGATCCACCTGCCTCAGCCTCCCAAAGTGCTGGGATTACAGGTGTGAGCTACCACACCTGGCCTATTTTTTATTTTTTGAGACAGAGTCTCGCTTTGTCACCCAGGCTGGAGTGCAGTGGTGCAATCTCAGCTCACTGCAACCTCCGCCTCCTGGGTTCAGGTGGTTCTCCTGCCTTAGCCTCCTGAGTACCTGGGACTGCAGGTGCCTGCCACCACAGCTGGCTAATTTGTGTATTTTTAGTAGAGGCGGGGTTTCACCATGTTGGCCAGGCTGGTCTCAAACTCCTGATCTCAAGTGATCCACGTGCCTTGGCCTCCCAAAGTGCTGGGATTACAGCCATGAGCCACCACGCCCAGCCAAATCAGGAGATTTCAATACCGCTGAACTTTGATTATGGCAAAGTGAACTTCTGCTTTGATTAAAGCTTGACGAGAGGGGTGGCTGGGGATAGTCTGAGATAGGGGCAAGGCAGGAAAACGCATAATCTTAGGTGGGCTCATTGTCATTGTACAATTCTTTTGGTCCATGTGGAATTTGATCTGTTCTATGACTTGTTATGTTTATTTTTGTTTTTATTTTTATTTATTTTGTTTCTTTTTGAGAGACATGATGTTACTCTGTCACCTGGGCCAGAATACAGTGGCACAATCTTAGCTCCGTGTAGCCTTGAACTCCTGGGCTCAAGTGATCCTCCCACCTCAGCCTCTCAAACAGTTGAGATGACAGTATGAACCACTGTGCCTAGCCTTAAGTGATTTTTAAATTTGTACTGAACAGTTTGTCCTTTCCTTCCATTAAATCATATTAGAAGTACAGAACTTGATATTTCCTGTAGCAATACAGTTTTTCTTTGATGAAGTTTGATTTCAAGTACTTATTTTTCATAATTTAAAGCTATTTTTTATAGAGAGAATTTTAATCAAATATTTGGATGTCACTATTGCTATATATGGTATTAAGTATGGTGACCATAGTTTGTAGACTCCAAACTGACAGCAGGACAGGAAATTTCTGTTAGCAAAGGCTTTTTTCTTACTGTTTAAATTTTTTTTTTTTTTTTTGAGACAGAGTCTCGCTCTGTTGCCCAGGCCGGAGTGCAGTGGCGGGATCTGGGCTCACTGCAAGCTCCGCCTCCCAGGTTCACGCCATTCTTCTGCCTCAGCCTCCCAAGTAGCTGGGACTACAGGTACCCGCCACCACGCCTGGCTAATTTTTTGTATTTTTAGTAGAGACGGGGTTTCACCATGTTAGCCAGGATGGTCTCGATCTCCTGACCTCATGATCCGCCCACCTCGGCCTCCCAAAGTGCTGGGATTACAGGCGTGAGCCACCGTGCCCGGCCCCACTGTTTGAATTTTTAAAAAATTAGATACAATACAGAGAGGAGCACACAAATCATTAAGAGTACAGCTCAGCGAATTCTCACAAAGTGAACACGTGTAAACAGCAAGTAACAGAAGATTCACCTGCATCCTGTAACCTCCCATTTATTCCCTTTTCTAGGTACTCTCTCTCCACTGCACTCCCACCAAAAATAACCACTATGCTGAATTCTGACATCATAAATGAGTTTTGCCTGGTTTTGAGCTTTTGTGACTGGAATCGTACAGTGTATATACCCTTTTGATTCTGTTCTCTTTAGTTTAGCATTGTTTGAGAGATTTATCTATACTGTTCCAGGTAGTTGTAGTTAATTCATCCTCATTGTTATGTAATATTCTTTTGTGAGTAAACACAATTTCCATTCTGCTGTGATCCCAGCTATCCATTTGGGTCGTTTCCAGTTTGGGGTCCATTACAAATAGTGATGCTATCTGTAATGCTATTTTGTATTACTACAAATAGTAATGCTATTTGTAGCACAAAAATACTGCTTTTGTGAACATTCTTATACATATCTTTTGATGAATGTATGTTTGCATTTCTGTTGTTTACATTATGTACCTAGTGATAGAATTGCTAGATCATAGGAGATGTATATATTAAGCTTTAGTAGATGCATTACGTAATTATTAGTTATTATTGGTTATACCAATTTATCCTCTCATCAGTAATATACAACAGTTTTTGTATCTCTAATCTCCAACATTTTAGCCATTTTAGAGTCTGTGTAATAACACATTGTGGTTTTAATTTACATTTCCCTGATGACAAATGAAGTTGAGTATCTCTTTTGTGTTCTTTATAGCCATTTGGCTGTCTTGTGAAGTGCTTGTTTGTCTGGCCTATTTTTCTTTTCTTTCTCTTTCTTTCTTCCTTTTTCTTTCTGCCCTGTCCTGTCCTGTCCTGTCCTCCTTTCTTTCTTTCTTTTTTTTTTTTTTTTTTTTTTTGAGACGGAGTCTCGCTCTGTTGCCCAGGCTGGAGTGCAGTGGCGCAATCTCGGCTCACTGCAGGCTCCGCCTCCCGGGTTCACGCCATTCCTCTGCCTCAGCCTCTCCGAGTAGCTGGGACTACAGGCGCCCGCCACCATGCCCGGCTAATTTTTTTTTGTATTTTTAGTAGAGACGGGGTTTCACCGTGGTCTCGATCTCCTGACCTCATGATCTGCCCGCCTCGGCCTCCCAAAGTGCTGGGATTACAAGCGTGAGCCACCGCGCCCGGCCTCTTTCTTTTCTTTCTTTCTTTCTTTCTTTCTTTCTTTCTTTCTTTCTTTCTTTCTTTCTTTCTTTCAGTGCTGGGATTACAAGCGTGAGCCACCGCGCCCGGCCTCTTTCTTTCCTTCCTTCCTTTCTTTCTTTCTTTCTTTCTTTTCTTTTCTTTTCTTTTCTTTTTTCTTTCTTTTCTTTCTTTCTTTTTCTTTCTTTCTTTCCTTTCTTTCTTTCTTGTCTTTCTTGTCTTGTCTTTCTTGTCTTTCTTTCTTGTCTTTCTTGTCTTTCTTTCTTGTCTTTCTGTCTTTCTTGGTCTTGCCCTGTCACCCACACTGGAGTGCAGTGGTGCAACCTCAGCTTACTGTAGTCTCCACCTTTTTGGGGCTCAAGTTATCCTCCTTTCTCAGCCTCCCAAGAAGCTGGACTACAAGCACGCACCACCATGCTCAATTAATTTTTTATTTTTTGTAGAAATGGGGTTTCACCATGTTGTCCAGGCCGGTTTCAAACTTCTGGGCTCAAGTAATCCTCCTGCCTTGGCCTCCCAAAATGCTGGGATTACAGGCATGAGCCACCGCAGCCAGCCTTGGCGAGTTTTCAAAAGGATATAAGTAGAACATCTGTATATCCCTTCAATGTGCATATTATTCAGTAAGAGTTGCACTCTGGTAGTAGAAATATAGAAGGAGGAGAAAGAAGTGGAAACAAGAAGTCTATTCTCATGAGAAGACTTGGGGAATGGTGTTCTCTCTAGCTCCAAGCTACTTATTCCTTACGAGAAGTTGAAGATAAGCTTATCTCAGACTGAGGCTGTCTCAATGCTGTCTTCCTATTCCATTATACACATATAACCCATATTTTTTTCACCAACTGAATTTTGTTCCTAGAAAATTGATTCATCAGGAAAAATATCCATCTTGCAAGGTGGTTCTCTTTAGAGTCTACTGTGTGACATAGCTCAGGACAAATTGCGTGATGTCAGATAGGTTGGGTTGGAGAATAGACCTTATTGGGGAAAGAGAGAACTTGGAGGGCCAAGGTTAGCAGGAGAAGGAAATGTTCTCTCATCTGCCGTCAATTCAGGTAGGGGCAAACCTGGTGTCTGTGTTCACAGGGAGGGATCCATCCATCTGTGATTCTCTCTTCTTATCAGGTAGCATGGGAAGGCTACACTGTTGTGGGGAGGAGGGTCACATGCAGGCTACTTAGTACCAGGCACCCTGGACTTGGATTCAGGTTGCCAGTTGTGTGAGAAACTGCCCAGCACCTGAAGGCCCTGAACCCATGGGAAGCTGTACCTACCTCCCATGAGGAGGAAGCCTGTCATCCCATGGGAGCTGAGCTTGGGTGCAGTCCCTCTTGCTGGCTTGTCCAGGAGTGAGCTCTAGGGTTGTTTGGGACAGTTCTGCTCATTGCTTTACACTGTGTGTACATTATCTGCAGAGTTCCATGAAGAGAACTTCAGCTCTGTAACTGCAAGTTTTAACATGGAACAGAATTTTTCTCACCTGTATTAATTAAGATTTGAAATTCTATCAAAAAGCATTTAGATTGTGTGGAGATTTTTTATTTTTAATTTTGGAGACAGAGTCTTGCTCTGTCACCCAGGCTGGAGTGGCAGTGGCATGGTCGTCTTGGCTCACTGCAGGCTCTACTTCCCGGGTTCAAGCGATTCTCATGCCTCAGTGTCCTGATTAGCTAGGACTACAGGTACACACCACCACGCTGGCTAATTTTTGTATTTTTAGTAGAGACGAGATTTCGCCATATTGGTCAGGCTGGTCTCAAACTCGCAGCCTCAAGCAGTCCACCCACCTCGGCCTCCCAAACTGCTGGGATTACAGGTGTGAGCCACCATGCTTGACTGGCATTATCATGTTAAAAGTATAAATGTTCTAGGGAGCTGGGCACAGTGGCATGTTTCTGTAGTCCTAGCTGCTCGGGAGGCTGAGGCAGGAAGATCCCTTGAGCCCTGGAGTTCAAGTCCAGCCTGGGCAACATAGTGAGATCTCTTTCTTTAAATAAATAAATAACTGTTCTAGGGACTAAAATTTCCTTTCGCCATTAGTAATTTACTGTAGAATCTCCAAGAATGAACTTATTTTAGGTACTGAAAATGAGGGAAACTAAATGTTTTATACAGTAGTTTTTAGTAAAATATGAGATTTGATGCATTTGATAGATGATAATGTTTAAAATCTTAAATTTTTGATCATGTAATTATAGTTTCATTAATGGTAGATTTGTAAAATAAATGTTAACAAATGAAAATGCATGTACCTATGTTAATTATACTTATCTAAAGCTGAAAGTTCAGTTCAACTATGTTAAAACATAGTTGGGGCCGGGCAGGGTGGCTCATGCCTGTAATCCCAGCACTTAGGGAGGCCAAGGTGGGCAGATCACGAGATCAGGAGATCGAGACCATCCTGGCTAACATGGTGAAACCCTATGGCTACTAAAAATACAAAAAATTAGCCGGGCATGGCGGTGGGCACCTGTAGTCCCAGCTACTTGGTAGGCTGAGGCAGGAGAATGGTGTGAACTCAGGAGGCAGAGCTTGCAGTGAGCCAAGATCATGCCACTGCACTCCAGCCTGGGTGACAGAGCGAGACTCCATCTCAAAAAAAAAAAAAAGCTGGCCAGGTGTGGTGGCTCACACCTGTAATCCCAGCACTTTGGGAGGCCGAGGCAGGCAGATCACAAGGTCAGGAGTTTGAGACCAGCCTGGCTAACATAGTGAAACCCTGTATATACTAAAAATACAAAAATTAGCCAAGCATGGTGGTGCATGCCTGTAGTCCCAGCTACTTGGGAGGCTGAGGCAGGAGAATCACTTGAACCCAGGAGGCAGAGGTTGTGGTGAGCTGAGATTGCTCCACTGCACTCCAGCCTGGACAACAGAGCAAGACTCTGTCTCAAAAAAAAAAAAAAGTTAATGATTAAATTATTTAGGGGAGCCAGGCGTGGTGGCTCACGCCTGTAATCCCAGCACTTTGGGAGGCTGAGGCGGGTGGATCACGAGGTCAAGAGATCGAGACCATCCTGGCTAACACGGTGAAACCCCGTCTCTACTAAAAATACAAAAAATTAGCCTGGCGTGGTGGCGGGCACCTGTAGTCCCAGCTACTTGGGAGGCTGAGGCAGGAGAATGGCGTGAACCTGGGAGGCGGAGCTTGCAGTGAGCCAAGATTGCTCCACTGCACTCCGGCCTGGGCAACAGAATGAGACTCCGTCTCAAAAAAAAATATATATATATATAATTTAGGAGAAAATACTATACAATTCTGTTTAACAAGTCACATTTTAATTTTTTCTTTTGGAAATATTAGCAAGAAGGCTCACTTTGTGCTCAACATTGCCTGAATAACTTATTGCAAGGAGAATATTTTAGCCCTGTGGAATTATCCTCAATTGCACATCAGCTGGATGAGGAGGAGAGGATGAGAATGGCAGAAGGAGGAGTTACTAGTGAAGATTATCGCACGTTTTTACAGGTACTGATTTTAAACTAAGTCTCACATTTCTTTTTTTTTTGAGATGGAGTCTTGCCCCGTCGCCCATGCTGGAGTGCAATGGCGCGATCTCGGATCACTGCAACCTCCGCCTCCCGGGTTCAAGCGATTCTCCTGTCTCAGCCTCCCAAGTAGCTGGGATTACAGGCACACGCCACTATGCCCGGCTAATTTTTTGTATCTTTGTTAGAGATGGGGTTTCACCATGTTGGTCAGGTTGGCCTCGAACTCCTGACCTTATGATCCACCTGTCTCGGCCTCCCAAAGTGCTGGGATTGTAGGTGTGAGCCACCACACCCGGCTTACATTTCTTTTAAAAATGTGGATACTATTTAGAAAAGGATGGGCCATTCTTCCTATAGGGATCTGACTGGTGAATTATAACTGTGCTGTTAACTTTGGAAATGGGAATGCACAAGATGTTGTTTTAAATATGCACGCTAATGACAGTTTGTGTCCTTCTTTCCCAACCCCCACCCTTGCTTCAACTACCTGTCAAAATTAACAGCAGCCCTCTGGAAATATGGATGACAGTGGTTTTTTCTCTATTCAGGTAAGTAGTCACAAACATGTACTATGTGTTGCTTACATCCCAGGCACCATTTCACAGCCTTTCAATAGTCACTAACAAGGCGACCTTCGGAAGTTTTTCTGTCTACAGAGTATAAGATTATACTCTATAGTACTAGATTTTTTTTTTCTTGAGACAGAGTCTCGCTCTGTCACCTAGGCTGGAGTGCAGTGCTGCGATCTTGGCTCACTGTAGCCTCTGCCTCCTGGGTTCAAGCGATCCTCCTGCCTCAGCCTCCCAAGTAGCTGGGATTACAGGCACCCGCCACCACACCAGTTAATATTTGTATTTTTAGTAGAGATAGAGGGGGTTTCACCATGTTGGCCAGGCTGGTCTCGAGCTCCTGACCTCAGCCTCCCAAAGTGCTGGGATTACAGGTGTGAGCCACTGTGCCTGGCCAACTAGAGTACTAGATTTTTATATAGATAAACATGAAAGGATTGTAGAATCTTCATATTAGAGTGGGGCATTTAAAAATTCCTTCTTGAGAAAGATTATTTAATTTGCATCTGGATGCTAATAATAACCTTAATTCTGGCCGGGTGCAGTGGCTCACACCTGTAATCCCAGCACTTTGGGAGGCCGAGGTGGGCAGATCATGAGGTCAGGAGATTGAGACCATCCTGGCTAACATGGTGAAACCCTGTCTCTACTAAAAATACAAAAATTAGCTGGACGTGGTGATGCGTGCCTGTAATCCCAGCTACTCAGGAGGCTGAGGCAGGAGAATCGCTTGAACCGGGGAGTCGGAGGTTGCAGTGAGCCAAGATCATGCCACTGCACTCTAGCCTGGTGACAGAGCGAGACTCCATCTCAAAGAAAAAAACATCCTTAATTCTAATAAGTCACAGTGTCTCAAACTTACCGTCTGTTGGGTAAATTTGAGAAAATGCAATACCTTGCCACCATCCTTTTAAATCAGCCTACCAGATTGGATTTCCTTATTATGGTTTGTGGCTTTTGATTATTATTATTTTTTTAATGTATAGCTCTCTGAATTCTTTGGTGGTTATATATATATATATGTACTTGCAAGATTCTTTTATCTGTGGGTCTTTCATTCTTTTTCTAACACTGTGAGTTGTATCCAGAGTTCTTTCAGAACCTCTTCTGAGTGACCTATCTCTGCAGATATCTTTGTTTATATTTCCCTTGTACTGCCCTCCTGGACTCCTCCTCATCCACCAGCATTTCCATCTAGTGCTTTACCGTGCCACTGCTAACAGGTAATGGCTACTACAGGGCTGGAATCAGAGGTCAGAGTAGGCCCAGCACTTGGCGCTTCCTATTTGTGCCTTGCTGCTGTTGCTGCCTGTTCATGTGTGCCCACTACCTTGCTCTCACTTTCTGTCTTCACTGGTACCTGGCTCACTTGCTTCTTTGTTGGCTACCTTGGAGGGCAGATAGTGAATTTTCAGAAATTTCCCTTTTTTTGTCAGACAGATTGAAATAAACAGGTTTGCATTTTGTTTTTTCTACAAGTGGCAAGCCCATGACCCTAGAAGTCTGACATCTATGGAACCTTCAGTTTAAATGCCCAGGGAGAACTTATTTTGATGGACATGATTTCTGACATTGCAGGTAGTAAGTTGAATAATTTTTCTAAAGTAGCACCCACAGCAGCCAAATTATCAGATGTATATAGTAGACTAGTTTTAAGAATAGCACTTATGGGTAGAATACATATCTGGATTTTTGAGGCAGTTTTATTTAGGAATTGTGTGGTTTTCTGGAACATCTCAGAGACCTGGTATGAAAAGCACTCTTCTAATATATATGTGTATTTTTTTATGGATTTAGTGATATATCTATACACACACACTTTTTAAAACCTATAGCTGGCTGGGCGTGGTGGCTCATGCCTGTAATCCCAGTACTTTGGGAGGTCAAGGCGGGTGGATCACAAGGTCAGGAGATTGAGACCAGCCTGGCCAACAAGGTGAAACCCTGTCTCTACTAAAAATACAAAAATAGCTGGGTATGGTGGCGTGTGCTTGTAATCCCAGCTACTCAGGAGCCTGAGGTAGGAGAATCGCTTGAACCTGGGAGGCGGAGGTTGCAGCGAGCCGAGATCATGCCACTATACTCCAGCCTGGGCGACAGAGCAAGACTCCATCTCAAAAAAAAAAAAAAAAAAAAAAAAAAAAACCTATGGCCTTCTAGAGAAATTTATATATGAAGTACACAACTAACATAGCTACACTTCCTAAATTTGGAATGGAGTGGTTTAGCTTATGAAAAGTTGCTATTTTTCTTAACAGGTTATAAGCAATGCCTTGAAAGTTTGGGGTTTAGAACTAATCCTGTTCAACAGTCCAGAGTATCAGAGGCTCAGGATCGATCCTATGTAAGATTTTGTTTTGCATTTCATACATTTCTTTTCCCAAATTTGATTTTTAAAGTTGTAATTTCTTAAAGAAGAGAAATATATTTTGAATACTTTTATTTTGATGTTCCCTGTTTCATTCACTCAGACTTTCCTATTTCACCTTTGTGATGTCCATGAGCATCTGCTGTGTAGCCTTCCTGGTACCCCAGTGTCTGTGGCAGCGCAGAGCTGACCCATAAGTGGTGGGTGAGGCCATCTTTTGGCACGGCATCACTAAGCTGCTGCAGAGACGTTCATATGGTTGTGTGATCTTTTAAAAACATCAGTGACACTTAACTGTAAATATAATCTTAAATTATCACAAATTTTATATACCATTTGCCAGTAGACAACATAAATATGAATTCAGTATTTCAAGTTAATATTGTGTGTTTTCTTTTTTAGAAATGAAAGATCATTTATATGCAATTATAAGGAACACTGGTTTACAGTTAGAAAATTAGGAAAACAGGTAACATTTCTTACCCTTCCTTGTCTTTTTTTCTTATATTGTACCCCATTTAAAACTAAAATGTGGGCCAGGTGTGGTGGTTCATGCCTGTAATCCCAACAGTTTGGGAGGCTGAGGGGGGGATTACTTGAAGCCAGGAGTTTGAGACCAGCCTGGGCAACAAAAGGACGTCCTGTCTCTTAAAAAAAAAAAAAAAAAAAAGAGCCAGGAATGGTGGCTCACATCTGTTAATTCCAGCTTACTTGGAAGGCTGAGGCAGGAGGATCACTTGAGCTCAGGAGTTTGAGGCTGCAATGAACTATGATTGTGTCACTGTACCCCAGCCTGGGTGACAGAGTAAGACTCTGTTTTATAAAACATAAAAAGAAAAAAAAATATTTAAAAATTGAAAAAAAAAAGGATTGCTGACTTTAAAATTAGGAAACTGACTAGTAATGTGTGTGTGTGTGGCATGGTTTATCTATCTTGATAGATAGAAATTTGTCATTTTAAAAGATAATATCAGTTTTCCTTATAAATTTATTTGTGACAAGTATATTCAATTTAACCATATCATAAGAAAAATTCTATATTAAAGATAATACAAATGTGGTTACTTTTAAGTGAGTTTTTATGTGATGACTATGTTCTGTCAGTTAATTATTACATTTATAGATTTGTATTTAGCATAGTGCTGTCACAAAGCCTGAAATAGTGTCAAGCATGAATAGAGCATTCAATTATGTTTGCTTTAGTGTAAGATTATTCATATGATTCCAAAAGCCATGTAATACATACGTCTACAGAAAATCACTTCTATTTTTTAAATAAAACATGAAATATGTCTTGAGCAAGCTATTTTAAGAAACAATCATCTAACGTCCTTTTTATTAGAATTTTGAATCTTTGAAAGAGGGTTATTGAAAACCAGCTAGGACAGTAAAAAAGAATAAACTAGTGATACATGCAGCAATATGGATGAATCTCAAAATAATTATGCTGAAAGAATAACCCAGAAACAAAATACTACATGCTGTGTGGTATCATTTATTAAAAGTCTAGAAAAGTGCAGATTCATCTGTAGTGATGGAAGGCAGATTGACCAATGGTTGCCTGGGGGACGAGAAGGCTACAGAGGAGTGAGAGGGGAGGGTTACAGAGAGGCACGGAAAACGTGGCAGTGATGAATGTGTTCACTATCTTGGTTGTAGTAATGGTTTCATGGGAGTACAGTATACAAATGTCAAAACATTTCGGAGGCCAAATGCAGTGGCTCATGTCTATAATCCCAGCACTTTTGGAGGCCAAGGCAGGAGGATTGCTTGAGCTCAAGGAGCTCAGGACCAGCCTGGGCAATGGCACAAGACCCCATCTCTAAAAAAAAATGAAAAAAAAAAAAAAATTGGCTAGTCATGGTGATGCATGGCTGTAGTCCCAGGTGCTAGGGAGGCTGAGGAGGGAGCCCAGAGGTCAAGCCTGCAGTGAATCGTGATCATGCTACTGCACTCCAGCTTGGGTGACAGAAGGAGATCCTGTCTTAAAAAAAAGTTTCAAATTATACACTTTAAATATGTACAGTTTATTATATGTCACTTATACCCCAATAAAGCTGTTTTTTTTTAATGTAAATAAAAGCCAAAAAAGATATAAGGCAAGAAAATATATTGAATTAAATCTGTAAGAGATAATTCAAAAACAAAAACCCTATTGTTATCTTTTAAGGCACCCAAATCAAATTTGGGAAAAGTCACCTACTTAGCTTCATCCTAAGTTGGTTCTTTCTTTCTGTCTTTTTTTTTTTTTTTTTTTTTTTTTGAGACGGATTCTTGCTCTATCGCCCAGGCTGTATTGCAGTGGTGGGATCTTGGCTCACTGCAACCTCCACCACCTGGGTTCAAGCAATTCTCTTGTCTCAGCCTCCCTAATAGCTGGGACTACAGCCACGCGCCACCACACCCAGCTAATTTTTGTGTTGTTAGTAGAGACGGGCTTTCACCATGTTGGTCAGGCTGGTCTTGAACTCCTGACCTCAGGTGATCCATCCATCTCTGCCTCTCAAAGTGCTGGGGTTACAGGCGTGAGCCACCACGCCGAGCCCTAAGTTGGTTCTTTCTTAAAGTTCTTCCTGAGGAGCCAAGAGCAAGTTAAGGGGTGTAATCTAGAAGCTTACAGTGGAAGCTAGCTGGGTGCAGTGGTTCACACCTGTAATCCCAGCACTTTGGGAGGCTGAGGCAGGGAGATCACTGAGGCCAGGAGCTTGAGACCATCCTGGCCCAACACAGTGACACCTTGTCTCTACCAAAAAAAGAAAAAAAAAGGCAGCTTACAGCAGTAGAGGCTGATGCGAGTGGGAATCACCTCTAGGTAAAAACCAGGGTAGCGTACTGCTGAGATTATTTCACCTCTGGGTTTTATTTATGTGTTTTTAAAAATTATGATCCAGTATGTTTTACTTTTTTTGTATAAAGTAAGCACTGAATTTTTAAGGTTGTGTTAATTTGCAAATAAATGTCTATCTTATTATTTTGAGAGATTTAAAAAAATTTAGTTCTTCAAAATTGAATTTTCACATTTTGAATTACGTTATCTTTGACAAATACAGAAGATGTCAAATTTTGGTTTATTTTCTTTGGTTCTAATTTATATTTTTGTTTAAAACTATATTTTTCACTAGAGACTCTTTCTGTCTCTCGAGGTTCCTGTATAATGAAAAAGAAGGCCAGAAAAAGTATTAACATTGTCAAAATCCAGGAAAAGTAGTTGATCATGATATTGATTGTAACTTTAGAAACTTTTTGTATCTTGTGGGTTAAATTAGGATTACTATGTGGTAGTGATAAATGATGTTAATTAGGGCCGAGTGCAGTGGCTAACACCTGTAATTCCAGCACATAGGGAGGCTGAGGTGGGAGGATGTCTTGAGGCCAGGAGTTTGAGACCAGCCTGGGCAACATAGTGTGAGACCCCATCTCTACAAAAAAAATTAGAAAATTCATCAGGCATCTTGGTGTACACCTGTAGTCCCAGCTGCTTGGGAGGATGAAGTGAGAGAATCACTTAAGCCCAGGCATTCGAGGCTGCAGTGAGCTGTGATTGCACCTCTGCACTCCAGACTAGATGAGCATCTCTTTATTTTTTTTTAATTTTTATTTTTTTTTGAGATGGAGTCTCACTCTGTCACCCAGGCTGGAGTGCAGTGGCGCGATCTCGGCTCACTGCAAGCTCCGCCTCCCGGGTTCACACCATTCTCCTGCCTCAGCCTCTCTGAGTAGCTGGGACTACAGGCGCCCGCCACCACGCCCGGCTAATTTTTTTGTATTTTCAGTAGAGACGGGGTTTCACCGTGGTCTCGATCTTCTGACCTCGTGATCCGCCCTCCTCGGCCTCCCAAAGTGCTGGGATTACAAGCGTGAGCCACCGCGCCCGGCCGAGCATCTCTTTAAAAAAAAAGTGTTTATATGTTATATATGATAGTGCTTTCTAAAAACATTTTTAAATTATAGAGACAGGATCTCACTATGTTGCCCAGGCTGGTCTCAAATTCCTGGGCTCAAGCAATCCTCCCACCTTAGCCTCCCAAAGTGCTCGGATTATAGGCAGGAGCTGCATGCCCAGCTAATTTAGTGATTTTTAAAAACTGAGTTGGTAATTATAAATTCTCTTCCTGGAACTTCTGACTTTCTCACAATTGGAATCTTTTGACAAAAATTATCGGTAATGGGAAAACTTTGTGTAGTTGTCATTTTTCCTCCCATCAGTATGATAGACATGATTGGAGTTATATTGGACTGATACTTTGAAAAAAGATTTAATTATAGCTATTAATAAAGACATTTAGGCTGGGCGCGGTGGCTCACGCTTGTAATCCCAGCACTTTGGGAGGCCGAGGTGGGCGGATCACGAGGTCAGGAGATAGAGACCACGGTGAAACCTCGTCTCTACTAAAAATACAAAAAAAAAAAAAAAAAAAAGACATTTAAACTACTGACTATCCATTTTTATTCTTTTGGGAGGGTTTAATGTTTATAGTTTAAAGCAAACTGTTGTTTTTAAAAAAGTATTTAACAGGGCCGGGCGCGGTGGCTCACGCCTGTAATCCCAGCACTTTGGGAGGCCGAGTTGGGTGGATCACAACGTCAGGAGATCAAGACCATCTTGGCTAACACGGTGAAACCGCGCCTCTACTAAAAATACAAAAAAATAGCTGGGTGTGGCGGTGTGCACCTGTAGTCCCAGCTACTCGGGAGGCTGAGGCAGGAGGATGGCGTGAACCCGGGAGGTGCAGCTTGCAGTGAGCCGAGATCGCACCACTGCACTCCAGCCTGGGTGACAGAGCGAGACTCTGTCTCAAAAAAAAAAAAAAAAAAAAAAGAGTATTTAACAGAGGCCGGGTGCAGTGGCTCACGTTTGTAATCCCAGAACTTTGGGAGGCCGAGGCAGGCAGATCATTTTAGGTCAGGAGTTTGAGACCAGCCTGGCCAGTGTGGCAAATGTGCTGTCTCTAACTAAAAATACAAAAATTAGCTGGGTGTGGTGGCGGATGCCTGTAGTCCCAGCTACTTGGGAGGCTGAGACAGGAGAATCGCTTGAACCTGGGAGGCAGAAGTTGCAGTGATCCGAGATCATGCCACTGCACTCCAGCCTGGGTGACAGAGTGAGACTCTTCTCAAAAAAAAAAAAAAAAAAGTGTTTAATAGTGATAAATCTGCAGTATTCTCTTGTAGTTTTTAAGATCATATTATTCAGTCAAAGAGCTCAACTTGAAATATTTCCAGGGTTTAAACAATCTTACTAAGCTTTGATGTGTTGTATCTATTCTTAACATGTGAAACTTCCTTATTAGCTATAGTATACACTAACTTAAATATTGACAATTTTTTTCCAGTGGTTTAACTTGAATTCTCTCTTGACGGGTCCAGAATTAATATCAGATACATATCTTGCACTTTTCTTGGCTCAATTACAACAGGAAGGTAAGTAAAGGCTGGAAATTTTGTAATGTTATCTTTCGAAGTAGTTAAATAAACAGGCACATTAGATGACAGTGTGATAAAACTGTTTTTCTGGCAGTGGCAGTGAAACAATCTTTAGTTTTGATGTGGTGTGATAGGCTGTGATTTGGGTGACGCTGTTCAGTTAGAGTTGTCACCAACACCTGGCCCTCCTTCTTCTGAGGATGCTTTCTTTGCAGCCCTTCTAAGTAATGGCTTTTTCTTTTATACATCACATGTCACACGGCTGAGAGGAGGGATAGATATTTTTCTTCTTTGCCTCTTCTAGGCCACTTTTCTTCCTTATAAACTCCAGTTTCTTTGAAATACATGCCCCTAAGGGCTGGGCGCGGTGGCTCACATAATCCCAGCACTTTGGGAGGCCGAGGCAGGCGGATCATGATGTCAGGAGACTGAGACCATCCTGGCTAACACGGTGAAACCCTGTCTCTACTAAAAATAACAAAAAATTAGCCAGGTGTGGTGGCGGACGCCTGTAGTCCCAGCTACTCGGGAGGCTGAGGCAGGAGAATGGCGTGAACCCAGGAGGCAGAGCTTGCAGTGAGCTGAGATCGCGCCACTGCCCTCCAGCCTGGGCGACAGAGCGAGACTCCGTCTCAAAAAAAAAAAAAAAGAAAAGAAAAAAAAAGAAATACATGCCCCTAGATTAAACTGTCCCTTGCCCTTTTGCACTCATCCACAAGTCTCTTTTCATCAGTGATTTTAGGATCTGACTTGTCTTTTTCTCTACTTCAACTACTTTTATCATTCTTAATTATTTCTGTATCATTAGTCAATCTAATCAACCCACTACCTGCTTCTTAGTTTCAAAATCACTTACTCTTGCTCAGCTATTACCAATAATCATAACCACTGTCAAGTCTCAATTGCAAGCATATTACTCTTTAACTACCACCTCCTATCTTTAAACCATGTTGTGTCTGTTTTTTTTATTCCAGCCATTCTTTAAACCCTACTGTGGGGCCCAAGCATTTCCTTTATATGCATTCTTCCTTTCTTCTACTGCTTATTTTCTGTAATCCATCATTGTAATCACTCCATTGCATTCTTCAACTTGTTTCCCCTCTCTCCTTCCATCATACTTGAATGACAAAAATCTCACCCCTGGTTAAAACCAAATCTTGGCCTTGTCCATTCCTGTACCAGAGTAGCTGGACGTGGCTAAAGAATAACATAAAACATGATGATTGGTTTTACTTTTTCTTAAATGATCTGTCCATCCATTCACCCATCCATCTGTCTATCAAAGTGACTAGGCCTCTCTCTGAAGCCCAGGCTGGAGTGCAGCAGCATAACCACAGCTCATTGCAGCCCCAAACTCCTGGGCTCAAGTGATCCTCTTGCCTCAGCCTGTTGAGTAGCTGGGACTACAGGCTTGTGCTACCAAACCTAGCTAAGGTTTTACTTTAAATTTATTATAATCACAAAATTCAGATGAGCCTTTAGTGCTGCCTGATATTTCTACTATGTTTTCTTAGTAAATCTATGTACCACCCTCCAAGATGTTTATAAAAAATCATGTACCACTCTCCAAGATGTTTATAAAAAATAATGTGCCACCCTCCAAGGTGACTAATTTCACAGCTTATGTCTTTAAACCTTTAACCACTTTCCTCTCCCTTACACACCTTCCTTATGGCTTTTCGTTACATTCTACTGAGAACATAGAAGCAATTAAAATTATGTTCTTGGCCGAGCACGGTGGCTCACGCCTGTAATCCTAGCACTTTGGGAGGCCGAGGCAGGCGGATCACGAGGTCAGGAGATCGAGACCATCCTGGCTAACACGGTGAAACCCTGTCTCTATTAAAAATACAAAAAATTAGCCGGGCGACGTGGCGGGCGCCTGTAGTCCCAGCTACGCGGGAGGCTGAGGCAGGAGAATGGCGTCAACCCTGGGGGGCGGAGCCTGCGGTGAGCCGAGATCACGCCACTGCAGTCCGGCCTGGGTGAAAGAGTGAGACTCCTTCTCAAAAAAAAAAAATTAAAATAAAATTATGTTCTTATCTTTCTACCAGCAAATTTATCAATTTGCTTATATCTTCACCTGTGCTTTGAGCCTATTAAAATAGATGAATGGTCCCCTACCTCTAATCAAGACCAGTCCCTCACTTGTGGGCTGGATCCCAGCTCCTCTCACCTACAGCTCCTCTCACCTACTCAAGATGTTCCTGCTTTCATCTCTCCACTCTCTTATATAATCAGTTCCCCCCCACCCTTTTTTTTGTAATAGTCCTATAAGCAGAAAAATAAGCTTTTTATTTCCATTGATTAAAAATAAAAATCCTCTCTTAATTCCATGGAACTCCAGCTGCCTCCCCATTTTTATTTTTTCCTTAGGATTGTCTCTAGTGTGCCTTCTCCTTTTCTTGAACTCCGCCTCCTGGGTTCAAGCAATTGTCCTGCCTCAACCTCCCGAGTAGCTGGGATTACAGGCGTGCATCGCCACGACCGGCTAATTTTTTTTTTTTTTTTTTAGATGGAGTTTCCCTCTTGTTGCTCAGGCTGGAGTGCAATGGCGTGATCTCGGCTCACCACAACTTCTGCCTCCCCGGTTCAAGCGATTCTCTTGCCTCAGCCTCCCGAGTAGCTGGATTTACAGGCATGTGCCACTATGCCTGGCTAATTTTGTATTTTTAGTAGAGACGGAAGGGGTTTCTCCATGTTGGTTAGGCTGGTCGCCAACTCCTGACCTCAGGTGATCTGCCCACCTCAGCCTCCTAAAGTGCTGGGATTACAGGCATGAGCTACTGCGCCTGGCCCTGGCTAAAATTTTTTTTTTGTAGTTTTAGTAGAGACAGGGTTTCACCATATTGGCCAGGTTGGTCTCGAATTCCTGGCCTCAAGTGATCCACCTGCCTCAGCCTCCCAAAGTGCTGGGATTATAGGCGTGAGTCACCGTGCCTAGCCATCTTTTAGTAATGGTATTTGGAGATCACAATTTGAGTGCTGGCATGCTTATTGCTACTGGGTTTGTTATGTAGTTATTGTGAATTCACATTTAGGAATATAGGGTTTTTAATTCTTTGATTTTAGATACTTGTATCTTTTTTCTTTTATATTTAAAACCTTGGTTCCTGATGATATCGCTTCTTAGAAACCCTGTCTGCCTTTGGCCTCCAGCCCACCGTGCTGTGGTTTTCCTAACTCGTTACCTGCACTTTTGAGATTCCTTTCATGGATCTTAAATATCATCTCTAAATAAGATCCATATGTCAATAATTACCAAACTTTTATCTTCAGTCTTGACATCTATCCTGAACACCTAGCTTTGACTAACTCCTAGCTTTGGCATCTCCACTTGGAAGTCCAAAAAGCATTTCAAACTGAACATGTCTATGAAAGACTTATTTTTTTTCTCTCTATCCATGCTATCCATCAGGTTTTCCATTTCCATAAGGGTGACTCTTCTTGTACTCTGGTTCCTATATATTATACTGATAGAGCAGCTCAGAGTGCTTTTTAACCAGTGTAAGGCCTGTTATGTCCCACCCTTACTCTTTGTCCTTCAGTGGCTTCCCAGCGCACTTAGAATAAAATCTGAAGTCTTAGGCCGGGCGTGGTGGCTCATGCCTGCAATCCCAGCACTTTGGGAGGATGAGGGGGCAGATCACTTTGAGGTCAGGAGTTTGAGACCAGCCTGGCCAACATGGTGAAACCTTGTCTCTACCAAAAAATAGAAAAATTAACTGGGCGTGGTGTTGTGCACCTGTAGTCCCAGCTACTCGGGAGGCTGAGATAGGAGAATCACTTGAACCCGGGAGGCAGAGATTACAGTGAGCCAAGATCACACCACTGCACTCCAGCCTGGGTGACAGAACGAGACTCTCAAAAAAAAAAAAAAAAAAAAAAAATAGTAATATCTGAAATCTTGAATAAAACCCAAGATCTTTACCGTGGCCCCTGAACAGGGCAGAGTATCCATTCTTCAGACACTCTTCATAGAATACCATGGTGAGCTGGCGTATTTATTGTACAATACAGAAACAATTTTACTGGCAGAAAACACATTAAACCGTCTAAACTCTGAATATAGTTGTCCTCATAAAAAATGTTCAATGTACTATTTTGAGGTTTTCCATTAATAGTTCTTATAATCTTTGTCCCATTATGTGTTAATGCCAACAAAGGATATCCAATAACAAACACCAAAGTTTAAGAAAAATGTGCCAGGTGCGGTGGCTCACACCTGTAATCCCAGCACTTTGGGAGGCTGAGGTGGGCAGATCACCTGAGGTCAGGAGTTCGAGACCAGCCCGGCCAACATGGTGAAACCCTGCCTCTCCTAAAAATACAAACATTAACCAGGCATGGTGGCGGGTGCCTGTAATCCCAGCTACTCAGGAGGCTGAGGCAGGAGAATCGCTTGAACCTCCTGGGAGGCAGAGGTTGCAGTGAGCTAAGATTGCACCACTGCACTCCAGCCTGGGTGACAGTGAGACTCCATCTCAAATTAAAAAAAAAAAAAAAAATTAATGATAGAAAAATTTAAATCAATTAGATTGTTTTAGGTATAGCCCATCCTTGGTTTTTGTGTGTAGCATCTAGCTTGGGGAAACCCTGGATTTCTGGAATCATATTTATACACAGTCACACTAAACTAATGTAATTCTTTTGGGATGCAAACCACACGTTTGACACCTTAAGTAGCTTTTAGGTATTTGGCTTCCCAGCCCCTGTTTTTAGTTACAAGGGGTGTACACGTGCGGGTCAGGGTGGGGGTAGCTCTTTCCACAGATGATTAGTTTTAGCCATGTTACTAGTTATTGCACACATTATCTGTGTCCTCACAGCAGCCCTGTGAGTAAGTGTATTAGGGTTCTCTAGAGGGACAGAACTAATAAGATAGATGTATATATGAAGGGTAATGTATTAAGGAGTATTGACTCATATGATCACAAGGTGAAGTCCCACAATAGGCTGTCTGCAAGCTGAGGAACGAGGAAGCCAGTCCAAGTCCCAAAACCTCAAAAGTAGGGAAGCTGACAGTGCAGCCTTCAGTCTGTGGCAAAAGGCCCAAGAGCCCCTGGCAAACCACTGGTGTAAGTTCAAGAGTCCAAAAGATGAAGAACTTGGAGTCTGATGTTTGAGGGCAGGAAGCATCCAGCATGGGAGAAAGATGAAGGCTCAGCAAGTGTAGTACTTCCACACTCTTATTTGTTTTTTTTTTTTTTTTTTGAGACGGAGTCTCGCTTTTTCACCCAGGCTGGAGTGCAGTGGCTCAATCTTGGCTCACTGCAAGCTCCGCCTCCTGGGTTCACGCCATTCTCCTGCCTCAGCCTCTCCGAGTAGCTGGGACTACAGGCGCCCGCCACCACGACCGGCTAATTTTTTGTATTTTTAGTAGAGACGGGGTTTCACCGTGGTCTCGATCTCCTGACCTCGTGATCTGCCCGCCTCGGCCTCCCAAAGTGCTGGGATTACAAGCGTGAGCCACTGCGCCCGGCCATTCCACACTCTTATTTCTGCCTGCTTTATTCTAGCCGAGCTGGCAGCTGATTAGATGGTGACCACCCAGTTTGAGGGTGGGTCTGCCTCTCCCAGTTCACTGGCTTAAATGTTAATCTCCTTTGGCAACACCCTCACAGACACACCCAGAAACAATAATTTGTAGCCTTCAATCTAATCAAGTTGATATTAACCATCACAGGAAGGTACTAGTATCATGTGTTTAACAGTAGAAACCAAGACAAATGCAGCTAGGAAGTGGGAGAACTGGGATCAGATGCAGGCAGTCTGATTCTAAATCAGTTGCTCTTACCCACTCCTTTACTCTACCTCTGACAACAGTAAGTGAGTAGCCTGCTCAGTCAAGTACTATATTAGTAGGGCCCTTTGCAGACATATTTACTTCTCACAGTCACTCAATGAGACGGCTCTTCCAGTCTTACAATGGAGAAAGTGAGGCTCAGAGACTTTAAGTAACTTATCCTAGATGACTTTACTAGTAAGTAGCAGAATCATTATTTGGACTAAAGTCTTTCTGAATCCTCAGCTTGTATTTTTTCCAGTGTTCTTTGCTGCCTTTTTATCTACTAGCGTTTTACATCAATTTTGAATCTGTTTACTAGCTGTTTAGGTTGATTTTTGCCTTTTTTTTTTTTAGGTTATTCTATATTTGTTGTTAAGGGTGATCTGCCAGATTGTGAAGCTGACCAACTCCTGCAGATGATTAGGGTCCAACAGATGCATCGACCAAAACTTATTGGAGAAGAATTAGCACAACTAAAAGAGCAAAGGTAAAAACGAGGCCTGCAGTATGGAATATATGATAGTATTTCATTACGAGAATTAAATTTTCATGCTTAGATTGAATATGTGGTCCTTGTGTTGTTGGTGACTCTATTTTGGACCTTATATTTTAGTGAAGTTTATTAGTTTAAACTTGAATCAACTCTTTGAAATACTTAAATATATTAACTTAGTTAGCTGGTATGGTATATTCCTAGCACTTTGGGAGGCTGAGGCAGGCTGATTGCTTCAACCCAGGAGCTCGAGACCAGCCTGGGCAACATGGCAAAACCTCATCTCTATAAATAGTACAAAAATTAGCCAGATATGGTGGTGCATGCCTATAGTCCCAGCTACTTGGGAGGCAGAGGAAGAAGGATCACCTGAAACTGGGGACTACAGTGAGCCATAATCACATCACCGCACTCCAGCCTGGGCAAGAGAGTCAGACCCTGTCTCAAAAAAAAAAAAAAAAAAAAGAAAAAAGAAAAAGAAATGGAAAAAAAAAACTTAGCTGGATTCAAATTACAACACAATCATTATATTACTAGAGCTTATTTGCCAGAAAATGTTTTAAGTTTTGACTTACGTAAAGCCTTTACATTACAAATGCCTTTATGTTATGTCTAAAATAGAAGATTGGTTGCAGTTATTACCAGTGCTTTTGTTCTTTAGAGTCCATAAAACAGACCTGGAACGAGTGTTAGAAACAAATGATGGCTCAGGAATGTTAGACGAAGACGAGGAGGATTTGCAGAGGGCTCTGGCACTAAGTCGCCAAGAAATTGACATGGAAGATGAGGAAGCAGATCTCCGCAGGGCTATTCAGCTAAGTATGCAAGGTAAAGACATTCTGATGTGTGTTGCTGAAGAATTGATTCCAATTATTCTTAGGTTTCCTGGAAGTTAATGTACTCTTAGAAGTGTTTTGACAATTACTGCAGAAGCAATAGCTATATAATGGGCTTTCCCTTTAGATTTCTTATAATGGAAATCACTTTTTACAACCTATATTTTATTAGGAGTAGTTATATTTTTACTCCTGGTTATTTTATTTGGTTTCAACACTGTACTAACACAATAGTAAATTGTGTTAATCTTTGGGGGTATCAGTTGACTCTTACCCAAATCAGCTGTTTCATAAATGTGTGCCATTAGACACTATGGAAGGGCCTGGACAGGGAATATAAACTGATTTTACAAAAACCCAACATTTATTGGCTATGCAACTTAAACCATAAGCCCACTTTGGTGGGCCCAGTTTTTTAGTGATATAAACTATCAATAGAGAAAAGCAAAAACATATCACCTAGACAATCTAGGCAAAGAAAAAATGTTAAGACATAGCTCAAAGTAGCTTAATTAAAAGTTTGAAGTAGGTTTTTTGTTTTATTTTTCTCTAACTCATATGTATTTGCTTCTACTTTCTAATGAAATTATCAGTTGATTTCCTTAGATATCTAAATAAGATTGAAATTCCATTAATGGGAAGATTATTTTTATCCTGAACTTTTCTTGCCTCTAGGCACGCCTCTGAGTACTCCATATGGTGTGCAATCCCATTTTTGATTAATAGAGTCCTGCTGGATTAGCAGGGACAGAAATCAGCTTTAGATTTCTTTCTTTTTCTTTTTTTTTTTGAGTCAGAGTCTCACTGTCGCCCAGCCTGGAGTGCAATGATCTTGGCTCACTGCAACTCCTGCCTCCCAGGTTCGAGCGATTCTCCTGCCTCAGCCTCCTGAGTAGCTGGGACTACAGGTGCCTACCACCACACCCAGCTAGTTTTTTGTACTTTTAGTAGAGATAGGGTTTTGCCCTTTTGGCCAGGCTGGTCTTGAACTCCTGACCTCAGGTGATCCACCTGCCTTGGCCTCCCAAAGTGCTGGGATTACATGTGTGAGCCACCACACCCAGCCAGAAGAGTAGAATATTCTTAAAGAAAAAACGTTTTAAAGGCTTACTCAAATGAGTATAAACAAACATATTGTTGCTTGAATTGGTAAATACAGTGATTGGTTTTTGTTCTGTTGTGTTTTGTTTTCAGGTAGTTCCAGAAATATATCTCAAGATATTCCACAGACATCAGGTACAAATCTTACTTCGGAAGAGCTTCGGAAGAGACGAGAAGCCTACTTTGAAAAGTAAAGTAGTTGGTACAAATTAAAGTAGCATGTTTAATATTTGCTTTGGCTATTTTGTCTGTTTGTAAATGGTTACTGCCTGAATCCTATGAATATTTGAATGTATTTTTTAAAAATTTACAGCAAATAGGACAGGAACGGTGGCTTACACCTGTGATGCTAGCACTTCGGGAGGCCAAGGCAGGTGGATTGCCTGAGGTCAGGAGTTCGAGACCAGCCCGGGCAACACAGTGAAACCCCGTCTCTACTAAAAATACAAAAGAATTAGCTGCGCATGGCAGCATGCGCCTGTAGTCCCAGCTGCTTGGGAGGCTGAGCCAGGAGAATTGCTTGAACCCGGGACGTGGAGGTCGCAGTGAGCCAAGATCGCACCACTGCCCTCCAGACTAGGTGACAGAGTGAGACTCCATCTCCAAAAATATATGTATGTATATATAAATAAAAATAAGAATTTACAGCAAATAACATGAAACAAACCTTGCCCCAATACTGGATAAATTTTTGAAACTGAGTGAAGGAAACCTTATACAATTTCATTTATTAGAAGAAAAATGAAATTAGGACAAGGCAAGAAGAATGCCTATTGATCCTTTGGATGTGCTTCTTGCTTACCTGATTAACCCTGCAAAATTCCTTTACCAATCAGTAAGAAAAACAGCTTTGGAGGTATGGGAGCACATTCCCAAATAGACGTGGTAGTTCATTTATCTGCTCATGGCCGCTTCAGGCAGTCCTGTAGGCCTGTTAGCATCAGGCGAATGGATGCAAACCATAAATCTGGATCAACTCCTAAAACCTTACCTTGTGCCCAGCCTTGTAAGTGCTTGCTAAATAGGAATTCCACCATGTGAAAATACATTCTTTTCAAGTAACTATCATTCAGACTTTTGTCCCCCACTTTTTTTTAAAAGAAAAATAAAAGTCTGGGCACGGTGGCTTACGTCTGTAATCCCACCATTTTGGGAGGCCAAGGTGGGTGGATCACCTGAGGTCAGGAGTTCAAGACCAGCCTGACCAACATGGTGAAACCTCATCTCTACTAAAAATACAAAAATTAGCTGGGCATGGTGGTGGGTGCCTGTAATCCCAGCTACTTGGGAGGCTGAGACAGGAGAATCGCTTGAATCTGGGAGGCAGAAGTTGCAGTGAGCTGAGATTGTGCCATTGCACTCCAGCCTGGGGGACAAGAGCAAGACTTCGTCTCAAAAAAAAAAAGAAAAAGAAAACTTCATGTTAAAGATTACAAGATAAATAATCAGACCCACTGATCCTAGGTCAGAAAACAGACTCATAGCTGAATCTGACTTACTATTTGCTGTATTTCTTCCATTCTGAGATGCACATAGTTTCACATTTCAGTGTCTCTGAAATTGAGAAGCACCTTACAGTCATAATTGACAGTATATTAGCAGCACCTAAAAATATTGGCTCATTTTACATTTGATGGTATAATGCAGAAAATATTTACCTTTTTTTCTGTTTTGTTTTTAAGTCACAACTCAGAAGTAGATGAAGGAAAATTCTGATCAGCTGACATCCTCTTAATGTGAGATATTTCTAGTCTTTATTCAGCATAGATTAATGGCTAAATATGTGTTAAATTTCAAAGTAGTGCTTATTAGTGCTTTTTACTTTTAAGTTTCAAAATTAACTTTTTTATTATAATAAACTCCAAATTTATACAAAAGTAGAAAAACCAGCATACTCCTGTTTATCACCCAGATTCAACAAATACTAGCACACGGCCAATCTTGCTTTTTTTTTTTTTTTTTTTTTTTTTTTTTTTTGAGTTGGAGTCTTGCTCTGTTGCCCAGGCTGGAGTGCAATGGCACAATTTCTGCTCACTGCAACCTCTGCCTCCTGGGTTCAAGTGATTCTCCCACTTCAGCCTCCTAAGTAGCTGGGATTACAGGTGCACACCACCATGCCTGGCTAATTCTTGTATTTTTAGTAGACACGGGGTTTCACCATGTTGCCCAGGCTGGTCTTAAACTCCTGACCTCAAGTGATCCACCTGCTTTGGCCACCCAAAGTGCTGGGATTACAGGCATGAGCCACTGCGCCTGGCCCAATCTCGTTCTATAATACTCCCATCTCCCATTCTTTCCACTGTCCCGCCTGCAAGTTTGGATTATTTTGTAACAAATCTCAATCATCATATTATCCTATAACCATTTTAATATGTGTCTCTGAAATATATGAGATTTATTTTTAACATAGTTAAATGCTATTGTCATAAAATAATCATAATAATAATTAATTGTAATTCTATACCATCAATTATCTAGTTAATGTAAAAAATAAATCTAAGGCCAGGTGCAGTGGCTCACACCTGTAATCCCAGCACTTTGGGAGGCTGAGGCGGGTGGATCACCTGCGGTCAGGAGTTCAAGTCCAGCCTGACCAACATGGAGAAACCCTATCTCTACTAAAAATACAAAAAATTAACCGGGCGTGGTGGTGCATGCCTGTAATCCCAGCTACTTGAGAGGCTGAGGCAGGACAATCGCTTGAACCCGGGAGGCAGAGGTTGCGGTGAGCCGAGATCGTGCCATTGCACTCTAGCCTGGGCAAAAAGAGTGAAACTCCATCTCAAATAAATAAATAGATAATAAAAAATAACTTAAATCTTCTTAATTGGAAAAACTAACATTCTAAAAATTTTATTTTGAGAAATATCAAAATTGGCCGGGCACGGTGGCTCACGCCTCTATTCCCTGCACTTTGGAAGGTTGAGGTGGGCGGATCACCTGAGGTCAGGAGAGTCAGGAGTACAAGACCAGCCTGGCCAACATGGCGAAACCCTGTCTCCACTAAAAATACAAAAATTAGCCGGGCACGATGATGGGCACCTGTAATCCCAGCTACTCAGGAGGCTGAGACAGGAGAGTCGCTTGAACCTGGGAGGTAGAGGTTGCAGTGAACTGAGATCACCCCACTGCACTCCAGCCTGGGTGACAGAGTGAAACTCGGCCTCAAAAAAGAAAAAGAAATATCAAAATTAAAGCATACATGGCCAGGCGTAGTGGCTCATGTCTGTAATCCCAGCACGTTGGGAGGCTGAGGCAGGCAGATCACTTGAGGCCATGAGTTCAAGACCAGCCTGGCCAACATGGTGAAAGCCTGTCTCTACTAAAAATACAAAAAAATTAGTTGGGCATGGTGGTGCACACCTGTAATCGCAGCTACTTTGGAGGCTGAGGCAGGAGAATCGTTTGAACCCAGAGGTGGAGGTTGCAGTGAGCCGAGATTGTGCCACTGCACTCTATCCTGGGTGACAGAGCAAGACTGTCTCAAAAAGAAAAAAAAGGGGGGCGCGGTGGCTCACGCCTGCAATCCCAGCACTTTGGGAGGCCGAGGCAGGCAGATTACGAAGTCAGGAGATGGAGACCATCCTGGCTAATGCAGTGAAACCCCGTCTCTACTAAAAAATACAAAAAAAATTAGCTGGGTGTGGTGGCAGGCACCTGTAGTCCCAGATACTCCGGAGGCTGAGGCAGGAGAATGGCGTGAACCCGGGAGGCAGAGCTTGAAGTGAGCAGAGATCACACCACTGCACTCCAGTCTGAGTGACAGAGCGAAGCTCTGTCTCAAAAAAAAAAAAAGAAAGCATACTCTCACCTCCTTCAGTAACTGATATTAGTATTTTGGCATATTCTCTTTCTGTGACATATACACACTTACCTTGTAAGTGTTGTACTCATTTCCTATGACAGTAAATAATCTTTGTAACAGACTGCATGATATTTCATAAAATGAAGGGGTGTGGCATAATTTATATGTGAGCCTTTTGAATTCTGCTATTATAATTAATATTGCAATGAACAATTCTTATATTGCCTCTGTGCCTCAAACGTCTTATCATTTCTTCTGTTTTTTCTGAGGATGTCAGATTATTGGGTTAAAGGATATGAACATTTTTAAAGCCTTGGTACAGATTTCTAAATTGCTTTCCAGAATAATTCCCATGTGATACTTTCACTATGTTTATTTCAGACTTTTTTTTTTGTTTTTTTGAGACGATATCTCACTCTGTCACCCAGGCTGGAGTGTAATGGCGTGATCTCGGCTCACTGCAACCTCCGCCTCCTGAGTTTAAGCGATTCTTCTGCCTCAGCCTCCTAAGTAGCTGGGATTACAGGCAAGTGCCACCACGCCCAGCTAATTTTTGTGTTTTTTGTAGACATGGGGTTTCACCATGTTGCCCAGGCTGGTTTCGAACTCCTGAGCTCAGGCAGTCCTCCTACCTCGGCCTCCCAAAGTTCTGGGATTACAGGCGTGCATCACCGCGCCCGGCCATCAGAGTTTTTTTTGCCAAAATAAAATGGTCTAAAGACATACATCATAGAGAAACTATAATACAAAATTTACAGGTATATCTAAGAAAAGGAAAATATATTTAAAGCATAAAAATAAACTGCTCTTTTACTTAAAATTTTTAAAAAACTGGATTAAAAATATGAAACTTCCAACAAATTGAGCTTTTTTTTTTTTTTTTTCTTTTTTGAGATGGGGTCTCGCTTTTGTCACCTAGGCTGGAGTGCAGTGGCACAATCTTGGCTCCCTGCAACCTCCACCTCCCTGGTTCAAGCAATTCCCCTGCCTCAGCCTCCCAAGTAGCTGGGATTACAGGCACATGCCACCACGTCAGGCTAATTTTTTTTTTGTATTTTTAGTAGAGACGGGGTTTCACCATGTTGGCCAGACTGGTCTTGAACTCCTGACCTCAGGCAATCTGCCAGCCTGGGTCTCCCAACATGCTGGGATTACAGGCATGAGCCATTGCACCCGGCCTGAACTTTTTATAGTAGTAAAGATAATTCAGTAATGTCCAATAATGACTAAGTAAGTTATAACAAGCACAATGTCAGCCATAACTAGTGCTTTTTAGTAAACAGGGTCAGGCAACCTTGTACCTTTTCAAAAATGTTCAAATATCAATATACCTCCTTCCTAATTGGAGGAGGATTGATTGAGGAGGAAAGTGTGCATTGATGGTTACCAGCTTCAGCCTCTTGGCTTGACTTTGCAAATACTGGTGAGAATTTGGAAAGAGCTTGAGAATATCTTACATAGTCACATGTTGCTGAGAAGAGTTAAGAACTAACTTCTTGATGTTCATTTTTAACAATGGCTTGCATTCAAAACCTTATAGAGCTCATTAGTAGGAGCTGAGAAGCTAATATTTGCCTTTCACTAAAATTCCTGATTACTTAGTCTAGGTAGTTCGTTGTCTCTCTAGGTTCTGTATTTGGGAGCTTGGCTCTAAGGTTATCAAGCTAACTCCTTCTTCCCTCTTACCCTTCCCAAATTGACCCTGGTGCTGATTTGTTATTCATACGATTTTCTAGTTTTTCTTTTCCCTTTTTGAGTATTTGAAGCTTCATACTGAATATAGTAATCATAGTATTCATGCATAAAGAAAATCATAAAGTAATTGCATAAATGCATAAAGTAATCATAGTTTTCATGCATTAAATAAACTAGTTTCGTCTGGGCGCTGTGGCTCACGCTTGTAATCCCAGCACTTTCGGAGGCCAAGGCAGGCGAATCATCTGAGGTCAGGAGTTCGAGACTAGCCTGGCCAACATGGCAAAACCTCTTCTCTTAAAAATACAAAAAATTAGCCGAGTGTGGTGGCGGGCGCCTGTAATCCTAGCTATTCAGTAGGCTGAGGCAGGAGAATCACTTGAACCTGGGAGGCAGAGGTTGCAGTGAGCCGAGGTTGTGCCATTGCACTACAACCTAGGCGATAAGAGCGAGAGCAATGTGTGTGAAACTATTTTATAAACTGTAAAGTATTCCATACATACATGTTGGCAGTTACTAATGTCTTCTCTAGGTGTGGCTTTGAAATGGATGCAGATTCTTTCTGTTACAAAAAACGTAGTTACAAATGTTTTGTAACAAGGAGAGACACAAATATCTTCATGGACATGGATTGCTATGAGTGTTTGATTGCCTAATACTTGAGCCACCACTTCAGTGATATGGTATAATTTATCAAACAGTGTTGAGAAACAGAAACTGCTGGGGATGTTTTAAAGAGAAAAGTACTTAATACAGAAATTAGGGGTTTACATAATCTTAAGAAAGGATGAAGGTACAGCTCTTAGCCAGGCCTCCAGAGTACCACAAACCAACTTGCAGGAAGAGCTGTAACCACTGCCCCAATTGGAACAATGGGTAATGAGGATATTAAATTTAAGAACACACTGCTATAGCAATGATCCTCGGCTTAGAAAGCTGCCACCACAATTGCCTAGACATGGGAACATGAAGTCTGGCCCCCATTGCAACAGCAGTGAAGCATCTCCCAAATGCCTTTGCTTACCACCAGAGAACAATCAAAGTGGAGGGAGGTGGCTAGGCCTCATTTCTGCCTATTTTATTTTATTTTTTTATTTTTATTTTATTTTATTTTATTTATTTTATTTTATTTATTTTATTTTATTTATTTTATTTCATTTTATTTTATTTTAATTTTATTTTATTTTATGTTATTTTTTGAGATGGAGTCTTGTCTGTCACCCAAGCTGGAGTGCAATAGTGTGATCTCGGCTCACTGCAGCCTTCGCCTCCCAGCTTCAAACAATTCTCCTGCCTCAGCCTCCCGAGTAGCTGAGGTTACAGGCACCCGCCACTGCACCCAGCCAATTTTCTTATTTTTAGTAGAGGTGGAGTTTTGCCATGTTGGCCAGGCTGGTCTTGAACTCCTGACCTCAGGTGATCCGCCTGCCTCAGCCTCCCAAAGTGTTGTGATTACAGGCGTGAGCCACCCTGCCTGGCCCATTTCTGCCTTTTTTTTTTTTTTTTTTTTTTTTGAGATGGAGTCTCACTCTGTTGCCCAGACTGGAGTGCAGTGGTGCAATCTTGGCTCATTGCAACCTCTGCCTCCCAGTTTCAAGCAATTCTCCTGCTTCAGCCTCCTGAGTAGCTGGGACTACAGGTGTGCAGCACCACACCTGGCTAATTTTTGTTTTTGTTTGTTTGTTTGTTTGTTTTTGAGACAGAGTCTCACTCTGTCACCCAGGCTGGAGTGTAGTGGCATGATCTGGGCTCACTACAACCTCCGCCTCCCAGGTTCAAGAAATTCTTCTGCCTCAGCCTCCTAAGTAGCTGGGATTACAGGTGCGCGCCAACACACCTGGCTAATTTTTTTGTATTTTTAATAGATACGGGGTTTCACCATGTTGGCCAGGCTGGTCTCAAACTCCTGACCTTGTGATCTGCCCGCCTTGGCCTCCCAAAGTGCTGGGATTACAGGCATGAGCCACCGTGCCCAGACAATTTTTGTATTTTTAGTAGAGACAGTTTCGCCATGTTGGCCAGGCTGGTCTTGAACTCCTGACCTCAGGTGATCTGCCTGCCTTGGCCTCCCAAAGTGCTGGGATTACAGGCACAAGCGACTGTGCCTGACCCATTTCTGCCTTTTAAAGCTCATGTGAGCACTTAATTTATAAACAGAATCCTACTTGTAAAATAATCTAAGACATGTAGCTTTTAGCTTTGTAACCTCTATAATATTGATGGCACAGTTGGAGTGGATGCTGAGTGCCACTTGAACATGTTCCACCTCAGTGTCTTCACAGCTGGAAGGTGTCTACGTTGTTTCAAGGTGGACAATTGATTTACTTCTCATTTTTCATAAACTAAAAGTAGAATAAAGGCTATTCCTCTAAAATTGCTATCTCACCTGTCACTACCTTGCATTCTCACATACCTTCTTGAGTGGAGGGGAAGAGGGCATGGAGTGATAGTGGATGTGCCAGGAATTCTCCATAACTTAGTCCGTCTCTCTTGTGCTATGTTGCAGCATCAGGATTTGCTAATGGGAGGATACTGCCCTTATGTGCATCATTAGCCATGCACACTAAGGTCTTACACCTACACACAGGTCAGTATTCTGGCTCAGAGACCAACAAGGAGAAATTGCAGTTCTCATTAGTTGAACTTTCTTTATTGTTCACAGTTTTAAAACACAAAATTGAGAGGAACTCTCTAAAAAATGTGCCATTCTATTAATAATTGTTGCTGGTGGTTTAAAAATCCTGGTTCCTTTTCAAATTCTTATATACCTTTTTTTTTTTAAACACTTGATCTTAGCCAAAAGACTGAGAAGCAATCTTTTTTTTTTTTTTGAGACGGAGTCTCGCTCTGTCGCCCAGGCTGGAGTGCAGTGGCGCAATCTCGGCTCACTGCAACCTCTGCCTCCCGGGTTCACGCCATTCTCCTGCCTCGGCCTCCCGAGTAGCTGGGACTACAGGCGCCCGCCACCACGCCCGGCTAATTTTTTTTTTTTGTATGTTTAGTAGAGACGGGGTTTCACTATGGTCTCGATCTCCTGACCTTGTGATCCGCCCGCCTCGGCCTCCCGAAGTGCTGGGATTACAAGCGTGAGCCACTGCGCCCGGCCTTTTTTTTTTTTTTAACCTATGGCTTCTCACTGAGATTGTCAGCTGTTTGTAAGTTTTGGTTTTTGGTTTTCTGTGTTTGTATTTGCATATATGAAATATAGATTGAGTATCCCTTATCCAAAATGCTTAAGACTAGAAGTGTTTTAGATTTGGGGTTTTTTAGGATTTGTGAATATTTGTACTATACTTAACCAGTTAAGCATTCCAAATCCAAAATCTCAAATCTGAAGTGTTCCACTGAGCACCTCCTTTGAGTATCATGTTGGTGCTCAAAAAGTTTCTGATTTTGGAGCATTTGGATTTCCGATTCTCGGATTTAGGATGCCTGACCTGTAATTTCAGATTTACATAAAAGCAGAAATAGTACACAGAGCTCCTTATATCCTTCACCTAGATTCCCCAATTATTGGCCTTTCTGAACCATTTGGGAATAATATGCAGATATGATTTTCCATTATGTCTCAGTTCAGTGTATATTTTCTAAGTTCAAGAATATATTCCTACATATTTACATCATAACCATCATGTTTAAACATTTTAAAATGGGGATTTATATTACATTGTTTCTCCTTTTGAAAAAATTACAGAGGAGCTTAATGCAATCGATATTACTTAAAATCTGATAATGTGTGTTAAATAGTAGTTTTCATTTATTTCATTTATCAAGTGTTCAGTGAATGCTTACTACGTAACGGCACAATTAGCACTGGGGAAATAGATGAACAAGATAAGATTTGCACTCTCATTAGCTTACACGCCATAAAGAGGGAAATAAAGAGAACACCAGATGATGATAAGTTTATGCTGAGAATTAAAATGAAGTGATTAAATAATGGGAATCTCAGGTGGCTACTTTTGGTGGGATGGTCAGGAAAGGCATCTCTGGGGAGATTTAAGCTCAGACCTGAATGAAAAGAATGAGCCAGCCATGGAAACATTATGTTAACTCACATGGTAGTTTGAAATGCTTTATCTGATCAAAGGTACTTATTTTGGTGACTTTCAGCAATATTAAGGGTCTATAAACCAATATTCATTTGCATAAGAATAGCTACCAGTGAATCTTTTTGTATGATAGGTTTTTTTGTTTGTTTGTTGTTTTTTTGAGACAGAGTCTCGCTCTGTCGCCCAGGCTGGAGTGTGGTGGCGCGATCTTGGCGCACTGCAACCTCTACCTCCCCGGTTCAAGTGATTCTCCTGCCTCAGCCTCCCAAAGTAGCTGGGATCACAGGTGCCTGCCACCACGCCTGGCTAATTTTTGTATTTTTAGTAGAGATGGGGTTTCACCGTGTTGGCCAGGCTGGTGTCAAACTCCTGACCTCAAGCCATCCACCCGCCTCAGCCTCCCAAAGTGCTGGGATTACATGTGTGAGCCACCACGCCCGGCCATGATAGGTTATTTTGTGATGAAAATACCTACCTCTTAATTTGTCTGATAAATTTAAATTTTATGTCTAGGTTTCCTAAGATGAGCACTTCTATATTTTAAAGTAATCTACATCAGACTAACTGCTCTTGCATTCTTTTAATACCAGTGACTACTTTGATTTGTGGAACAATGTATTTTCCACATGAATAGTTTTTCTCATGGTGTATTTATTAAGTTTTGTTTTTTTAAATATACATTCACTTTTGAATGTTTCAGACAGCAGCAGCAACAGCAGCAGCAGCAGCAGCAGCAGGAGGACCTATCAGGACAGAGTTCACATCCATGTGAAAGGCCAACCACCAGTTCAGGAGCACTTGGGAGTGATCTAGGTAAGGACTGCTCACCATTCATCATGTTCGCTACCTTCACACTTTATCTGACATACGGGCTTCATGTGATTTTTGCTTTACGTTATTCTTCATCCCCTCTTTAATCATATTAAGACTCTTAAGTAAATTTGTAATCTACTAAATTTCCCTGGATTAAGCAGCAGTTACCAAAAAAAAAAAAAAAAAAAGTTAGATGCGGTGGCTCAAACCTGTAATCCCAGCACTTTGGGAAACCAAGGCAGGAGAGGATTGCTAGAACATTTAATGAATACTTTAACATAATAATTTAAACTTCACAGTAATTTGTACAGTCTCCAAAAATTCCTTAGAAATCATGAATTTTTTTTTTTTTTTTTTTTGAGACGGAGTCTTGCTCTGTTGCCCAGGCTGGAGTGCAGTGGCGCGATCTCGGCTCACTGCAAGCTCCGCTTCCCATTCTCCTGCCTCAGCCTCCCGAGTAGCTGGGACTACAGGCGCCCGCCACCTTGCCTGGCTAATTTTTTGTATTTTTAGTAGAGACGGGGTTTCACCATGTTAGCCAGGATGGTCTCGATCTCCTGACCTCGTGATCTGCCCGCCTTGGCCTCCCAAAGTGCTAGGATTACAGGCATGAGCCACCGTGCCCGGCCAGAAATCACGAATATTAGTAGGTGAAAAATAATACATTTTACCACCTGGAAAATGAAAAATACTTGAGTATAATCTAAATAACAATGGGAAGCGCAGAGTTACTTTCCAGGTCTCGGTTTAAATATGTCTTAAACTTTGGCCAATTAGTAGTAGAAGTTGAGAGAAAAAGTAACTGTATCTGACAAAGAAATTATAAGCAAAATATATAAAGAACTCTTAAAACTGAACAATAAGAAAACAACTCAATAAAAAGGTGAAGGATTTGAAAAGATATTTCACCAGATAAGACATAGGGATGACAAATAAGCACATGAAAAGACTCAGCATCACTAGTCACAGGGAAATGCACAATAAAACCACAATGAGATACCACGGCACCCCTGTAGGTATGGCTTAATGAAGAAATAAAACCGACAATACCAAGTGTTGACAAGGATCCAAGCAGCTGAGACTCATATACCGTTAATGGGAATGTAAAAGTGTACAGCTTTGGAAAACAGTTTGGCATTTTTTTGATAAATATATACTTCGCCATGTGATCCAGCAGTCCCAATCATGTATATATAACCAAGAGAAAAGAAAACTTAGTTTCACATAAAAACTTTTTTCCAATGCTTATAGCTGGCCAGGTATGGTGGCCCATGCCTGTAATCCCAGCACTTTGGGAGGCTAAGGTTGGTGGATCACCTGAGGTCAAGAGTTCGAGACCAGCCTGGCCAACATGGCAAAACCCCTTCTCTACTTAAAATACAAAAATTAGCCAGGCGTGATGGCGAGCACCTGTAGTCCCAGCTATTCAGGAGGCTGAGGCAGGAGAATCACGTGAACCTGGGAGGCAGAGGTTGCAGTGAGCCGAGATTGTGCCACTCTACTCCAGCCTGGGTGACAGAGCAAGACTCTGTCTCAAACAAAACAAAACAAAACAAAACGGCTGGACACGGTGGCTTACGCCTGTTATCCCGGCACTTTGGGAGGCCGACACCAGTGGATCACCTGAGGTTAGGAGTTTGAGACCAGCCTGGCCAACATAGTGAAACCCTGTCTCTACTAAAAATACAAAAATTTGCTGGGCGTGATGGTGGGCACCTGTAATCCCAGGAGGCTGAGGCAGGAGAATCACTTGAACTCGGGAGGCAGAAGTTGCAGTGAGCCAAGATTGTGCCATTGAACTCCAGCCTGGGTGACAAGACTGAAACTTCACCTCAAAAAAAAAAAAAGATTATAGCATCTTTATTCATCATTGCCCAAAATTACAAACTGTGTAAATGTAGACCTTCATTTAGTTAATGAATACACAAACTGTGGTATGTCCAAACAATTGAATAATAAAAGGGATGAACTGGTACTTTTTTCTATTCGCCAAAACACCTCAACATTTGTATGAAACATGAGCTGGGCCGGGTGCGGTGGCTCACACGTGTAATCCCAGCACTTTGGGAGGCTGAGGCGGGTGGATCACCTGAAGCTGGGAGTTCAAGACCAGCCTGACCAACGTGGAGAAACCCTGTCTCTACTAAAAATAACAAAATTAGTCGGGCATGGTTGCATATGCCTGTAATCCCAGCTACTTGGGAGGCTGAGGCAGGAGAATTGCTTGATCCTGGGAAGCGGAAGTTGCAGTGAGCTGAGATTGCACTATTGCACTCCAGCCTGGGCAACAAGAGCAAAACTCTGTCTCAAAAAGGAAAAAAAACATGAAGCTGAATCTCAAAGTCAGAGAGAAGACAGACTGGCTAGGGACCTTGGAACCAGAGGAGCAGCGTGGTGGGGAGTGGCCTGGATTTTCTTTTTGCCTCTTTTTTCCTGGACTTGGTGCTGGAGAAGCTATGAGCTCAGACCAAGAGAAAACCCCATGAAAAGCCTGCTCTCTCTAGTCAAAAGAGGTAGCCTAGCAAGACAAAAACTTTTGGATAATAAGCACTTAGACTCCAGTCAAACAGAACAGAATAAACTGGCCCCATTCACCCCTGTCAGCAAAGGCCAAGTGGGAGCCAAGATATGTACCCCAACCTGGAAGTCATAAGGTACACGTCTCCCCTTTCCCAGCCAAGGTGGTGGCAGAGAAGGCTGACTGGGGAGCTGGGGTTTTCATTCCCTCCAGGAGGTGATAACACTCCTTTCCCACGGTGTCAGCGGTCACAGGGAGCCTGAACTTTCACCCAATAATACATAGGCATCTCTCTGGCTCCTATGTGGGTGATATTGGAGAAGAGGCCTAGTAGAGAATCCAGACTGTTGCTGACACCCAGCAGTAACAAGGACACCTCCACAATGTCCGTGGAGGCCACGTGGAGATCAGTAACAAGGCACTCCTCTCCCTCCCAGTCAGAGAGATGTCAGTGGAGGACTAGGGAGCTAGGACTCCCATGGGCGTTCAGCAATAATCCCCATGACCACCACTCCGTGTCATCACAGGCCTTGAAGAAACCTGGACTTTCACTCCCCTCTGGTTGTAGTGAGGTGGCACTCCCTTTTCCCTGCTGCCAGTGCTGTGTCAGAGGAGACTTGCTAAATTGGAAGATAAATAAGATTCACATTCTCATAACATAATACCCCAAATTTTCAAGATTTAATTGAAAATCACTAAGCTGGGCATGGTGGCTCACACCTGTAATCCCAGCACTTTGGGAGGCCGAGGTGGGCTGAACACTTAAGGTCAGGAGTTCAAGACCAGCCTGGCCAACATGGTGAAACCCTATCTCTACTAAAAATACAAAAATTAGCCGGGCATGGTGGCGCACGCCTGTAATCCAAGCTACTGGGGAGGCTGAGGCAAGAGAATCACTGGAACCTGGGAGACGGAGGTTGCAGTGATCCAAGATCGCACTAGTGTACTCCAGCCTGGGCAACAGAGCAAGACTCCATCTCAATTCGTGTCATGGAGTCCCAGAAGGAGATGAGAAAGAGGGTGAGGCTAAAAAAAATTGGAGGAAGAAGTCATGGCTGAAAATTTCCCAAATTTGGCAAAAGTCAGAAACCTACAGATTGAAAAAGCTGAATGAAGCTCAAATATGATAAACTCAAAGAAATTCACACAGAGACCCATTATAGATTTCTGAACACTGCAGACAAAAAATGAAGATCTTGAAATTAGCAAGAAATGACCTTACCTACAGCAATTTGAATGACAGCAGATTACCTATCAGAGATCATAAAGGCCAGAAGGAAGGGGTACATACAACATTTTTTCTAGTGCTGAAAGAAAAAAGCTCTAGGCTGGGCATGGTGGCTCACACCTGCAATCCCAGCACTTTTGGAGGCGAGGCAGGCAGATCACCTGAAGTCAGGAGTTCGAGACCAGCCTGGTCAACATGGGGAAACCCTGTCTCTACTAAAAATATAAAAATTAGCTGGGTGTGGTGGCATGCACCTGTAATCCTAGCTACTTGGGAGGCTGAGGCAGGGGAATCGCTTGAACCTGGGAGGCGAAGGTTGCAGTGAGTCAAGGTCGCGCCACTACACTCCAGCCTGGGCAGTTGAGCGAGACTCCGTCTCAAAAAAAAAAAAATATATATATATATATATATCTGGGTTTGGTGGTGGGCGCCTATAGTCCCAGCTACTCTGGAGGCTGAGGCAAGAGAATTGCTTGAACCCAGGAGGTGAAGGTTGCAGTGAGCCAAGTTCATGCCACTGTACTCCAGCCTGGGTGACAGAGCGAGACCTTGTCTCAAAAAAAAAAAAAAAAAAAACCAAGAAAAAACCTCTAAACCCAGAATTACATATCCAGTGAAATATCCTTCAGGAATGAAGGGAAAATTAACAATTTGTCTTCAGCTGACCTACCCTAAAAGAATGGCTAGAAGAATTTCTCTAAAACAGAAAAGAAATGATAAAAGAAGTAATTTTGGAACATCAGGAAGGAAGAAAGAACAATAAAAAGAGTAAAATATGGGTAAACACAATAGACTTCCCCCTCCTTTTGAATTTTCTAAATTGTATGATGGTTGAAGCAAGAATTATAGCACTGATTTGGTTTTCAGTATATATACTGGAAATATTTAAGGCAATTATGTTACAAATGAAGGAGGGTCAAAGGATATAAAGGGAGGTAACCCCTCTATATTTCTTTTGTACTGATGCAGGTACTTTGGAAAATAATTTCACTATTTGTTTAAAAATTGAACATACCCTGACCATATGACATAGCATCTATACTCCTGGGCATTTATCCCAGAAAAACAGAAACTTTATTACTATTTTTTTTTTAATATCACACTCTGTAAGTGCTGTAATACTAGCACTTAGGGAGGCCGACGCAGGCAGATTGCTTCAGCCCAGGAGTTCAAGACCAGCCTGGGCAATGCTGCACAGTCAAAAAAGAAAAACAAACATTTAGAAAACTATTTTAAAAGTCTTTAATTGCTGAATGCCTCTTTGGCTAGTATTTGGAAGATCATCATTATTATTATTTTTCTTTTTTAGGCAGAGTCTCGCTCTGTCACCCAGGCTGGAGTGCAGTGGCGCAATCTTGGCTCACTGCAACCTCTGCCTCCCGGGTTCACGCCATTCTCCTGCCTCAGCCTCCCGAGTAGCTGGGACTACAGGCGTGTGCCACCACGCCCGGCTAATTTTTTGTATTTTTAGTAGAGACGGGGTTTCACTGTGTTAGTCAGGATGGTCTGCATCTCCTGACCTTGTGATCCGCCCGCCTCAGCTTCCCAAAGTGCTAGGATTACAGGCGTGAGCCACTGTGCCCAGCCTGGAAGATCATTATTTAGTCCTACAACTGACACATTGTTCCACTGACGCAATTGCCCAGGCTGGTCTTGAACTCCTGGGCTCAAGCCATCTGCCTGCCTCGGCCTCCCTAAGTGCTAGTATTACAGGCTTGAGCCACTGTTCCCAGCCAAAAATAGAAATTTGTATTCTCACAAAAACATGTACATGAATGTTTATAGCGGCTTTACTTGTCATAATCAAAAACTGGAAACAACCAAAATGTCCTACAGTGAAACAAGCTGTAGTACATCCATA